>NW_006408533.1:2002557-2020419 GCF_000296735.1 Chrysochloris asiatica | reverse complement strand
CCAACTGTTCTGACTGACCTACAAATTACTTAAGATCTTACAGAACACCTAGGAATGGATCTGATTCATAGCCTGAGAATTGCTGACACCGCAAAGAGAAATAAGGTTCTGCTGTGTTAATACAAGGAGTTCTGGTGAGTCACTACAAGTAGGAACTGACTTGAGGGCACTTAACAACCAACAATCAGTGTTAATATAATGTGTGGCACCATAGGATAAGCACCGTACTGCCAACCGCAAGATCAGCAGTTCAATCCCACCAGCTACTTCTCAGAAATCCTACACAGGGTTGCTATGCATCAAAACTGGCTGGACAGCACTCAACAAGAACAGTATTAATACAACATCCTGAAAGAAGAGAAATTTTATTTTTTGAAGTTAGAGACAAGTACGTGAATGTTGGTGGCTGTTCTTACTCTTTAAATTGTATGCTTTATATGTGCCTTTACATATCAATGTAAATTGTATGTATATTTATCAAAAATGTGTTCCAATTTTCTAAAATGAAAACAAGGCAAAGAGAGAATTAGCCACTGACTCAAGTCTCTGCAGAAAAGAAGAAATCTTTAAGTTAAGACCTCGCGCCTTCACTGTGGTGGGCAGCTCTGATGATGGCAGAAGCACAGTGTGGTGCCCAGACGAACAAGCAGACAATGAAAGAAAGAGATCCTGTGATCTTTACATCCTTGGATAGTCTTGAATTCCACACAGCTGTTTCTGGACAAAGGGACATTCTGGAACTGGAGTCTTCTCCCTCGGGATTGATCTTGATGTCCTTTATTGCTCAAGAGTGGCAGGGCTTTGACGCCGATGATGAAAGCCAACTCAGGGCTGCGGTGGACATAAAGGCTTTTGTGATTTCCAAGTGTGTGAGCAGGCCGGCGGGAGCAGGCAGGCACCCTGGCACTCTCACAACCCCACTCAGAGCTCAGAAGTGCCCGGGAGCTCAGCTCCTCCCCACTGACCTCAGATGGCCCTGACAAGCCACTTCAAGGAGATTATCTCCTTTCCATTTTGCAGCTTTTCCTGGGTTTGCACAAGGTGGTTGCCTTGACATAACACTGGCAGTTCATCTTCATCGAAAGCAGAAGGAAAACAGCCCAGTCAAATCCCCACCTAAAGAAACCCTCAGTGGTTGCTCTCAGAGGGCACAGGGCCCCCTTCAGCAAAAGACCAATATGAATGAAGCTGGGAAGACATAAATACTGCAAATTCCCACCAAGAAGATACCAGCTTTATTCTTTTGGCATCTCTACCCATGCTTTGTACAGAGTTGCTATGAGTCAGAACAAACTCCACGGCACATAACAACAACAGCCCATGCTTTGTGGGTTATAGCGTTCCAATTGAAAATATATATGAAAACAACTTCAATATTAGATTTGTTTCTTTTTAGGTTTGGCCTAATCATTTACATTTTTATATGAAGGGGCTTCAAAAGTTCATAGATGAGTTCCATTCTCTTTTAATTTCATTTTTCCACTAACTCTTTGAAGCCCCCTGGTAGTATTGCAATTAACAAACTATGTATTTCTGCATGAGGCTTTGTCAAAATTCCTTTTTCAAGTAGTGAGTGATGCATTTAGGAGAAATACAACATCTTAAAAGCTAAATGTTGGAGTAAATACAGGAGGTCTCTGCTCAAAATGGGCCTAAGCAATACAAAGCATCATGGGAAGATGAGTATTCGATTAAATCATCAGAATAAATGGGAAAGTTCTCCAAACAAGATGTGATATTGTTTATACTAAGTACCAAGCCACGGAGTGTTTGTTCGTTTGTTCGTTTGTTGGTTGGTTGGTTTCAGTGACAGCTAGTCCATTTCACTTATTGCGTTCCCTGGAAGCATTCTTTTTTTTTTTCTCTCTCTCTTCAATTATCTTTATTTTTTATATTTCTCAATTTATTCATAAATTCACAAATACAAATACCAATTTTTAATTAATCATTATTAAACAGTACAAATGGTATATTGTATATCGTCAGAGTCATGGTGTGGCACTGTGGGTTAATAAGCTGGACAGCAAGGTTGGTTTGAACCGCAAGGTTAGTGGTTCAAACTCACCAGTCACTCCTTGGAAACCCTATACAGGGTCCCTATGAGTGAGAACCAATTCAACAGTACTTAACAACAACAGACCATAAGAAGAATAAACAAATCTGTCTTGGAAGAAGTACAACCAGAATGCTCCTTAGATGTGAGGATGGCGAGACTTCATCTCCTGTACTTTGGGCATGTTGTTAGGAGGGGTCAGATTCTAGAGAAGGCCATCAAGCTTAGTAAAGTGGAGGGTCCACCAAAGGGGAAAGCCCTCAGTGAGATGGATTGACACCATTGCTGGAACAATGGACTCAAACATAGAAATGGTTGTGTCGTGTTCTGTTTTGCAGGTAGTTAGTATGAGTGGGAACCAAATCAACAACATCTAACAAACTAACTAGAAACTGACAATGAACAAGGAACACTGAAGAAAATTATGGTGTTGGTGAAGAATATTGAATGTATCATAGACTGCCAGAAGAATGAAAAAATGTGTCTTGGAAGACGTACAACTACAGTGCTCCTTAGAAGCAAGGATGGCAAGACTTTGTCAAATACTTTGGGCATGTTATAAGGAGGGAAAAGTCCCTGGGGAAGGATATCATGCTCCTCAAGTAGAAGGTCAATGAAAAAGAGGATGACCCTCAATTAGACGACTGACAAGTAAGTGCAACACTGGCCTCAGACATAACAACTACTGTGAAGAAGGTGCAGGTCCATAGAGCTACAGCTGAGTGCCTTATAGACAAGGCTTATGGTGGAGTAGTACACCCTGTGGGCATTTACCAGCTGCCTTAGAAGAGCTTCTAACATTGCTGGAGCAGGGCTGAGGACAGGCCAAGGGGCTGAGGGCCAGAGATGGGCTTTTCTGTGGGCATAGCATGGGAGAGGCTGTCGTGACTGCAAGAACTATGCTCTGAACATTTCTGATCCTGAATTCTAGCCTGCTAACTTCCCTAATAAATCCCCTAACTGGGAGTATGGTGTCTGAGTTCTGTGTGAGCACTGCAATGAATTATTGAACCCAGAGGATAAGTAGACAGTGTTGTGAGAAGGATGGTTGGTGAATTTTTGGTGACAGCACAAGGAAACTAAAACACAGCAGAATGGACAAGGGACTACCTCTACGTCTGGTGTCTGCATTCAAGGTAGAAAGCAACAAAACAAGCAGGTGGGCTTACCTGGATTTTTGAAGATTCTTTTAATTTTTGTATCTTTACCAACTAAAGAGTGCCAGAGTTCATCTGAAAGAGGATCGAAAACTATGGTAGTTAGGAAGGAATTAGCCTGGAGAAGTCTAAGGAGGAAATGTTAAAGAACTGCCAAGGATAAGAGATTGCTAATGAGTACTGGGAGAAATGATAAAGAACCCAAAGGTCAATGTAAGATTAATGTAACAAACTGGAGTGATCTATATAAGCTGTCCGGTAAGCAGTGTGCTTCCGGTCAATGAGGCGTGGAAAGAAAAGTAATTATGCTTAAGTATAGTGTTGTTCCCAGTTTGAGCCCTCACTGACCTCTTTCTAGCCACAAGATCGTGGACTAATTATTTAATCTCTCTGAACTAGTTTCCTCACATATAAAATGGCAACCACAGTAGCCAGTACATGATTATCAATGACTGTTTGTCATCAAGTCACTTCCAATTCATAGTGACTTCAGGTGTGTCAGAGTACAACTACATTTCATAGGGCTTTCATGACTTTTGACATTTTAGAGGCAAATTGCCAGATGTTTCTTTCAAGGCACTTCTGGTGATTTCAAACTACCAACCTTTTAGGGAGTAACCAAGTGCTTAACATTTGTCCACCCAGAGACACACATGGTAGATCTTAATAACCATTAGCACATCTCCACACACTCCCCTTTTCCCTCCAGCCCTTTCTTGAGGACTCACCCTTCTGCTCTTTGAATAAACTAAGAGAACTCAATATCTCAGTATTAGGGGAACAAAACCCACCTTAAAATTCCTCTGAGTGACTGAGTAATAAATCCAAGGCTCAGGCTTACCTCCCTTGTCCCTCCCTTCCCACCTGAGGGCAACCAAGAGTTGAGCAGTAGTTATCACATAAAACATTCAACTCCTGCTTGCTGGTAGTTTTAACCAAGTTTAAATATTTCACAGAGAACATTTTTCTTTGAAGCACTCTCTTGTCTCATTTTTTAACAGAGAGTGACCTGAATTAATGTGGAAAGGCCAGAGTAAAGAGCAGAAGAAATTAGAACAAGGGCATCTCTAGCACTAATGCAGTTGAGCATTATTCACCATTCTGGTTTTTGCTTGCTTGTCCATATGTGTTAAATGTCCAGCCAGTAAAGGCTTTCAGCACTTCAGAAATACCCATGATTGAGTGGGTGCTTACGTGTTTAAAAAGCCAGGCTACACACATGTATTCAGCTAACTTCTTGAGGTGGATAGACTGTGTGAGGTATGGAATCTTGCCTCACCTCCACCCCACCCCCAATATGTATTGGAATCCTAGCCCCTATTCTTTGGTATGTAACACTGTTTGGAAATAGAATTTTCCTTGTTAAGCTAATAAGGCCATCTGATTTCTGTTGTTATGTTAAAATGCCGTCCAGGCTAGTCAGTTCAAACTCATAGCAGCCCCTGTATAGGGTTTCCGAGGAGTGGCTGGTGAGTTTGAACCACCAACCTTGCGGTTCAGTGCTTATCCTACAGTGCCACACCAGGACTCTCTGTAAAAAGAGCAGATTAAACACAATTAAGGGCATACATACAAGTCATGTAAAGATTGCCAAGAATCACGGAATGCCCAGGACTGCCGGGCAGGATAGAATCAACTCAGCCAAGACTTTGAATTGGACCTTTATCCTTCAAAACCATGAGAAACAAATGGCCTGTTCTTTAAAGCTAGCCACAGATAGTATTTGTCTTACAGCATCACTGTTGTTGTTGTTGTTAAGTGCCATCGAGTCGGTTCCGACCCATAGCGACCCTGTACAGGGTTTCCGAGGGTGTAAATCTTTACGGGAGTAGAAAGCCTCATCTTTCTCCCGCGGAGCGGCTGGTAGTTTCGAACTGCTGACCTTAAGGTTCGCAGCCCGATTCGTAACCACTACGCTACCACAGCATCACTAGCTAAGACAAATTGTTGTTCAAAGATATTTACTCCCTGCTTCCCCCTGCATTCCACAACCCTCAGTGTCCTCAACCACAAAATATAAGGAATTTATATAAATATTTGTTGCTGTTGTTGTAAAGTGATAATGCAAATATTAGCTATACACATCATCTGAAAGAGAAAAATAGTACCACAGCAATATACATATTCAGAAAAAAATGCAATATTAACAGAATGTCATTTTCTGTTGCTGCATAGCAAATTACTACAAATTTGTTGTGGTGGTTAAGTGCCATTGAGTTGGTTTTGATTCATAGCGACCCTGTATAGGGTTTCTGAGGAGCAGCTAGTGAATTTGAACAGCCAACCTTGTGGTTCAAACCAACCTTGGGACTGAGTGCTTATCCTATGCGCCACACCAGGACTCCTACTGCAAACTCAGTGACTTAAAACCAACAGTTCTGTAGATCATAAGCCAAACAGCATAACTAGACTTTTTGTTCAGTCTCACAATGACAGTATCAAGATATCAGCCTGGCCAACTTCTTTTCTATCTGCAAGCTCTGAGGGAAAATCCACTTTTAAGCATGTTCTTCTTGTTGTTAGAATTCTGTTTCTTGCAGCTGTAGGGCCAAAGTTTCTGTCTTCTTACTGACAGTTCACCCAATGTTCTCAGTTACTAGAGGCTGTTCACATTCCCTGTTATGGGGTCCCTTCCATCTTCAAACCAGCTGTGGCATCTCTATTCCTCTGTTGCTTTAAATCTCTGACTTAATCTATCCCTGTCATCTATACCTAGTCTCTGGTGGTAGTAGTTGTGTGTTGTTGAGTTGGTTCTAATTCATAGCAGCTCTGTGTAGCGTTTCCGAGACTATAAATCTTTTTTTTAAGCTTTTATTATGACTTGAGTGATACTTTACGTGGAACAACATCAGTTTTGCACTCATGCTATCATTTTGTTTCATTGTAATGATTACAATCCCCTCCAGGCATCACCCTTCAATAGTATTTGCTTCTATTCTCTCTATTGTTGTTTTTTGGTGGTGTTGTTTGTTTTTAATGTACACAAAAGCACTCAGGAATATAAGATAATTTAAACAACCCCCAAGGCTATCAATCTTTGTGAGAACAAAAAACCTCACGTTTCTCCTATGGAGTGCCTGGTGGATATGAACTGCTGACCTTGACAATCAGCAGCCTAACATGTAACCCACTACATCAGCATGGTTCCTTACTCCTAGTCTATACCCAGATTTAAAGGGGCTAATTGATTAGATCATTTCACCCAGATCATCTCCATATCTCAAGCTCAGCTGACTTGGGGCATTAATTACATCTGTGAATTCTCTTTTGCCATATAATGTAACACAGTCATGGGTGTGATATCTCATCTTATTCACAGGTTCTGCCCACCCTCAAAGGAAAGCATACAAGGGTCAGGTACATTGGGAGTCATCTTTGAATCCTACCTCCCACACAGATACTTCTGTTACTCCAAAGTTCCAGGGACCTCTATCATTCCTTGCTTTCCTGGAGCCCTTAAGACTATTTACTGCTCCCTTCAGCTCTGTTTGAACTTAAATTACTCCTTATCCCATTCCAGTAGGACTTCCCTAAGCTACTAGTCAGATAATCTTGCAACTGAACCAGTACCAAAGTACTATGGATTCACAACTGCTTATATCTAAGAGCTCTGACATTAGGTTGTTGAAAGAATGAAAGGCAAGAGAAAGGCTGGATTCCTAATTGGTGCTAAGATCTCTATGGTGGAAATTTTGGCCACGTTGGTAAACTGGCAAGGAAGATATATTAGATTGGAGCAGTTTTTGGGTTCCTGTCAATCTCATTACAGAACCCCTCTTAGTACACTGGGTGGGAGGACCTGCCCTGCCTAGTTTAGAGGATCCTCAGGAAGTAAAGTCTACAAAGACTCGAGTCTCATCCACAACCTCTACACAGACTGGGAGACAGTGCAAAAGCTTCCTGTTGACAGTATCGTCCGAGTCTGTGCTTTAGACACTCAAAATCACACAAAGCAGAGGAGGTTCTGGCCACTCCTCAAGTTTGCTGTTGGACTGCACAGAAACTGGGATCAGTGTCCTACTAGCAGATGGTTTACTACACAAGTCAATCTAAGGAGTCTGTTTTTGGAACTAGAAGCTTCAGCTAGAATTCAGCTAACAGTTTTTGAGCACCTGTTTCTTGCTAACTTCTCTGCAGCAGGTTTGAGAGATCAGCACTTAACAACAATCATCTAGACACAGGCCAGCCCTAACTTCTAGGTCCAAATACAACATAAATCCCAAGGTAACATCATCTTCCAGGTTCCCAATGAAAAAGAAAAGGTTCAGGACCAACTTGAGTGTACAGATTTTAGGAATTGTTGAAATAGAAAATGTGTACATCTACAACACAGATGTTCACATCTCATCATACAAAATAAATTCATTCGAGAACCTGACTTTTTTCCATGCTCATGTAACATGAGACAATTGCAGTGAGTCTTTTCACATGTGCTTTCTGCACAGATGGAGTGTTCATCATTGAATGCCCTTTGGAGTCATCTGACTTGGTTGAACATTTTTGAATCCATGTTTGATGTCATCACAGGAAAATTTTTTCATTTATGTCACAAGCCACCATGAGGCAGATGGGAGGCAGAAGTGGGGAGATATGGCTTAAGTACCACTGAGTTCGTGTTGTTCTTGTTGCTGTTAAGTCATTAGTCAGTTTTGACTCATAGTGACCCTGTATAGGGTTTCTGAGGAGCAGCTGGTGAGTTTGAAGAGCCAACCTTGAGGTTCAGCCCAACCTTGAGGTCAAGTGCTTATCCTACAGTGCCACACCAGGACTCCCAAGTTTCCATTAAAGGTTTAACTTTGAATAAGGTTAGTGGTGATGGTTGTACAACATGTCAGTAAATTGTACACATGAAAATGACTAAAATGACAAATGTTTGTTAAATATATTTTATCATAATATAATTTTTAAAAATAAATGATATTAGAAGACAATAGATCTAACATTTCATACCTGTCTGCCAGTGCATTGGGCACAATGAGAGGGAGGGACCGATACCGTGTGGAGAGACGCAGTAACACACACAGTCCATGGAGCATGTCATGAGAAGTAGCGATCTTACATAACCAACAGAGAGGGACTGACACTAGTAGGCAACAATGGTACTAAACAATGGCACACTGGGCTTCCAAACATGCCAATGTGGCCTTCAAGGCGACTTAGACTGCCAGGAAGAATCTGAGTAGATTTTGTAAAATCAAGATGGTTCACATGGTTGTCTGTTCCCGTAGAAGACGGAGAGTTGAAAAGCTACGTCCCTGGAGGATGACAGTAAGAAAACAAGCAGTCCTGAGCCATGTCTGGGTTGAACTGGAGGGCCAGGGAGTACACAGAACACTTTCCCAAAAAGCCACACAGTCCCTCATTATCCACTTCCTCGCTGTTCTGTGGCTTGTCTCAAACACTCCATAAAGTTAATCCAATATGCTCTTACATATAGAATGAAAATCCTTCCCTGCAGCCTCAAAAATTACTGGAGAGCTTAAGAGAAATACAGTCTCCCTTGTACACTTGAGGAGAGTTCGTTTC
Source organism: Chrysochloris asiatica (assembly GCF_000296735.1). Classification (NCBI taxonomy): domain Eukaryota; kingdom Metazoa; phylum Chordata; class Mammalia; order Afrosoricida; family Chrysochloridae; genus Chrysochloris; species Chrysochloris asiatica. Next base: position 2,011,683 of record NW_006408533.1, on the reverse strand, counting down.
CCGACCAATCAAGAAGAATCCAGCAGTGTTCCTGAGAGGGGAAGGAAGAAGGGTGGAACAAACTGTCCCCCACTTATACCAAGCAGTTTTTCTTATATTTCCAAATTTCTGATTGTGTGATAAAGCACGTCGAAGCACCATGTGCTTGGTTTCCTTCTGTGCAGTTTCTATTCTGTAACGTGAGAAGACTGCTGTGGGCATAAGGAATAACAATATTCTTTGTCACTCTTTTCTCAATCTCAAGTCTACTATGATGAATTGACTATGCTATTTATGTGCAAGGCTTCCTTTTTTTCCCTCAGGAAAATCCCCATCAGCAAAGTTATACTTCTATCACACCTAAAATAACATACACGCTCATTCAGAAACAAAAACAGATTTGGAGGGCAGTGGTAGTTCAGTAGTAGGATTCTCACCCTCATTCAAGACATATGCAGGCTCCTGGTGTGGCACTAGAGGATCAGCAATGGACTGTGAACCATGAGGTCGGCGGGTTCACTCTTAGTCGGAACCAACTCAACAGCACGTAACAACAGCAGCAATGCAGGAGAAATGGGATCCATTCTTGGCCAATGCATAGCCAGTGTCCATCTGTCAGTGGAGTCTTAAATGTTGCTATGATACTGAACAGCTTCTAGTAGAGCATTCAGACTACAAGGGATGAGGAAGAAAGGCCTGGAGATGTCCTTCCAAAAAGCAGCGAGTGAAAACCCTCTGGATCCAATGATCAGATTCACAACCATGGCGGGAAAGTAGAGAAGCAGGCAGCATTTCTTTCAATTGTATTGGGAATGACCATAACGACAACAAATCAGCTTCATTAAAAATAGAATGGCATTCACAGGCATGTTTAGAATTGTGTGCAAGTATTAATCTCTTGTATCTTTTCTTTTTTTTTTTCTTTTTTTAAGGAAGAAATTTTTCAAAAACTAGTTCCCTTTACTGAGGCGTACCTGTGAATTGGTAGTGAGGCTGTGCCACACATTATATATGGAGTTAGAAATGTGTTCTGGGACAATGATTCACAGTCTCATGACAACACAATTTATACAAGGAGAGATGCTAATTGCCATGCACTCTGATTTATTTCATTAATAATTCTTACAGGCAGTATATTCTGTTATTACTGAACTTATTTTAGATCGGTACGTTTTCAAATTGGCTTATGATCAATTCATAAAAATACTGGAAGCAATCAGATACGTAACAAATTGTTCCATGGAGTCAGATATAGTTACTATGGAACAGTATATTGAGATGATATTGGTTTTAATCAGCTACCCAAAAAAGAGAAAATTTATACCATTCTCTGTTTAATTTAGATTATAAAATTCACTAGGGAAATCAAGGAATCGGATAGCTGATAGGAGTTCTTAATAGCAATTGCAGTAAAACACATTTCACTGCTTGAAATTTGTGAGCCTCAATTAATCATGAGCTCAAATAGTTTTTAAAAGTGTTTTATAATCCAAATATTACTATCTCCATAAGACACTCCAGTGTGTTTACTAATCCATATCTACTTTCATACTCTCCTTGACCTTCAGTTGTATGCCTCACAGCTCAGCAGGCTTCAAACAAGATGCGAAAAGCCCTGCTCCATCTAATTGCATGATTTTCAATTACTCCACACTCTTTCTTGTTGAAGAAGCTTTACAGAAATCTCTCACCAGTTTCATCTCCCTCCTTCATGACAATAGACTAAGCATTCATTGTATTCTTGGTATCTTAGAGTCTTTTCATATCTTCCACTTATAAAAATATCTCCTCAGTTACTATCTTCTTCTCTTTTCTAAAATAAAACAATCTCATTGTTAAACTCCTCAATATAAATGGGAGTGTGTCCTTCAAAGAACAGGATGTAAGTTCTCCACAATGATCTCTTCCATTGATGAATCACTGCTTTGCTCTAGTATCACCAGAATATTCACTCTAAGGGGAAAGGTCTTCTCTCTTGGTGACCCCATGTATGTCGGAGTTAAACTATGCTCCACAGTGTTTTCAATGGCTGATTTTTTGGAAGTAATCTGTGCCTTCATGGTACTTTTACCCTCTACCTTGCATTGTAGTAATGGAGTTTAATCTCTTATTTGGACTATGTTGTTGTTGTTGTTAAGTGCTGTTGTTGAGTTGGTTCTGACTCAGCAACCCTGTGCAGGATTTTGAAGGAGCAACTGGTGGGTTTGAACCAATAATCTTGCATTTAGCAGTCAAGTGCTTATCCTACAGCTCCACACCAGGACTATAACATCTTTCATTAACTCAGGAGTTCTCTGATAAATTCAATCAATGCAATATTTTCCATAAGGCTGATATTCAACAACTGTTAGCTGCATCAATAAATCAAGTGATTAATCAATCAATAAGACAGAGAGAAAGAATAGAAAAGAGGACAAGCCTACTTAAATAATGATGATTATTGTTGTTGTTAGATGCCATCCAGTTGGTTGTGAAGAAAAAATAGCACTGTGTGCAACAGAACAAAACACTGCTCAGTCCTGCACCATCCTCACAATCATTGTTCTGTTTGAGCCCTTTGATATTGGCATTGTGTCAATACATCTCATTGAAGGGCTTCCTCTTTTGTACCAAGCATGAGGTCCTTCGTCAGGGACAGGTCCTTCCTGATAACGTTGTCCAAAATATGAGAGACGAAGTCTCCCCATCATTATTTCCAAGGGTTATACCAACTGTGTCTCTCCCATGGAAGACCATGTTATTGTTGTTGTTGTTAGGTGCCATTGAGTCATTACCAACTCATAGCGAGCTTATGCACAGCAGAATGAAACACTGCCCGATCTTAGGCCAACCTCACCATCATTGCCACACTTGAGTCCATTGATGCTGCCACTTTGCCAATCCATCTCTCTGGGGGGTCTTCCTCTTTTTCTCTGAACCTCCACCCTACCAAACATGATATTATTTTCCAGAGACTGGTTCCTCCTGACAATATGTCCAAAGTATGAGAGACAAAGTTTGACCATCCTCATCTCCAAGGAGCACTCTGGCTGCACTTCTTCCAACACAGATCCATTTGTTCTTTTGGCAGCCCATGGCACTTTCAATATTCTCCTCCAACACCATAACTCAAAAGCATCAATTCTTCTGTGGTCTTCCTTATTCACTGTCCAGCTTTCACATGCATATGAGGTTATTGAAAATACCATGGCTTGGGTTAGGCGCACCTTAGTCTTCAAGCTGACATCTTTGCTCTTCAATACTTTAAAAAGGTCTTGTGCAGCAGATTTGCCCAATGCAATACGTAGTTTGATTTCTTGACTGCTGCTTCCATGAGTGTTGATAGTTGATCAAAGAATGAAGTCCTTGACAACTTCAAACTTTTCTCCATTGATAAGAATGGTGTTTATTGGTCCAGTGGTAAGGAGGATTTTTTGTTTTCTTTACATTGAGATGTAATCCATGCCGAAGGCTGTGCTCTTTGATCTTCATCAGTAAATATTTTAAGTCTTATTCACTTTCAGCAAACAAAGTTGTATTATCTGCATATAGGAGGTTGTTAATGAGTCTTCCTCCAAACCTGATGCCATGTTTTTCTCCATATAGCCCAGCTTCTCAGATTATTTGCTCAGCATATAGATTGACTAAGTATGATGAAAGAATACAACCCTGTCGCACACCTTTCTTAATTTTAAACCATTCAGTGTTCCCATGTTCTGTTCAAACAACTGCCTCTTGGTCCATGTACAGATTCCTCATGAGCACAATTAAGTGTTCCAGAATACTCATACTTCATAATGGTGTCCATAGCTTGTCATGATCCACACATTTGAAAGCCTTTGCATAGTCAATAAAGCACAGGTAAATATCTTTCTGATATTCTCTGCTTTCAGCCAAGATCCATCGGATATTGATATCCCTCATTCCATGGCCTTTTCTGAATCCAGCTTGAACCTCTGGTAGTTTCTTGTCAATGTATGCTTGCAGCCATTTCTGCATTACTTTTAGTAAAACTTTACTCACATGGGATATCAAAGAGATTGTCTGATGATTTCCACATTCCATTGCCTCACCTCTCTTTGGAATGGACACAAATGTGGATTTCTTCCAATCAGTCAGCCAGATAGTTGTCTTCCAAATTTCTTGGCATAGATGAGTGATTGCATCCTGTGCCGCCTCACTTTCTTGAAAGATTTCAATTTTTATTCCAACAAATTTTTCTTGAAAGATGTCAATTTTTATTGCCTTATTCTTTGCCAATTCCTTCAATGCGCCTTGGACTTCTTACTTCAGTATCATCGGCTCTTGATCATATGCTCCCTCTTGAAATTGTTGAACATCAACCATTTCCTTTTGGCACAGTGACTCTGTGTATTCCTCTCAGCTTCTTTTGATGGTTTCTGCATCATTCAATAATTTGCCCAGAGAATCCTTCAATAACGAATGTCCAGGCTTGAGGTTTTTTTCTTTAGTTCCCCCAGCTTGAGAAATGCTGAGCATCTTCTTCCTTTTTGGTTTGTGCTGTGGGCTAATGTGTCAGACTGGATGACCATGATATATTCAAAATTCTTTGCCAGCACCATAATTCAGATTCATAAATTCATCAATAGTTTTCCTTATTCGTTGTCCAGATTTGGATGCATATAAGGCAATTGAAAATACCATGGCTTGGATCAGACACACTTTAGTCCTCAAAATGACATCTTTGCTCCTTGACACTTTAAAGAGGTCTTCTGCAGCAGGTTTGCCTAATACCATACATCATTTGATTTCTTGACTACTGCTTCCATAAGTGCTGATTGTGGATCCAAGTAAAATGAAATATTTGACAACTTCAATCTTTTCTCTACTGGTTGATCCAGTTGTGAGGATGTTAGTTTTCTTTACATTGAGATGAAGTCCTACTGAAGGCTCTAGTTAAAGTCCTCTTTGCTTCCATAAGCAAGGTTGTATCATCTGCATATCACAAGTTGTTGATGATTATACCTCAAATCTTGATGCCATATTCTTTTTCATATAATCCAACTTCTTGGATTATTTGCTCACCATACAGATTGAATAAATATGGTGAAAGAATACAACTGTGGTGCACACCTTTCCTGATTTTAAACCATTTAGTATCTGCTTTATCTGTTCAAATGGTTGTCTTTTAGTCTTTCACAGGTTCTTCATGAAAACAATTGAGTGTTCTGGAATACTCATTCTTCATAATGTTATCCATGATTTGTTGTGATCCACACAGTCAAATGCCTTTGAATAGTCAATAAAAAACACAAGTAAATATCGTTCTGGTATTATCTGCTTTCAGTCAAATGGTATATCAGTAGTGATATCCATGTTCCATGTCCTCTTCTGAATCCAGCTTGCTATTCTGGCAGCACTCTGCCAATATACTGCTGCAAATGCTTTTGAATTAGCTTCAGCAGAGTTTTACTTGTGTGTGATATTAATGATATCATTCAATTATTTTGGCATTCCATTGGGTCACTTTCTTTAGAATGGGCATAAATATGGATCTCTTCCAATCCCTTAGGTAACTGTCTTCCAAATTTCTTGGCACAAATGAATGAATACCTCCAGCACTACATCAGTTTGTTGAAACATTTTCATTTGTATTCTATCAATTCCTGGAGGCTTGTTTTTCTCCAATGCTTTCAGTGCAGCTTGGACTTCATCATTCAACACCATCAGTTCCTGATCATATGCTACCTCTTGAAATGATTGAACATCAACCAATTCTTTTTGCTACAGTGACTGTATTCATTCCTTCATCTCTTGAGGCTTCCTGCATCATTCAGTATTTTGCTGATAGAATCCTTCAGTATCACAACCTGAGCCTTGAAATTTCCTTCTATTCTTTCAGCTTGAGAAATGCTGAGCATGTTCTTCCCTTTAGCTTTTCTAACTTCAAATCTTTGCACATTTCATTATAATAAGTGACTTTGTGTACTCACGCTACCCTTTGAAAATTTCTGTTCAGTTCTTTTACTTCAGCATTTCTTCCATTTACTTTAGCTTCTCTACATTCAAGAACAAGTTCCAAAGTCTCTTGTGACATCCATTTTGGTCTTTCCTTTCTTTTTAATGATCTTGTGCTTTATTCGTGTCTGATGCTCTTGATGTCATCCCACAACTCTGGTCTTCCTTCATTAAGGTCTAATGCATCAAATCTGTTCTTGAGATGGTCTCTAAATTCAGATGGGAGATACTCAAGGTAGTATTTTGTCTCTCATTTACTTGTTTTAATTTTCTTCAGATTCAAACTGAACTTGCATATGAGCAATTGATAGTCTGTTCATCAGTTGACTCCTGGTCTTGTTTTGACTGATGATCTTGAGCTTCTCCATCATCTTTTCCCACATATTGATCCCTATGTGTTCCATCTGTGAGATCCACATATATAGTCACCATTTTTGTTGCTGAATTTGCAATGAATAAGTCGTTGGTTGTGAAAAATCTATCATGTAATCTCCAGCATCATTTCTATGACTAAGGCCTTATTTTCCAGTTACTGACTGGTCCTTCCCCTTTGCTTCTAACTTTCACATTTCAATCACTAATAATTATCAGTGCATCTTGCTTACATCTTTGTTCAATTTCAGACTACAGAAATTGGCAGAATTCTTGAATTTCTTCATCATTGGCTTTAGAGGTTGGTACATACATTTAAATAGTAGTCTTCTTGTGATGTTGTTTTTTGTTAAGTGCTGTGAGTGGTTCCAACTCATAGAAATCTTGTATAAGTTTTCTGAAGAGCAGCTGATAGGTCTGACTTTGTGGTTAGTTAGCAGTCCAGTGCTTATCCTACAGTGCCACACTAATACTCGGAGAGTATCCTACCACAGACAGCATTGAACTTCAAAGTAAATCTTGAAATGCTCATTTAGACAATGAAAATAATGCCATTCCTCTTCAATTTATCATTCTCTGCTTATTAAACTATATTATTGCCCAACTAAATATGGTCAATACTAGTTTATTTCAGATCACTAATGCCAAGGGTATTGATTCTTTATGCATTCCATTTCATTTTTGAAGATTTCTAGTTGCTCTAGAGTCTTACTACTTTCTACATCCTGATTACTAAAGGATGTTTTTGTAGCTGCTTCTTCTCATTTTCAGTCACGCCCCAATAGCTAATGAAGGTCCTGAAAACTTTGCTCCATTCATGTCATTAATGTCAGCTCTTTTGACCTTAATGTGTGGCACTGTAAGATAAACACTGAACTGCTAACCACAAGGTTGTGGTTCACACCCACCAGCTGCTCCTTAGAAACCCAATACAGGGTCACTATGAGTCAGAACCAACTTGAGGGCTCTTAACAGCAACAAGTACTTTGAAGATGCTGTTCTCTCCTTGTCATATTTCAAGTGCCTTCCAACCTAAGGAGCTTATCTTCTGACATTATATCAGATTATATTCTGCAACTATTCGTAAGATTTTCAGTAGCTAACCTTTCAAAAGTGTCCCCTTCTTTTTCTTCCTAGTATGTCTTCATCCATTGAAACCTGTCCATCATGGGTGACCTTGCTGGTATTTAAAATACCAGTGACATAGCTTCCAGCATCTAGGCAACAAACAAGCCACCACAGTGCGACAAAATGACAGATGAGTAGTGACAGCAATGATTAAGTTTTACTAATAAATCGGGGCTTCATACTAGTTCAACTTGGCTTAATCATAGCTGACGAAGCAAAACTAGAACAGACCCAAATTTGTAAAGTGTGGTTAAACCAGATGCTGACTGAAATGGGAAAAATCACAGGTCAATTTACTTAGCATTGAAATTTAATCACCCTCTTAGAAAGCAAGAGTAGCACACGCCTTGCTTAGCACTGAACTCCCTTGACTAGCTGCGTAGAAAACAATGGTGCCCAGCTCAAAGATGGTGACGCACCACACAGCTTTGAATGTGCGTCAGTGTCTGCCATCCTGACAATAATCCAGCCTCCTACATCAGGCTCCTGAAAAGGCTCAATGCCTTTTCTGAGTTTCCCATTCCAGCGCTTTGACGCAGCATTCTCTCAATTCCAGTTAGCATTTGCTTTGCCAGCCATAGCTAAACCAGTTCAAACTGGTTTAAAGCCTTGAGATAAATGGTCTTGTGTTCATTCTTAAAAAACTTGCTTCCCTATAAGGGACTCCTGGTACGGTACTGTTGAATAAGCACTGGACTGAGAACCACAAGGTCAGCAGTTCAAACCCACCAATTGCTCTATAGAAATCTTATATAGGGTTGCTATGAGTCGTAATTGACTCAACAACACTTAACAACAAAGTCTATATAAAATGCCTCAGAATTTTGCTGTGCTCAGAGACTGATCAGACTACTGAATTGAAAGATATCTCTTTAAAAATCACTTAGTCCAGAGCCTCTGCAATACATAAACTATAGGTAGAAACTGGAACCACATCCAGATATCCAGAGATAAGAAATCTCCACTTGAAAGGACGAGTGGACCAGCCTGGAGTGTCTAGAAGAATAAAAGATACCTCTTGAAAGAAAGACCTGCAGGAAAAATGGAGGCAGATGGACTGTGACTACAAGAACAAACAAATCGCTTCCCTAGGAAACACCGAGGCAAGTGGCCAGGTCCTCTCAATGCAAACCCCCCTCCAAGACTAAGACTCAGCAGAAATGCATGTTCCGATTGGTGACCAAACACATCACCGATGGGGAGAAATGGGGGAAAAGCAGCAATGAAGCGGCAAGCTAAACCCTACAATGTTCAGTGGACTTCTGTGGACCCAGTTGGGGATCTGGAGGGCAAGCAGTGTGAGGAGAGTCAGTGGCGTGGCCACAGAGGAAGGACTCCAGAGGAAAGTGGAGCTACCGGCTGACGGGAAGAAAGGGCATGTGCACAGGAGCGCCCACACCTGCATATGATACCCACGTGACCTGAACCGGATGACTGGATAATCGGAGCTCAACCAGGAGAAGATAGAAGAGGGAAAAAAAAAAAAAAAGTGAGCTGGTACAATCTGATGAACTTGACCTATACCTATAGAGCAGCAACTGAAAAGAAGGAACAAATCCTTACAGAAAGAAACATTTACACCCCCTCCACACACAGAGTGGACGGAGATGGGCAACTTGGACTCTGGATACTCAAATGGGGAGGGGGGGACTACAAAGGCAAGAAGTGACTGGCTTACAAGCTTTCAAG
>NW_006408533.1:1994020-2002001 GCF_000296735.1 Chrysochloris asiatica | reverse complement strand
AAATCACTTAGTCCAGAAAGTTTACAAGGCTTTGAAGTTACAAAACATTTTTTCACAAACAGAAATAAATACATACACAATACACATAGAGCAAATAATAAGAGATTGATACCAGTTTAAGGTCAATAATTTGTATTGTTGTTCTTATTAAGTGCCATCAAGATGGTTTCTGACTCACAGTGACCCTGTTTAGGGTTTTCAAAGAGCAGCTAGTGAGTTTGAACCGCCGACCTTGTGGTTCGATGTCCAGTGCTGATCCACAGCACCACACTGTTGTTGTTGTGAAGTGCTGGCTAGTTGATTCCGATCCATAGCGACCCTGTATAGGGTCTCTGAGGAGCAGCTGGTGAGCTTGAACCACCGACCTTGCAGTTCAAACGGCTTTGCAGTCTGGTGCATTAGCTCACAGCGCCACACCAGGACTCCACCACACTAGGTGTCCATAGTTTGTATGTTGTTGTTGTTGTTAAGAATTGTGGAATCGGTTCTGACTCATAGTGACCCTGCCTAGGGTTTCCGAGGCTGCAAATCTTTATGAGAGCAGAAAGACTCATCTTTCTCCCATGGTAATTTCAAATTGCTTACCTTGAGGTTAGCAGCCCAACTCGTGGCGCTGTGGGTTAATGCGCCAGACTGCAAAGCCATAAGTAGTGCTCTCATCCCCATTATACAGATGAGAAAAATGAGTCACAAAGAGATTAAATAACTTCCTCCAGGTCATATGAGTAGTACATGGTAGCGTTAGTATTTGAACCTAGACAATCTGGTTCCAGTGTCTACACCACTAACCAATAAAAAAGCTACCTCTTTCACTGTTACTATTATTAATCTTATTATTAGAATGATACTAATGATAATGCCATAGTTAATGTTTGACAGTAGAGTTTTGAACACTGGTAACATCCTTCCTTTCATTTTCTAGATGATGGAAAAATAAACTAAATCTTTTAACTACAGATGGCAGCATTCAGGATCAATTTCCTGGGCGATCCCTCATCATTCTTGAATGAAGTTTCACATACCTGAAAAATAGTAAGGAATTAGGTTATGAAATTATTTCTTTACCATCCTTTCAATTTAGAAAAACTTCAGCGAGTTCATAAATATATTTAAAGTTTTAAGTCTACTTGTAACCCACTAAACCTTATCAAGTATATCTGGAAACATGAGTTCCATAAAATATTCTGGAAAAAAAAAAAGTCAATCTATTGCATCTAGTTAGACATCTCTCAACTATCATAAGAAGATACAAGAACGGACTGAAGGCAGGGACTTAGTTTACCTAGAATAGTACTGGGCATGGTATGAATTCATTGTGTATTTCTTAAACTGAATTGAATGACTGAATTGCTGTATTCTAAGACTCTACATTAACTCTACATTTTTTTTTCTATTTATCATGATGTTATTTATTGGTCCAGTGGTAAGGATTTTTATTTTCTTAACATTGAGGTGCAACCCATACTGAGGGCTGTGGTCTTTGATCTTCATCAGTAAGTATTTTAAGTCCTCTTCTCTTCTAGCAAGCAAGGTAGTATCATCTGCATATCGCAGGTTACTAGTAAGTCTTCCTTCAACCCTGATGCACATCTTCTTTGTATAATACAGTTTCTTGGATTATTTGCTCAGCATACAGATTGCAGTTGTTTTTTTAATTATCTTCAACAATATTTTACTTTTTTTTTGCTAAATTAATGATGTCCAATGATATCCGCATTCCATTAGGCCACTTCTCTCTGGAATGTGCACAAATACAGATCTTTTCCAATCAGTTGGCCAGGTAGCTGTTTTTCAAATTTCTTGACATAGATGAGTGAGTGCCTCCAGTGCCACCTTACTTTCTTGAAAGATTTCAATTTGTATTCCATCATTTCCTGGAGCCTTGTTCTTTTCCAATGCCTTCAGTGCACCTTGAACTTCATCCTTCAGTACCATTGACTCTTGATCATATGCTACCTCTTGAAATGGTTGAATATCAACCTTTTTTTTTTCAGTAGAGTGACTTTGTATATTCCTTCCAACTTCTTTTGATGCTTTCTGCATCATTCAATATTTTGCCCATAAATTTCCTTTAGTATTGTAAGTCAAGGCTTATATTTTTCCTCAGTTCCATCAGCTTGAGAAATGCTGAGCATGCGCTTCCCTTTCGGTTTTTTAACTCCAGATCTTTGCACACTTCATTACAATATTTAATTTTGTTTCCTCGAGCTCCCCTTTGAAATTTTCATTTCAGTTCTTTTACCTCCTCATTTCTTCCATTTGCTTTAGCATTTCTAAAGAGCAACTTTCATAGTCTCTTCTGACATCCATTTTAATCTTTTCTTTCTTTGTTGTCTTCTTAAAGACATTTTGTTTTCTTCCTGTGTGATATTCTTGATATCATCCCATATTACTTCTGGTTTTCAGTCATTAGTGTGTAATGCATGAAATCTGTTCTTGAGATGATCTTTTAATTCAGCTGGCATATGGTCAAGGTTATATCTTGGCTCTCATGGACTTGTTTCAATTTTCTTCAGCTTCAGCCTGAACTTACACATGAACAATTGATAGTCTGTTCCACAATCTGCCCCTAGCTTAGTTTCGGATTTTCTACAATCTCTTTCCATAGATGTAGTCAATTTGATTTCCATGTATTCCATCTGGTGAAGTCCATATGTATAATCATCTTTTATGTTGTTTTGAAAAGGCATTTGCAATGAAGAACTTATTGGTCTTGCAAAATTCTATCATATGATCTCCAGCAAGGTCATATTTTCCAACTGCTGGTCCTAAGAGTTTCACAAAAAACTTTATCCTGCTTCAGCTAGTACTGGCCCAGTGCAAACTGAGGAAGAAGAGGCATAGCATTCAAGAACCTGAAGGACAAGGGCAATATTGTTAGCAGGTGTTCTGTACGTGTTTCCCCTGGGAGCCTCCCTCCCATCAGCAAGAGCGAACACAGACCGGAAACACATGTGCCTGAAACCACCCTCTCCTTTGACCTACAGTGTTCCCACCACCACAGAGCCTTGCCCCAAACATCAGTGTTTCTCTTCAAACATTTAAATGCTGTTTTGCCCAGGGCAAACTTAGAAACCAGTGAAGAAGAAAAATGAGGTCTAAAAGTAATTTTCAAAAAATGATATTCATAATTTTAGCTTCCCATCTGGATTTTTTTTTTTTTTTTTTAAGCAACACAATGACAGGCCATCCCTTTATCTCTGTCTCCACATTTGGCAGAACAGAATGGAGTCAAATAATTTTGTATCTTTTTCCTTGGATATTGGTCAGTGCAAGGCTGGGATTTCCTACCAGGGAGCCCTTCCTTTGAGCATCTTTCAAGTCCCTGTTAATGGTCAACTGAGTGCAGAAACCCTGGATCTTCTCTTCACACTAAACTCACCCACCAGAGAAAACACATGAAAGTGAAATCATGGAGTAACAACTTCCATATGGAGTCCTGGTGTGGCACTGTAGGATAAGCACTGAACCACAAAGTTGGTTTGATTCTCAAGTTTGGTGGTTCAAACTCACCAGTCGTTCCTCAGAAACCCTATACAGGGTTGTTATGAGTCAGAACTGATTCTATGGCATTTAACAATAATAAACTTGCATATGTATGGAAAGGGAAATCTCATATTATAGTGCATGAGCTAAGTGCAGTAGACTTGTCTGGCAAATCAAATGGGATTACATACATAAACATGAACAATAATAATACAATGCCTGGTATGTACTCAGTAATTGCTGGTTGTCTTTTTCCCTTGTTCATTCACCCTATAGCAAGCTAATATGTCATATGACATAGAAAGAACTATCAGTTGACATTTTTCATTTTGTTCTTCGCATTTGTGTGTATTTTCCAAAAATCCTTCAGTGAATGTCTACTATTTTCCTTAATAAGAAAAAAAGTTATTTACAAAGATACCCTTATAATCTCTGTAAATAAACCTATACATCTCCAAGGTCTAAATTTGTTTATTTCGTATTTGTTTCTTCTTCCCAAAAATAAGCTTTAAGAAATCAAGTAATTTAGGTAAATTAGTTTTCAATTGATAGTTGAAATGAAGCTATTCATCATAGCAACAATGAAATCAAGCTCTTCGATTGTTTTTAAGCTTCATCCCACTGGAAAAGAAGCAGTGTAAGTAAGTAGCCGGAAAGCTGTCTGTGGTGATGAAAATGGTTAAGCACTAGACTTCTACCCAAAAGGTGGTCCTTGAAATAAGGCTGGACAATCTGCTTCCAAAGGGTCACAGCTCTGAAAAGCCTTCCAAGCAGTTCTATTCTACACAGTTGAGGTCAGAATGAACTCCACAGCAACCAACAACAGTAAATTGTTAGAATGTGTCTTTCTTTCCCTACAGGAGGAGAGGAAAATGGTTTAGGGTGGGAAACGGACCAAGAACTTTGAAAGGTTTGATTATTCAATTATGTTTCAATGGGCATATTCATATAAAAGAAACTTTTAATATTCTGGTGTTTATAAACTAGCAAATGGATTCAGAATTCTTCTAATCTATAAACTAACAACCTTAATAGTTGCCAGCCAATCCCCAGACATGAGATTCAATCCAATGCTGCTGCTAGAGGACAAACAGTAATCTACCTTAACTGGCATGGGTCCCCTGAGGTTTTCATATGTTAAAATGGGGACAGGGAAGAATTGGACAAAGTGCTTGTTCCTGCATCTCCTGTTACTTTCTGTTTTCAGCTATACACCATTTCCCAAGTGCTGATTGTGAAGCAATTGCATACTAACTCTGTCAAGCTCATTGACTATGAAACATGGCAAAGTTCATTAGAATCGCTGTAAGAAACATTTCCTGGCTCCTTCAATGGGGCCTCAGTGCTTGAAGAAAAGAAGTCTGGGGAATACAATCTGAACAAAGAAGTGATGGGAAGTTGGTTGGGATTTCCTTTTAGAGTGGAATGAAATGTTACAACCCAGTTCTTAACTGGTGTGTGCCTCCTAGCCTGGAGATGAATTCTGGGCCTCTGTAGACGAGAAAGAAGCACTGGTGATGTAGTGGGCTGTGCATAGGGCTGTTAACTGCAAGGTCAGTGTTCGAGCCTAGCAGTCGCTCTGCAAGAGAAGAACGAGGCTATCTGTTCCCATAAAGACTCACAGTCTCAGAAACCCTAGGGAGCAGTCAGTATTCCTCTGTCCTATTGGATTGCTACAAGTTGGAACTCACTCAATGACTGTAGTGCAGGTAGCCCAAAACTTGAATGTGCAGAACAACTCACCTGGAGAAGCTGTTTAAAATGCAGATGTCTTTGCCCCACCCCTCCCCCCATATCTGACACAGTAGATTTGGGGTGTGGTCCAGAGATCCAAATTTTAAAAAAGTATTGCCAGATAATTCTGAATTGTTATTGTTAGGTGCCATCGAGTTGGCAACAACTCATAGTAACCTTATGCACAGCAGGATGAAACAATGTCCGATCCTGGGCCAACCTCACTACTGTTGCCACACTTGAGTCCATCGATGCTGCCACCTGGCCAATCCATCTCGTTAGGAGTCATGATCATCTGAATTAGGAGCCAGAAAACCTTACCTTTCCTACCTTCACTCCAAGTGGGAGGCAAACACTCCCTAATTCTCTTGGCAAAGATAAAGATTAAAGAATGTTCATTTGCTATGGAGGATTGTGTTTTGAAGTAGGAAAAGGGGAGGTGGGGGTGGATATTTACAAAGATGATATATTTACAAGATTTTTTTCATTCAACAAATACTGTAGGATAAACACTGGACTACTAACCACAGGTTGGCAGTTCAAATCCACTATCCACTCCTTAGAAACCTTATACAGGGTTGTTATGAGTTGGAAACCACCTGGGCAACACTTAACAACTAGATTTCAAACAGAATACTATCGGGAGAATTGGACATTAACTTCATACCAATCTCTCATTATCTTCAGAAATTTTATTTGTTCTCAAAACAATAGAAAACATCTAGGTAAGAAGCATCAATTATTACAGAGACAATAATAATAATAAAGTTCTAACAACTTTGTCTAAATGAGGAGGTTAAGCGAGGTGATGATAAAACTCTTGTCCAGACTTGAGGCTGATTTTGCTTTTCCTGAATAATAAATAATAAAGTCAGTAGGACCAATGGCACAAGTCACAGGTTGTTAGGCCAGAGTTGGCTTTTGGAATTTTTTTTATCTGAGTCCTTGGAATCGAAAAAGAAAACCACTCACTTTTCACAGCACTATATATTTGTTATAATGAGCTCTCGCAGTGGTTACAAATCAGGCTGCGAACCGCAAGGTGAGCAGTTCAAAACTACCAGCTGTTCCGCGGGAGAAAGATGAGGCGTTCTGCTCCCGTAAAGATTTACAGCTTCGGAAACCCTGTACAGGGTCGTTATGAGTTGGAACCGACTCCACGGCACATAACAACAACAAATATATTTGTTATACTGCAGTCCTTTTGTCTATTGTTCAAAACAGAAATGAGACCCAAGTAGATTTCTCATTATTGTTGCTTTTGTCAAGTGCCATTGAGTTGGTTCTGACTCATAGAGACCCTGTATAGGGTTTCCAGCATTAGCAGTCCAGTGCTTGCCCTGTGGCACCACACCAGTACTCATTAGCTACTGACATCTCATTGTTGTTGTTAAGTACTGTCAAGTCAAGTCTAAGTCTGGCTCATAGCGACCCTTTATAGGAGAGGCTGGTGTGTTTGACTCACTGACATTGCGGTTTTCTCTTTGTCCCTGAGATATAATATCTTCACCTCCTTATAATGTCTGTTGCCCATTTTAAAATGCAAGTTACAAATATCCCCAGGTGAAACAAAAGTTTCCATTGCATATTTCTGATTATTATCTCAAGTAACCAAAATAACTCTCTCACAGATGTTACACCTTTGTTATATTGTGAGATAATTTTGTTGGATTTCAAATTCATTCTTTGTAAACATGTGGTACTGGTGTGGCAGTGCAAGATAAGCACTGAACTACTCCTTAGAAAGCCTATACAGGTTGCTATGAGTCAGAACTGATTTGCTGGTACTCAACAGCAACAACACACCTGGTTTAATGCTTTCAAATAAAAATGCACCAGAGCTAATCAGAGTTTATATCAGGAATGGAAGAATGAGTCAATATCAGGAACTCTATTAATATGTTGTTATTACTTGCCATTAAGTCAGTTCCGACTCCTTTGTTATTGTTGTTGTTTGGTGCCATTGAGTTGGTACCAAGTCATAGCGACCCTATGCGTAACAGAACAAAACACTGCCTGGTCCTGGGCCAATCTCACAATCATTACACTTGAGTCCATTGATGCTGCAATTTTGCCAATCTGTCTTGCTGGGGGTCTTCCTCATTTTCTCTGACCCTCCACCTTACCAAACATGATATCCTTCTCCAGTGACTGGTCCCTCCTGAGACAATATATCCCAAGTATGAGAGACAAAGTCTGGCTTCCATCCTGGCTTCCAAAGAGCACTGGGGCTGCACTTCCTCCAATATAGATCTATTTGGGTTTTTTGTTCGTTTGTTTGTTTTTTTGGCAGTCCATGGTACTTTCAATATTCTCCTCCCAACACCATAACTCAAATATATCAGTTCTTCTATGGTCTTCCTTATTTATTTATTCACTCTCCAACTTTTGCATGCTCCTCAGAAACCCTGTACAGGGTTTCACAGGTATTGGTCGTGGTGGTAGTTTTTTGCGGTACCCTGTACAGGGTTTCACAGGTATTGGTCGTGGTGGTAGTTTTTTGCGGTTGAGTCAGTTCCTACTCATAGCAACCCTCTATCAATTATAAATTTTTACAGAAGCAGAAGTAGCAACCCATCGCGTAACCCATTACACTCCCACAATTCCTTTCTCACTTGCTTTTTTGTTGTTGTTAAGGGCCTTCGAGTTGGTTCTGACTCATAGCAACCCTGTACAGACTTCCTGAGAAGTAGCTGGTGAGTTTGAACTGCTAACCTTGAGGTTCAAACTATCCCACAGCACCACACTGGTTGAGTGTACC
>NW_006408533.1:1972776-1993575 GCF_000296735.1 Chrysochloris asiatica | reverse complement strand
CTGTGGGTTAATGCACTGGACTGCAGTTAGTTTGCACTGCAAGGTCAGAGGTTCAAGATCACCAGTTGCTCCTCGGAAATCCTACATAGGGTTGCTATGGGTCAGAACAGACTCGACGGCACTTAACAACAACAACATGAATAGCTAAGGTGTTTGTGTGTTTCAGGATTAATGTTGATGCTGTGTTTCCTCAGTAGACTCTCACTCATAGAGATCTTATTGGTCAGAGAAGAACTGCCCTATAAGGTTTCCTAGACTATAATCTTTATAGCAGCACATAGCTAGGTCTTTATTTCAGTGGACCCATTAATGTGTTCCAAACCCTTATCAGTCCAGCTAACCACTGGGCCACCAGGGCCCTTGGTTAGGTAATCATATATATGTACAGACACTGTGCCTATTTCCCCAGAAATTAACAGTGACTGCTTTGGAAGAAGACTGAGGGACACGGCTCAAAAGAGATTTTTTTCTTTCTGTTTTGTATGAACTATTTGTTCTTATTATTTGCATATATTCATTTTTTAGAAATAAAATAAAATATTAAAGTCTTTTTAAAAACATTTGACCAAAAACAACAATAAGAAATGTTGACTAAGTTGAACTTGATCAGAATCAAAGACTTTTGTTCTGCAAACGATATCAACAAGAAAATGAAAAGACATCCCATGGAATGGGAGAATATTTTTACAAATCTTAGATAGATATTCCCTGAATTATGGAATATTCAAGTTACAAAAACTACATGTATGATCATTATTGTATTTGTATACTTCATCATTAGAAATATTGTTACACACAGCAATGAAGCCTGTAATTTGCAGATATTATCATTTTCAGATCTTCATTCACCACTATTCACAGATCAGATTTACAAAGATAAAAGGCAAGAGTAATGAAAACTAAAAAACAAAGAGGCATTTGATGTAAGTCAGAATTGACTTACAACAGTCATTGAAATGGAAAACCCCATTGTAAGTCAGAGACTATCTGTATATATCCAAGAGGAATAAAACTAGACTTGCGCACAAAATTTGTACATGAATGATCACAGCAGTTTAACAGATAATAGCCAATCAATAGAAACAACTCGAATGTCCATCCACTGATAACAGATACACAAAATATGATGGAGTATGAGTAAGAGGAAGTGAGAGTGGAAGCAGAGAAATGAATTAAGAAGGGATGGCTTCAGCCCAGGTGAAAGATGGTGGGGATTTAGACCAGGTTGAGCAGAGGTAATGGAGAGAAGAGGCCCAATTAAAAATGAGGCAAAGGGCATGAACAAACACTTCACCAAAGAGACATTCAGGCAGTCAACAAACATATAAAGGAATGTTCACAATCATTAGTCATTTGTTGTTGTTGTTAAGTGCCCTCAAGTTGATTCCAACTCATAGTAACCTTGTATAGGGTTTCCTAGAAGCAGCTGGTGGGCTTGAACTGCTGACCTTGCAATTCAAACTCACTTTGCAGTCCAGTGCTTATCCCACAGCACCACACCAAGATTCCATTGCTGTTGTTGTTAAGTGCCATCGAGCCGGTTCCAACCGATAGTGACCCTGTATAGGGTTCTGAGGAGTGACTGGTGAGCTTGGACCACTGACCTTACAGTTCAAACAGACAGCACCACACCAGGACTTCAGGACTCCATTGATAGTGGTGGCGGTGTGCTACGGAGTTGATTCTGACTCATAAAAGACTCTTTATAGGGTGTCTGAGGCTGGAAATCTTTTCAGAAGCAGACAACCCTTTCGCACATGGAACGGCTGGTAGTTTTGAACTGTTGAACTTGGGATTAGCAGCCCAACTTGTAACCACTACACTATCAGAGCTCCATTAGAGAGATGCAAATCAAAATAACACTAAGATATCTCACCTCAGGATTAATAGCAAAGCTCCAAAAAACATAAAACAACACATGCTGGAGAGGGTGTGGAAAGAAAGGGACCCTCCTACATTGATGATGACTGTAAAATGGTTTAACCGCTGTGGAAAATCGTTTGGCGCTTCCTGAAAAAGTTGGAAATAGCACTATTTTATTACCCAGTAATCCCACTACTTGGTATATATCCACAAGAACTAAGAGTCATGACACAAATAGATATATGTACAACCAAGTTCACCGTAGCAAAAAGACAGAGACAGCCTAAATGCCCATCGTTGGTAAATGCAAACAATGGAATAGTATGCAATGGTAAAGGAAAATGATGAATGTGCAAAACACCTCATAACATGAATAAACCAAAAGGACATTATGCTGGGTGAATTTAGTCAACCACAAAAGGACAAATATTGTATGAGATCACTATTGTAAAACTCAAGAAAAGATTTCATACTAAATGAAACATTCTTTAATGGTTACCGTGATTTGGGGGGAGGGGAGAATAATTTACTGACTAAATGAGTCGACGCATGTTAACTCAGATGATAGGGAGGACAATATAAAAGAAGAGGGAAGTGGTCAGAAGAACGATGAAGACAGGTGAAGACATACAGAGATATACAAGGGCTAAAGGGGATAGAGGTAAATAGTGCTATATACACAACCCTGGAACAACAGTGATCTGGTTGTTAGATCCATAGACAGATAAAAGGCTGAAAGGAAGAGTCAGAGTAGATCCACACATATATAAGGGTTTGAAAGAGGATGTTTGTACATGGGTATTTACCTTTGCTACAAACACCACTATGGACCTAATGACCCTGGGAGCTATTGTTAAAATAATATCTGCTGTATCAATAGTACTGTGTGCCCAAGTGAAGCTTGTGAGAGTGACCATCACTGTGAGCAGGGAATTCCGAGCCTCATTCCTACCCAGAGCAGAAGGGCTTGTGGTGGAACATGTTGTTGATGTTAAAAAGCCGTCGAGTTGGGTCCAACTCATAGCAACCCTGTATGGGTTTTCCGAGGAGCAGTTGATGAGCTTAAACCATCAACTTTGCTGTTCAAACTGACTTTGTAGTCTAACATATTAATCTGCAGTGCAACACCAGGGTCGGTTCATACTGACCTTGCAGTCCAAAACATGAACACACAGCGCCACACCATGGTGGAACATACAATAATGAAAACGTCTTAGATATTATTAAATATCTTAAGGGAATGAGTTGCTGGGCCTAGGAACTCCGGTTCATAGTCTCAGGGGACACGATGGTCAATTGTCATAACACAGTGTTCTACGTGCTACTTTGGTGAGTAGAGTCTGGGACCTTACAAGCTCATGAGTGACCATCTAAGGTACAACTATTGGTCTTTCCAATGTGCAGAAGAAAAAAGAGAGAAGAGGTTTGAAATCAATTCGCCCAATGGACTAACGGAACTTGTGAACATCAGACTCTGTGACTCTGAGACCAGAAGAATTAGATGGTGCCCAACTTCTCTGAAAGGGATCATATTTGAAGGTCCTGGATGGAGTGGGAGAAAAATGTGAAACAAAACTCAAAATTAATTTTTTAAACGAAGACTGGCCTTGTTGGTCAGAAAGAGACTGAAGGAAACTGACACTGTGGCTCTAGACCACCCTTCAGTTCTGAAAAAGAACTCACCCTCATGACCCAATGCTCAATCAGGCAGTAGATAGGTGTATAGGCGGGACAGAAACACTGACAAGATATGCTTACCACGCTCACCTAAGGACAAAGTTGAGAGGGAATGATGGGAAGGAGGATGGACTGGATTAGGAACCACAGGAAGAAAGTGAGATCATTGCTGTGGCATGGAGGCAAATGGATTGTAGTCACTGAGGTAAAACAAAGTATATGATTTATTGAATGTAAACTGATGATCTTTTCTGTAACCCTTCACTAGAGTCACAATAAAAAGTACAAAAAAAATAATAATAAAGATAGCAGTTGGAAAAAAATTTTTTTAAACATTTTTTGTTGTTGTTAAATGTCGTCTTGTCAGTTCTGATCCATAGTGACCCTGTATAGGGTTTCCAAGTAGCAGCTGTTGAGCTTGAACCACTGACCTTACAGTTCAAATCAACTTTTCAGTTCAGCACATTAGCCTGCAGCACCACACCAAGGCTCCTTTTTTAACATTTAACAGTATAAAATTAAAATTTAAAAACGAGCCACAGAGTCTGAGCAAGGGTGGTCTCCTGACTTTCTCCCGGAGTCCTCTACTCCATCCCTCACCAGATATCCCTCAGTCTGGGAATCTGACTGGACTCTGCATTGTGGGTTGTATGGGAGTGGGGAAGGAAGCCCTTCTTCTCTGGGTAGGAACGAGGCTCGGAATTGCCTACTCACAGTGATGGTCATTCTCACAAGCTGCACTTGGGCACTCAGTGCTATTGATACAGCAGATATTATTTTAACAATAGCTTCCAAGATCATTAGGCCCATGAACATCTCTGCCTGGGGAACTATATGCGGGTCTGTGAGAGGGTGGGACAGGGGTGACTGAACATATCAACACTATTAACGGAGGCAAGCATTAGCAGAGGCACTTAGAGGGATTTCCACAAGTTGTTAAAGGTGATCAAAGCCTTTTCTTCCTCAATAAGGCCTTAATTGTGCCATGAGTTACCACAATTAAGCAGTGGGTAGCAGGTAAAATGCCTTGGCTCTTTGCAAAGTGAAGCAAGTAAATTGTGAAACTGGGTTTCAACAAGTAAGATTCTCAAACTACTGCCAGAAAAGTTCCTGAGTACTAGATTCTGAGGTAGTGTGAGTACAGAAACAAATATGCACGTGCTCAGCTGTTTCCCCTCTGTAGTTGAGCCCTGAGGTGGGAAAGCCCCAGGCAGAGTGTCCAAGCCTAGGCCTTGATGGCATAGATGCACACAATGAGGCCAGGGAGATGGCGTGATCTGAAGAAGGTCACACAGTTAAAACAGGATGAGCATTCAGACAGTGCCTGTTTCCAGGTTAGCGGAAATTTTTGAACAGAGCATGTTTGACGTTGGAGCCCCTCCCCTTGTGCCACCATCCCAGGAGATGGCCCTGGCAGGTCTGGCTCCTGTCTAACCTTCATGGTGTAAAGGGGCCCATGCTCTTCCGGAAAGGCCAGGTTATTGGCTGAGTCTTCTGGGATTCTGTAACATTCTCGGCTCTTGGCATGACTGGTAATCTTCTCTTTACTCTACATCCTTTGACCAAATGGTTTGCACATAACTACTAACTGGGCTAGGCATTGAACTGCTAACTGCAAGACTGGTAGTTCAAACCCACCAGCCTCTCCATAGGAGAAAAATGAGGCTGTCTGTTCCTATAAAAACTTAGTCCCAGAAACCCTATGTAGGGTAGCTACAAGTCAGAATAGAAACTCTGATAATGTGGTGGGTTACGAGTCAGGCTGCTAATCTCAAGATCAGCAGTTTGAAACTACCAGCTATTCCACAGGAGAGATGAGGCTTTCTGTTCCAGTAAAGATTTACAGCCTTGGAAACCCTATGCAGGGTCACTATGAGTCAGAACTGACTCAACGGCACACCATCACCACCACCATAAGTCAGAATCAACTTGACGGAAGTGGGTTTGATTTCATTTTTGGGATGCTAACTTAAAGGTTGGTGGCTAGAATCCATCCAGTAGCATTGCCGAAGAAAGGCCTGGTGATCTGCTTCTGTAAAGATTACAGGCAAGAAAACCCTGTGGGGAGTTCTGCTCTGTAACACAGGGCTCCCCAGGAGTAGGAACTGACTCTACAGTAACACCTTTGGAGTAGCACAGACTTCGACTTGGTTTTATTTGTATTCCTAGGGCCTAGCTTCATGTCTGCTACATAATTCATAAATGTTGGGTGGGTACATGGGTGGAGGGAAGGAGGGAAGAACTTCACCAATGTTCTTCAGAGCTCCATAGTCAATGCTGCCCCAGGATTCTAACCTGCCCCTTCTTCAAACCCTGCTCTCTGTCTATAATGTGCTATCCAAATGATCAGACAGACCAATTTATGCTAATGACTTCATGAATTTGCATGGCAACTTAACTCTTCATCAAAATTTAAACAGGTAAAAGAAAAGGAAAAAAAAAAAGATCCAACAGAAAAGATGTTTATGGTAAATCCTGTGGGAGAAAGCTCAGCATTGGCTGGTTTGGGTACACCCTCAAAGAGACCTTTCTTCCCTAGAAAAAGAGGTCATCCCTTTCATTCATCCAAAGAAAACAATTATATGTAGAATCCAAAACTGGAACGTGTCTGATGGTTCTCGAATCTTACAGAACTAAACCTATGATAGTGACTTATAGTGGACAGAACTTTCTTTTACATATCTCAGATAGTAATCCCTTTAAGGTAAAGTGACTCTATATAGAGCATTTAGGGAAAACACTATTAGATTTGACTATTAACCCAACATTGGCATATCACAAAATCACTTCTTAAGTACCAGATTATTCTCTGGATATCTTTTTGTAAATTAAATATATATATATAAAATAACAAAATAATGTATTATTTTTTAATTTATTATATTGATCCTGCCAAACCATTTGTTAGACATACTTTAGAAAATGCACATCCCTCTTAACTGCATCACAGTAAATTTATCACTTAAATCTCTGAATAGATAACTCTTTAGGTTTAATTCTTAGGCTGTATCTTATACAGGGAGTCACAGAATGGTGCAAAAAATTAGCATGCTTGACTGCTAACTGAAAGATTGGGCATTTGAATCCAGCCAAAGAAGCCTTGAAAGAAGGGGCTGAAGATATAATCCCCCCAGATCAACTACTTCGAATTCCCACTGAATAGTTTTCAGCTTGTCTAGATGGGACTAGTGAAAACAGATGGGGAGAGAATTCTTATGATTCAATAGCGAGTAATTGGTATCATGGCTAATTTCAACTGTCACAACAGTAAAGGTAGATGTTTTATAACAAAAAGGAGGGAATGGTTACTCTAGCAGTTCAGGAACAGAGGCCCCTAGGATCATCAAGGGAGAAGAGTATGAGCAGAATATGGGACCCTATCCAGAGAGGCAGAAACACCAGATTTCGAGAAAGAGATGAGGACATGGAGAAAAGGAGGAACTGAGGGCTCTGGACTCATGGAAAGAGAAAGGCTGGGTGCTTGCACCAAGGAGGGAGGCTTGCAGAATGTGCCTTTTGGTTGTTTAAATTACTATATATTCCTGAGTGTTTCTGTGTATACCCTCCCCCTCCCACAAAAAAAACAAAAACAAAGAGGGAATAGAAGCAAAATATTGTTGAATGATGATGCACGGAGGGGATTGTAATCATTGCAATGAAACGATGAGTGTAAAACTGATGTTCTCCCATGTAAACTCACTTCACAATAAAAACTTAAATTAAAAAAAAAAAAATCAGCCATTGAAAATCCTACAGAACACAGTTCTACTGTGATACCCATGAGGCACCATAAGTCAGAATCAACTCTATGGTTATTCCATATGGGAAAAATTAGCACAAATAACTAAAAACTTTTTGCACCATAGACAATATTTTCTCTCATTTCAAATTAACTTTGTATTATTTGCTTGAAAGGAAAATGGTAGCAATAATTTTTTACAAAATGGAATTTTGAAAAGTGTTATTTTTTTTATATTTGTTTTATTTCTAGAGAACATTTAAACGTATTATTGCTGAGGTCACTCTTTCTTTGAAAGTGAGGATCTTTGTGATCACCACCTCTGCTTGGGAGAGCAGAGAACAGTAGACTAAAATCACAGGCATTGCTTTATCTAAATGAAGACACAAACTCTGTCCTTGAAAAACAAGGATGAGACTGAAGCAATCATGTGGTCCATTTCTGCAGAGGGGCAGAAGACAATTCACACTTTGCTCTGATGGTTAGAAGCAAAGTCCAGCTGATTAGTGCTACCTGTGAGTGCTATATTCATCCTGCTTGAGATCTCCCATGATGGGCAGGTCTCAGCTGAAATTCCAGATTAAGGCAGACTAGGAAGAAGAGGCGGACTGCTTCTGAATGTTTAGCCCCTGAAAACTTTATGACTAGTAGTGGAACATTGACAGATATAATGCCAGAAGATAAAAACATGAATAACACCAGAATATTTTAACATTTTGTGCCAGAAGATGAGCTCCTCAGATTGGAAGGCACTCAGAAATGATTAGGAAAGAGCTTCCCCCTCTAAGTAGAGTTGACTCTGGTGACGCAAATGAAACAAAGCTTTTGGGACCTTTATTTGCTGATGGGGACCAACTCAAAATGAGCAACAAACGTTATTAATAATTAGAAAATGAAAGTTACAAGGTATAAATCTAGGAAAATTGAAAATGTCAAAAATAAAATCGAATGCATAAAGATCAATATCCTAGGCATTAGTGATCTTAAGTTGACTGGTCCTGGGCATTTTGACCATGACAATCATATGGTCTACTATGCTAGAAACAGTAAGTTCAAGAGGAGTAGCATAGCATTGATGATCAGAAAGAACATTTGAAGATCTATATTAGAGTTCAATGCTGTCTGTGATAGGATAATATATATATGCCTATAGGGAAAACCAGTTAGCACCACTAT
The DNA here is from genome assembly GCF_000296735.1 of Chrysochloris asiatica. Classification (NCBI taxonomy): domain Eukaryota; kingdom Metazoa; phylum Chordata; class Mammalia; order Afrosoricida; family Chrysochloridae; genus Chrysochloris; species Chrysochloris asiatica. Next base: position 1,985,120 of record NW_006408533.1, on the reverse strand, counting down.
TATTTACACATGGAGAGATCCACAGTTGCACCCTAGATGGGGACTCATAAGCTTGTAAAATTGAAGACACTACTCACCAAAGTAGCATGTAGAACATTGTCCTTATGGACTATGTTATGCCAACTCTTCATGGTATCATCTTAGACTATGAACCTGAGTCCCCAGGCCCAGCAACTTATTGTCTTAGGAAGTTTGATAATATCTAAGAATTTTCATTATTTTGCCCACTGTATGTTCCACCATATTCATAGTTGTATTTGCAGCAAAGGTAAATACCACATACAAATATCCTCTTTTCAAATCCTTATATATTTGTAGGTATACTTTCACTCTTCTTCCCATATCCATTCAGCTTTTGTCTCTGTCCACATATCTACCTGAAGAACACTGCTGTTCCAAGGTTGTGTATGTCATTGTTAAGTGCATCGAGTTGGTTCCAACACTTAATGATCTCATACAGTGTTTGCAAGGAGCAGATGTTGGGTTTGAACAATTGACCTTGAGGTTAGCAGTCCAGTGCTTATCCTACAGCACCACACCAGGACTCCAGGTTGTGTAGATATCACTATTTACTTCTAGCCTTTATGCCTTACACACTTCCCTTTGTCTTCAACTGTCTTCATCATTCTTCTGCCAACCTCCCTCTTCTTGTATATTTCCCTCCCTGTCAGTGTCTTCCCTCTAAGCAATGAGTTACTCTCTTTCCCTCTTAGCCCTGGTAACCATCAAATCCTGTTTCTTTTAGTGTGAAAGCCTTTACTTGAGTTTCTACAATAGTGGCCTCATACAATATTTGTCCTTTTGTGATTAACTTTCCCAGCATAATGTCATCCATGCTATGAGGTGTTTCACAGATTCATTGTTATTCTTCACTGTCGCTTAGTATTGCATTGTGTGTATGTACTAAAGTTTGTTTATCCAGTCTTCCACTGATGGGTATTTAGGCTGTCTCCATCTTTTCGCTCTTGTGAGTGTTTCTGTGATGGCTATAGCTGTGCATATATGTGTATCTATACTGGTGTAAGCCATGGTATTTTCAATAGCCTTATATGCATATGAATGTTAGACAATAAATAAAGAGGACCATAAAAAAATTGATGCATTTGAATTATAGTGTTGGAGAAGAATATTGAAAAACCATGGGCTGACAGAAGAACAAGCAATTCTGTTTTGGAAGTATAATCTTCTCAGAAATCAGGATGGTGAGATTTTTGTCTCTCCTACTTTGGACCTATAATCAGGAGGGACCAGTCCTTGACAAAAAACATCATGCTTTGTAAAATATGTTGTTGTTAAGTGCCGTTGAGTTGATTCCAACCCATAACGACCCTGTATAGGGTTTCCAAGGAGCAGCTGGTGAGCTTGAACCACCAACCTTGCAGTTCAAATGACTTTGCAGTCTGATACATTAGCCCACAGCACCACACCAGGACTCCCTTGTAAAATATAGGGTCAGAGAAATAGACAAAGACCCATAGTGACCCTGTATAGGATTTCTGAGGAGCAGATGGTGAGCTTGAACCACCAACCTTGTGGTTCAAACAGACTTTGCAGTCCAGTGCATTAACCCATAGCACCACACCAGGACTCCACTAAACCTCATGTTGTTGCTATTGTTAAGTTCCGTTGAGTCGATTCCAACCCATAGTGACCCTGTATAGGGTTTCCAAGGAGCAGCTGGTGAGCTTGAACCACCGACCTTGTAGTTAAAACGACTTTGCAGTCTTACGCATCAGCCCACAGCGCCACACCAGAACTCCACTAAACCTCATTGTTGTTATTGTTATGTGCTGTGGAGTTGGTTCCAACTCATAGCGACCCTGTACAGGGTTTCTGAGGCTGTAAATCTTTACGGAAGCAGAAAGCCTCATCTTTCTCCTGTGGAACAGCTGGTAGTTTCGAACTGCTGACCTTGTGGCTCGCAGCCTGATTCGCAACCACTACGCTACCAGAGACCTCATTGTTGTTAAGTGCCGTCAAGTCAATTTCGACCCATAGCGACCCTATAGAGGGTTTTCAAGGAGCAGCTGGTGAGTTTGAACTGGTGACGTTGCAGTTCAAATGGCTTTACAGTCTGGCGCATTAACCCACAGCGCCACACCAGGCCCATAAATGATTATCAATGTTATTAAATGTCACCTGATGCTAGAGGCTGTAAGAGCTCCTTCTAAAGATCATTTATTCTCTGCCAAATATTCAGACACCCCAGAAAGAGACTTTTTCCATAAGAAAGGTGGCTATTCAAAGGCTTAAGTTCTGAAGGACTCCATTTTCCTTTTATCCACCCCCCCACTCCTCTGAGGAAAACTGCATGCCTTTGGCATACAGTTCAACCTCTTTATCTCTTTGACAATCTTCTGGTGAGGCCAACAGAGAACTAAAGAGCAAGACCCAGAGTCTGTCCAGGTGGATTCCTGCCCTGGAGACCCAGGTCAAAGGCATCAACATGCATGAGCAAAGCTTCTTTAACATACAACCCCTCCACAGGCCACACATTGAAGGTGGAATTCCTAGGAGGCAATGCCTCACATTCTATTTTTAGGATTACACCTGAGTATCTGAATCCCTCTAGTGGGTCCTAGAGAGGCCCAACAATGCCATGGAAAACCCTTTTCCTACAGAGTACTGATCTGAAGGGAGTGTAAGACAACAGCCCCACCCTGCCACAGAATATCCTTTGATGGCTTCCCATGGCGCTCAGGTCATTGTGTGAAAGCCTCCACCTGGCCTACATTGTTACTCTTGCCCTCATGTTCCCTAATCAGTTCAGCCCCAACCTCTTTTTAGCTGTAGAGCCTACATCGATGTTGCCCATCTGTCTATCTGATCATCTTTCTCTGGCCAGCTCCTCTTCATCCTTTAGTCGCAACCTAAATGTTTTCTTCAGGGCCTTCCCTGATTCCTCAAACTGGGTCATATGTTCCTGAAGTAACCTGTGCATCTTTCCACTTGCTAAAATATCTCACCATAAAATTATGTATTTATGATGAACAAAAGATACATCTTGAAAGAAAGACCAACAAGGGGAGAAGAGGAGAGGGGAAAAGCAGGCTGTTTGGCATTTGGCTGTGACATTATGAAGCAAAGAAGATGTGGTCTCAGACTTGCCTTGTTCCATGGACACCCCATGACCTTGGAATGAGAGAGAGAAAAGGATAGGCTGATGGGTTTAAAGTTCAGGGTGATGTGTGAACTCCCAAGCCCAAAGACACTGACCTTGCCACCGAGGGTTACAGTTAAGAATGAAGCTGCCAGCGCATCTGAAGAAAGGGGAGGCATGCGACAACTTCCTGACTTGTAAACAATACCCACTGGACCTAGCGTGGATGGCTTGCTGACCAGAATTCAGCCAGATGAAGATAAAGAAGTATGATACAGGGAGCAAGCGTAAATTGCTACAACCCGATCAACTGAACCCTTAGTTATGAATGAGGCTGCTCAAAATTCCAACCAAATAGGGAAGGATTCTCCATATCAAGAAGAAAGCATGTATCTTCCGTATACTGGACTGATGGGATGGGCAACTTACACTTCAGCTACCAAAACTGGGGGACCACAAAGGCACAAAGTGGCCAGTTTACAAGCGTTCATGAGGGTGCTTAGTGTCAGAACGTGGGGATTAAGACAGAAACCCAGCTGAATAATTTCCCTCCTGTCCAGATGGGTCTGGCAATGAGGAGGATAAGGCTTTATGATGCAATGATGAGTAACTGTTTTTAGCTCTAATGTGATTGTCACAACTATAAGGGTAGAAGAGGTACAACTAAAAGGGGGAGCAGTTCATCTGTCATCTCAGGAACAGGGGACCCTAGGGAAGAACATGAGAGGAGAGAGGGATCCTGACCAGAAAAGTGGCAACAATAGAGATGGTGTCAGAGGTGATAGCCTAGAAAGACAAAACAACAACAGACTTTAGGACCATGGACTGAGAAAAGCAGCATGCCTGGGGACAGGAGGTTGGCTTGCAAAATGTGCCCTTTGGACATTTAAACAAATATATATTTACAATGTGGTTATATATACACAAAAAATATAAAAGGTAATAGAGGCAAATACTGTTGGCTAAGGGTGAATGGAGGGCATTGTACTCATTATAATGATCTTCTGAATGTAAAAATGGTGATCTGTCCTGTAAGACTTCAGTCATTCAATACACAATAAAAGCTTTAAAATATGTATATAGGTCTTTCATATCAGCATCAATGGGCTCAAGCGTGGCAACATTTGTGAGGTTGGCCCTGGACTGGGCAGTGTTTCGTTCTGTTGTGCATAGGGTCGCTATGGTACTGAATCAATGGCACCTAACAATAACATCAGTCTAACTTGGTAGACTATAAAATCTGTCATGGACCTTATCTGTCTTATTTCCATGGTGGCCTAGCACAAACTTGACACAAACTGAACACTCCATGAACAAGTATTGTATTGGGTTGAATCCTCTGGTCTACCTCCCCATTTTACAGAAAAACTGAAGGCAAACCCAAAGAGGCGAGGAACCTTACCCAAAGCCACCATATATTTTTGGTTAGTGGCCAGAAATTAGAATCCAACTCTCCCAGTGGCCAGTCCCAGGCTCTTTCCAAGCCACCCTCCCCTTTCCAATCTCCAATTTGTCACCATCTCTATGCTTCAACAGGATTGATGGAAAACATGGATCATTATTTTGTTTAGATTGCCTTATCTCTACCTTCTCCATTCTGTATGAGGATGAACTGAGAATACAGCTAGTTATCAGTCTCCTGTGGATGTACTGCTCCTGTGTGGACATCGCACAGTTAAGCATATAGTTACGTAGCATGTAGAAGCACAAACTATCCCACTGCTCTGTTCAGTGCCTGAAAAAAGTAAATGTCACATGACAATATCCCTTTGGCAAAACTGCTCAAATGGCCTTCTTTCCCCAGTGAGGAAACATCCCAAATGAGCCCAAGGTTCCCTCCAGTGGTATCATCTTCACTGAAGCTTGCCTGTGTCATTTGTAGTAAAGGGTTCATTGGTCAGAAGTGTTTTCTAGGGATACGCAAAATGGAAATTGTTAGAGATACTCAGAGCCGCCAGCTAACCCAAAAGTTTAAACCACTATATTAGTTGTAATGACGGTAGGCAGCTGCTAAAAGAGAGAAAACACATGAAAGCAAGAAAGTGCCTGCCATGTACCAACTCACTTATGAGGTTTGAACAGGAGCCATAGAACTGAGTCTGGGATAATTATAGCATTAATCATTTCTCTCTGATTACTGAAACAGCTTTTATATCTTTTAGATAAGTAAAGGATCTGAGAATACTACTCAAAAGTCTGGCTGTCCCCACTGTAAACGATAGTAGAATTCTAGCATCACTTCATCCATTGTTTGAGAGAAGGTGGGGGTGTAACTTACGACCTATTGGGATCACTTAGCAGCTTGACATGTTCACACATAGGGTGATGCTATTCTTTTTTTTTTTTTTAATGTTTTATTGTGAGTTGTGTGGTAGTTTACATGGGAGAACATTAGCTTTACATTCATCCTATCGTATATTGTTCCATTGCCATGGTTACAATCCCATCCATGCATCGTCAACCAAACAAAGGGTGTGCCCTGCAAGTCTGTCTCCCTCCCCCCGGTTGTCAGCACACAGCCCCTCTCCCTCTGTGTGTCTAAAGTCCCCAGCTGCTCCATCTCTCCATGTCATTGTCTCTGTCTCAATCCTCAGTGTCACTGCTTCTCTGGGTAGGGTCCTGCACTCCGCTCTTCTCCCTTGATGGTTCCAGGGACCTCTGCTCCTGGACTGCAAAGTCAATCACTCCCCTCCTTTTGCTACAAAACATGTACCTTTGCATTTCCAACCCTTACAGTCAGTCCTGATAGCAATTATTCACTATTGTACCACAAGAGGCCTATCCCCATCTCCTTTCATCTACCCCGTCCAGACAGATTGGATACTACTCAGTGGAGATTCTAGCTTCCTCCATGCCCTCTGGATTTAGGCTTCCTCTTGAAAGCTTGTAAGCCAGTCACTTCTTGCTTTTGTAGCCCCCACATTTTGGGTAGTCAATGTCCAAGGTGACCATCCCTATCTACTCTGTGTATGGAGGGGGTGGAAATGATCCTCGTTGTAAAGATTTGTTCCCACTTTTGAGCTACTACATCCATAGGTGTACATCAAGTTCATCAAACTGTATCAGATTACTCTTTTTTTTCCTCTTCTTTCTTCTTATAGTTGAGCTCTGATCATCCAGTCATTGAAGCCAGGTCAAGTGGGTATTATCTGCAAGTGTGGGTATTCTTATGCATATGCCCTCTCTTCTTATCAGCTGGACACTTTACTCTCCACTCTAGTCCTCTGTGGCTATGTCACTGACTCTGGGCCCACGAGTCCCCAGGTCTTGACATACTGCTGGCCAACCAGGTCTCCACCCAGGTTCACAGGAGTCTATTGAACATTGTAGGGCTTAGTTAACAGCTTCATTGCTGTTTTTCCCTTACTTCTCCTTATAGGTGACCAGCATGGTCACCAATCAGATCACATTTCTGCTCATATATTCCCACTGAGTCTCAGTCTTGGAAGGGGGTTTGCCCTGAGGGGACCCAACCACTTGCCTTGATGTGTTCTGAGTGAGTAACTTGCTTGTTCTTGTAGTAATCAGTCGGGTTGTCATTATTGTTTTGTATTTTTCCTGTTGGTCTTTCTTTCAAGAAATATCTTCTGTTCTTCTAGCCATTCAAGACTGGTCTGCTTGTCCTTTCAAGTGGAAGTTTCCCACCTCAGAGGATTCTGGATGCTGTTCAGGATTCCACCTATGGTCTTATGTAATGCAAAGACTCTGCAGGAAGCCTCCTTCACTGGGCATGTTGTGTCCTCATTTTAGGTATTCCAATCAGTTATAGGCAGAAGACAGAGTTACAAGCTTTCTATGGTAATATTCCTTTCTCTCCCCCTCAAGTGTCTATTTTATAATGGTAGGCAAGGGAAACCAAGATTCAAAAGACAGCCAAGCATCTTAATATTATTTCCCCTCTGTTGTCTCAATCCCTGTATCCCAGAGCCCTGTTGTTCCAAGCTTGTGCATACATCATTATTTACCTCTGTTTCACTTAGCCCATGCAAACCTGCCTAATTGTTTTCCCATCTGCCTTGTTCTTTCTGTCCCTTCCCCCTTCTTGTGTATTGCCCCCTCCCTAGCACCCAAACTATCCTGTGTCTATTCCCTACCCTATGCTCCACCTTCCCCTCCCTCCCCTCATCCCACCCCCCGCATCCCAGTAACCAACAAAGAATCTCCCCTCCCCCCCCACCTTAGTGTAGGTTCTTTTTCTTAGTCTTTTATGATAATGGCCCTATGCAGTATTTCTCCTTTTGTGACTGGCTAATTTCACACAACATAATGTTCTCAAGGTTCATCCATGTTATGTGGTAGCTTACAGCTTCCTTGTTATTCTTTAGGGTAGCATAATATTCCATTGTGTGTATGTACCACAGTTTGTTTATCCATTCTTCAGATGCTATTCTTTTAGAAGACATAGAATAGTAGACTCTGCAACCAGAGTCATCAAAAAGAAATTAGGCCTTAAAAACAAGGAAAACAGATGAGTTTCTCAGTACCATTACAAAGGGCCCCAGATTCACAGCTGTCCATCTCCTGAGTACATCGTCTGTGCCTGGAATTCTGTGTAAGAAAGCAATATAATATAATACTAATGTAATACTTGTGGTGCTGTTATGCCCAGAATTCAGGGTCCCCAATGACCACCCAGGAGCCGTCACCGATGTAAATACATTAGGGTTGTTTATTCAAGCTCGAGCCAGGTCTCTAACCTTATCCGATGCAGTGGAATTGGGAAAGAGCCTCGAACTTTTTGTCTGCAGGGTTTTTATAGAGTTTTTAAACAGCTCAGGTTTCTCAGCTTTACAATCTTTGGATTGGTTAACAATTGGCAAACTATGAGATGTTACAGTTTAATTGGTCAGGACTGGTGGTCTTTGTTCTTAGGCTAGGGTAAAGGAAAACATCTGGCCTCTGGCCTTGAGCTGCCTGGCTATATATTATTTTCTTGGAGCTAGAGGACGTGCTAAAGCTTATATACGAAATGGATTCTTCTCTTTGGTCCTACAGTGCAAACTACAGACTTTAATCCCAACAAGTTTGAGGAGTCTTTATATTTTACATATCAAGGTGTTTACAAGAAAAAACATATGAAAGTGCATTGTTTCCTAAAGGTCCCTCTTGTCATGGATTAAATTGTGATCCCTTCCCCTGAAATAAGCATCACAGTGGCTAGGCCGTGACTTTCAGTGGTATGGAATTTATGTAGTGTTGTAGTTTGGCAGCTGTGTAACAATGTAATCATCTCCATGATGTGAAACCCTATGCAAGGTTGATATAGATGGCAAGTCACTTGAGGCACTTAATAACAACAACAACCCTCCATTTGTAATGTGTTATTAATCCTGACCCCTATGTGTTAATGAGGCAGAGTTTCTTTGTGTTCATGATGATTTGCTTATGTTTTATTATGTTAATGAGGCAAAATTAGGGTGAGTCAGAAGCCTGATCTGATGTAAGGAGAGTTTCCCTGGGGTGTGGCCCTGATCACCTCTTACATTTGTTATTGTTATTGTTAAGTGCCATCCAATCAGTACCAACTCATAGTGATCCTGCATAGGGTTTCTGAGGAGCAGCTGGTGGCTTTGAACAGCCGACGTTGTGATTAGCAGTCCAGTGCCAATCCTACAACACCACACCAGAAGTCCAGTTTCCCTGGGGTATAGCCTGTATCATCTACTACCTTGTAAAAGGTATTTTTTTAAAAGGAAAGAGAAACAAGCTGAGGAGAGAAGAATCTTAGTACCACTAAGGAAGAAGAGTTGGGAGCAGAGCACCTCCCTTGGGCCCAGGATCCCTGCACTAAGACCCTCTTAGACCCAAGAGAAGATCGATGTGAAAACACAGGGAGCTCCCCAAGGAGCACTGGGCCCACAGATACTGAAAGGAGACAAGGACCTTCCCCCAGAATCTACAAAGGGTGAACGTCTTCCCCAAGAACTGGCATCCTGAATTTGGACTTCAAGCTTCCTAAGCTCTGAGATAATAAACTTATTTTTGTTAAAGCCATCCACTTGTGGTACTTAAGCAGCACTAGACAACTAAGACACCTATTTATCCATCTCGAAATGAGATCATAGGAATTTCTATGCTTGCCTTGCCTTTTATCCAGCCTGAAGTGTGACTCGTCTGCAAGCACAAATCACCGCGCTAAAGTATTCTTAGGAGAAATAATTAGCCACATGCCCCTCCTTTACACACTCTCCCATATTCCTCAGGAGGCCCGGATGCCTGACATAAATCATTTAGTCCTGAGCCCTCGCACACACCTTTCCCACTGGATTCCATAATTGGCAAAGTAGTTGCCAACTGGGTTTAAAGTGATTTGAAATTGTTTTCCATCCAGTCTTGCTGATAGCAAAAGGTTTCCCCTTTACCTCAAGCATGAGTTACAGTAACATGATTGAATGTAACCAGTTATTCAGTTCAAGCTGTGATTCTGATACAGTATAGACAATCTGAATTCCCCTGAGCTCAGTGGGGCCATCTCAATGGTCCGTTTAAGTCCAATTCAATTAGACTCACTATGGTTCTTAGACTTTCTTAGGTATGTTTGCAGCAGCCCTCGGGGTTGAATGTGAGACTGGTATTCATCTAGGACTTTTAAATTAGGTCTCAGGTGTCATCATTCTAAATGAATTATTACAGTGGTGTGTTCACACTGCTATAGTTAAAGTTGTGTTAGCATCTCCTCTCAACCATTTTAATCCACTGTGGAACGGAACTTGTCATGTAAGGGCTCTGCCGGAGAGTGACTTTTTCCTTGAAATCCAGTTTTTAAAGTAATTGGCCTGCCAAGTAAACATTGTGATATACATTTTCTTAAAACAAAGAGGAGGAAAGACCATCTTCATTTATCTTTTTGTTTTTGTTTCTTTGCTTGTTTTACCTTGCTTACTGGTAGGAATAAATAGTATTTTAATATTGAATTTTCACACATTTAATAATCTATGTCTTGAAGGCATTCCTACTAGAAAAAAAAAGAAAAGAAAATCAGACCAGAGGGAAGATTAATTGATTGGTGTGCTTTCTTTTCGCTATAATCGTTCCTTCTGAAGGCTCAACAAACATTTTCTCCTTTCTTTTAATTTCCCGGGCTTTTTATGAGGCCCAATCATGACATCAGCAAGCATGTGGGAACATCTGTCAGTGTGGAGTTATTTCCGGCACATTAAAAAGGACATGCTCATTTCCTCACACTGGAGTTGCCTAACCAATTATAGCTTTCAGCACTGATGGTGACATTAAGAGCAGAGTGAAGGGATCAGCCAGTCTAATGGGGAAAGCACCCTGTGTATGTGTCACAATAACAAATCACATGCTGGGGAGAAAATAAACTAATTCCAGGACCTACTTTGCCTTATGCAGACAACTCAGACACTGTGGCAGGGCTCCAACCTCCCCGCTAAAACAAGGGGAGACTCACTCTGGAAACATGTGTGTAAGCGAGAGTTAAAAACAACAGAGGCATGAAATTCAGAAGAAAGCAACAACAGGTGAGCAGATTAAATGGGACACTAATTAAAAGGTATGTAAATGAGAAAGTCAGAACATGAACATGTTGAGGGTTTACTATTGTTCCTAGTGAATGAAACGTTGACCTGGCAAAGACATTGGTACTTCCATGTGATTATACCTGTGACTTTTCTCTATAAAGCGTAAGAAGGTGGTGCTCTTTTGCAGTTATATGGTGAAGGTAATTGATATGCCCAATCTAGAAAGTTCAGTGCTTCTAACTACTGCAGAAACCTGACTAGTAGAGGCACTAGAATGCTCCAACCACACCACAAAACTACATTTATTTTTAGTCATTGCTAACATCTCCAAAACTCACATAGTTTACCTATGAAATGTATGCACAATAGAACAAGTGATGAAAAAAGTATTTTCCAATTACTTGAAGTGACTGAAATGGCAGGGGTAGGGGGGCCCCAGTCAGTGATTTCAGTATTGAAAACTAGCTACTGCTGCTTTAAACGGATAAGCTGCTTGTTTTTACTTCACAAATGCACCTAGTTGTTGTTGTTGCTAAATACTGTCAAAGTCTGTTCAAACTTATAGCAACCCTGTATAGGGTTTCCAAGGTTTGAAATCTTCAAGGAAGCAGAAACCCTCAACTTTCTTCCACGGACTGGCTGGTGGGCTCAAACTGCCGATTTCATGGTTTGCAGTCCAGTTCTTATCGTATGGAGACACCATGCTCCTTACATGCACCTGACAGGTGTTTTGTTTGTTTTTTGGTTTCCATTGTGCTAAGTTACCACTGTCTGTCAGTTTGCTGTGATGGCTTACATGTTGATGGTAGCTGTGCTACCAGTATTTCAAACAGTGGACTGATTTCAGTAGAGCTTTCAGGCAGACAAAGTAGGAATAAAGACCAGGCGATCCACTTCCCAAAGGTAGGCAGTGAAAACCTTATACATCACAACAGAATATTTTCCAACTCACTTGCTTTAGATGCGCCGTCAAGAGGGATTAATTGCTAGAAGAGGAAATCATGTTTGGTGAAGTAAAAGACCAACAAGGACATGGGAGACCCTTAATGAAATGGGTTGGCCCAGTGGTCAAAACAATGGAATCAAACATGCTGGTGATTCTAAGGGTGATGCAGGACCAGATAACATTTCATTTTTTTGACATGTTCATGTTCACAAGGTCACCAAGAATTGGAGTCTATGCATTGGCAACTCACAACAGTAACAATTGTGGTATACATGTATGTATAATTATATACATGCTGTAGGGTAATCATTGAACTGCGAACCACAAAGCTGGTAGTTCAAACCCACCAGCTGCTCCTCAGAAACTCTATACAAGCTCTCTATGAGTAGGAACCATCTCGACAGCACTTCACAACAACATAGATGTATACATGTTGTCATGAGGTGCCATCGAGTCAGCTCCAACTCATTACAGAACAAACACAGCCTGGTCCTATGCCATCCTCACACTTATTATATTTGAGCTCATTATTGCTGCCATTATGTTGATCCATCGAATTGAGGGTCTTCCTCTTTTTTGCTGACCCTCTACTTTACCAAACATGATATCCTTTTCCAAGATAACATGTTCCTGATAACATATTCAAAGTATATGAGACAAAAATCTCATCATCCTTAATTCTAAAATTTACTCCTGCCTTTATTCCTTCCAAGAAAGACAAATATGTTGGTGCCTCTGACAGTCTATGGTACTTTGAATATCCTTCACCAACACCCAAATGCATCAATTCTTCTCTGGTCTCCCTTATTGTGTCTAA
>NW_006408533.1:1965606-1972646 GCF_000296735.1 Chrysochloris asiatica | reverse complement strand
TTCTATGACCATTGATTATAGAATTAAGAAAAATGAAATCCTTGACAACTTCAATCATTTCTCCATTTATCATGATATTATTATTTGGTGCAGTTGTAAATATTTCTTTTCTTTATACTAAGTTGTAATATATACTGAAGGCTGTAGTGTTTGATCTTCATCAGTAAGTACTTCAAGTGCTTTGATCTTCAGCATTCGAGATGGTATCATCTGCATATTATAGGTTGTTAAGGAGTGTTCCTCCGATCTTGAAGCTGTACTCGTCTTCATGTAGCCCAGCTTCTCAAATTAATTGCTCAGCATACATATTGGTAGAAAGATATAACCCTAACGCACAGGTTTCCTGATCTTAAACCACTCAACATCCCCTTGTAGTTCAAACGACTGTTCCTTGTTGTAAGTACCCATTACGCATAAATACAATTAAGTGTTCTCGGATTCCCATTCTTTAAATGTTACCCATAGTTTGTTATGATCCACAGAACTGAATGTCTTTTCATAGTCAATAAACACAAGGGAACCTCTTTCTGCTATTGTCGGCTTTCAGCTAAGGTCCATCTGACTTCAGCAATGATATCCCTTATTCTAAGTTTTCTTCTGAGTCTAGCTTGAAGTTCTGGCAACTCACCATCTATATACTGTTGCAACCCTTTTAAAAATTATCTTCAGCAAATTTTATTTTTTCTGATGTTAATAATATTGTTCAATAACTTCTATATTCTGGATCATCTTTCTTTGGAATGGCCACAGATATGGTTTTCTTCCATGCAGTTGGACAAATAGCTGACTTCCAAATTTCTTGGCATAGTTTAGGGAGTGCTTCCAGCACTGTGTCACTGGGTTGAAATATTTCAATTAGTATAATATCAATTTCCGGAGCCTTGTTTATCATTAGTGTCTTCAATGAAGCTTGGACTTCTTCCTTCAATACCATCAGTTCTTGATCACATACTATCTCCTAAAAAGGAGATGTGCAGATGATACAACCTTGCTTGCTGAAAGTGAAGAGGACTTAAAATACTTACTGATGAAGATCAAAGAGCACAGCCTTCAGTATGGATTACATCTCAATGTCAAGAAAACAAATATCCTCATCACGGGACCAATAAACAACATTCTTATCAATGGAGAAAAGATTGAAGTTGTCAAGGACTTCATTCTTCCTTGGATCAACTATAAACACTAACGGAAGCAGCAGTTAAGAAATCAAATGACATGCTGCTTTAGGCAAATCTGCTGCACAAGACCTTTTAAAGTGTTGAAGAGCAAAGATGTCAGCTTGAGGACTAAGGTGCACCTGACCCAAGCCATGATATTTTCAATTACTTCATATGCATGTGAAAGCTGGACAGTGAATAAGGAAGACCATAGAAGAATTGACACATTTGAGTTATGGTGTTGGAGGAGAATGTTGAAAGTGCCATGGGTTGCCAAAAGAGCAAACAGATCTGTATTGGAAGAAGTACAGCCAGAGTGCTTCTTGGAGGCCAAGATGGCCAAACTTCGTCCTGCATACTTCAGACATATTGTCAGGAGGGACCAGTCACTGGAGAAGGATATCATGTTTGGTAAGGTGGAGGGTCACAGAAAACAAGGAAGATCCCAGAGAGATGGATTGGCAATGTGGCAGCATCAATGGGCTCAAGTGTGGCAACAATTGTGAGGTTGGCCTAGGATCAGGCAGTGTTTCGTTCTGTCATGCATGGGGTCGCTATGAGTCAGTATGGACTCGATGACACCTAACAACAACAACAAAAAGCTGAATGTTGACCAACTTTTCTTGGTACAGTGACTCTGTGAATTTCTTCCATCTTCTTTGGATACTTTCTGCATCCTTCAACATTTTGCCCTGGGAATTCTTAAATAAAGAATAGTTTCTTCAGTTCTTTCAGTTTGGAGACCTACTAAGCATTTCGCCCCCTTTGGTTTTCTAAGATCTTTGCATATTTCGTTATAATACTTGACTTTGTCTTCTTGACCTTTGAAACTTAGAATTTTTTTTTTACTTTCAAAATAGAGACAGCTCTTTTACTGCCTCATTTCTTCTATTCACTTGCTCAACACTAAGAGCAAGTTTCAGAGTTTCTTCTGACCTCCATTTTCAATGGCACTTAACAAACACACATACACACATAGGAAGAGAGAGACCTAGTAACGTAGTGGTTACAAGTCTGGCTGCTAACTTCAAGGTCAGCAGTTCAAAACTACCAGCCATTTTGAGGGAGAAAGATGAGGCTTTCTGCTCCTTTAAAGATTTACAGCCTCAGAAATCCTATGTAGGGTCACTGAGTATGAAGTGACTCCATGGCACATTCCCACCAAACATATATGTGTATATATCCTACTTTTCCTCCCATGCCCATTGGCATAGATTAGGGAGTGCTTCCATGTACCTACACACAAAGCACTGTTGTTCCAATGTTGTGTACTTAGCACTATTTACTGTCTTCATCTATTTTCATCACCTGTATGATGTTCTTGATGTCATCCCACACCTCTTCTGATCTTCAGTTTTTACTGTCTAATGGATCAAAACTGTTCTTGAGATGGTCTCTAAATTCAGGTGGGATATGTTCAAGGTGTGGCATTGTGGGTTAATGTGCCAGACTGCAAATCCGTTTGAACTGCAAGGTCAGCAGTTCAGGCTCACCAGTTGCTCCTCGGAAACCCTATACAGGGTCACAATGGGTCAGAAGTGACTCAATGTCACTTAACAACAACAACAATGTTCAAGGTCATATTTTGGCTCTCATGGATTCATTTTCATTTTCTTCAGCTTCAACCTAAACTTGGATCTGAGCAACTGATGATCTATTCCACAGTCTGCCCCTGGCCTTGTTTTGGCTGATGATATTGAGCTTTTCCACCATCTCTTCCCACAGATTTAGTCAGTTTGATTCCTGTGTATTCCATCTGGTGAGGTCCATGCATACATTACTCCATACGAAGCTGGAGGATCCGCCTTGAACTGTGAACTACAGGTCACTGGTTCAAACCCACCAGAGGCTCCTTGGAAACCATATACAGGGTCAATATGAGTTGAAACCAACTCGACAGCACTTTACAACAACAACATACTCTGCTGAAGTGCACAATGGATCTATTCCTTAAAGGAAGAATTGGTAAGTTAATACTATTGAAGATCAGACTATTTGAACTTGAGCCAATAATATGATGTAAAATTAATAGCTAATCTAGGACATTTAAAGAAGAGATGCTGAATTCTTAGATTGTAATCTGGATTTCCATTGGGTAGAAGTCTGCCTGGGTGTCCATACTTAGCTAAAATTCAGTGTCCAGGAAACATCATGGATAGGTTACCTAAAAAAATGCAGTGTAGAATTATGGCACAATCTATTGGGGGAGAGGGGAGGGAGAGGATCGCAAGTTGTAAAACGTACATGCATACTAAGTAATGTGTCTATGTATGCAATCATTGTGAGTGTCATCGAGTCAGTTCTGACTCAGACCAAGACTATATACGGCTTCAGGGGAGCAGCACAAAAATTGTTGTTTTTGTTGAGTACCGTGGAGTCAGTTGCAACTCATAGTGACCCTGTACAGGGTTTCCGAGGCTATAAATCTTCACAGGAGCAGAAAGCCTCATCTTTCTCCCACTGAATGACTGGCAATTTTCGAACTGCCGACCTTGAGGTTAGCAGCCCAATTCGTAACTACTACGCTACCAGAGTACAAAAATGAGACTCTTGTAAACTTGGAGTTCTGGTGTGTCACTGTAGGATCTGTACTGGACTGCTAACTGCAAGGTTGGCAGTTCAAATCCACCAGCTGCTCCTCGGAAACCCTCTACAGGATCGCTATGAATCAGAACCAACTGGGCATCACTTCACAACAATAACACAAGAACATACTTATGTAATACATAGAAAAAATCTAATTTTAGGCATTTTTGCATTCTTTGAATATTTTTTCTTACCATCAGAATACATTCGTTTTATAATAAAAAAAATAAAGATAAGGAAAATGCAATCTGAAAGTTTTGAAGGACTATACACAGGTATGAAAAACAAAAGGAAATAAAATGAAAGCCAGGGAAAAGAATCAAGTCTAAGATGGTATAGAGCAACCAAGAAAAACTAACTTGAGGGGGAAAATATAAGCCTTGGAATTAGGTGACATGGAAATGTTAAAAGAAAACAAAAAGTGAGAAATTGGGAAACACCAAAAGGTTATATAAATGTTGCTCTTATTAAATTTTTGTGACAGAAAATGGCTCTTTTATTTACTGATTTTTTGTTTTGTTTTGCTTTTTTTTTAATGTCTGCTGGTATGTTGCCAAAAGCTCTAGATTTCTCTGCAGCTAATTAAGACCCTTGTCTGGGTTTGGACCCTGGAGATAAAGGTCAGAACGGCTGGTTGGGCTCTCAATATTTTTTTTAGCTGTTGGTTTTCTGTACCTAAAAACTTAACTCCTCAATTGCCAACCTGAGAAATGGTGTTGCTCTTCTCCTTAACAAACTCAGTTTACATCTCTGCCCATTTAATCCTTCATTAACTCACGGAACCCTTTTGATGAAATTTAAATGTTTATTCCTTGCAGCTTTGGTATTTTCCAGAGAGAACACTGCCAGAAAACATCATTTCGTCTCTCTTATGGGTAGTCTACATCAAACCCTGATTTTCCAAACTGCTACAGCATTTTAGGGACAAAAGCCCTGAGAGGAAGGTGTTAATCAGAGCAATACCTGAAACAATTGGACTCTAGGTATGTGTCGCAAATCCTGAGGTAAAAGCAGCCTGAAAATATCCAATGGCTCCCAGGCATCAAAAAAAGGTTATGAAAACTGAATAAGGAAATGGCGCAAGAAAGAATGGGGCAGGAAATGAGGTAATAAGTCATATAAATCCTAACATCTACCAATGTGTGTGTTAAGAAGGAAATGAAAGAAAGTAAAGGTGCCCCTCTGTACTGCCTAATTTATAGCAGAATACAAAAACACTCTGGTAATGCAATTTTAGGGAGATTAAGTTGCACGATTAGTCATGAAGTTCTCAAGAGGAAATGTGAACTAATGATATAGCCAACTAAAATTTTGGCCATGAGAAAATTGTAACCATAATCGCTTAGTTAACGAAAAATAATCTGGTCCCTTACTGAGGGCCTTCTCAAAGGCTGCTGGACATATTTATAATTCCCCTGATTATCTCAGTCTCAAAGCTATTTGGTCCTTTTGTTCAGATGTTGTTGTTGTTGTTGTTAAGTGCCGTCGAATCTGCTTCCACCCATTGAGAACTTGTGTAGGATTTCTGAGGAGCGACTGGTGAGTCTGAACCACCGATCTTGTGGTTCAAACCACTTTGCAATCCAGCTCATTAACCCACAGCACCACACCACAACTCCCCAATACATTAGATTGTCAATTTACTTCAAACTACATGTAACATTCTCTTCTTGACAATGAGTTTTTACCTTCATAGATGGTTTTACATATAGGAAGAATAAACAAGTATCTAATATTGTGTTTTCTGGAGTTCCCTGAAATCTCCTAAGAATATCTCTTGCATCCAGACTCTAAAACAGCTAAAAGACCACCAACAAAGAATTATATACCTTAAAACAATTGAAAGTTGTGAAATTTCCTTTTCCTTCATTATCTCCTTTAAAATACTAAGGTCACAAAAGGAATAGCATACAACTCACTGGCATTACAGCTTCAATTAAAGCTTCGTTAACTCCCAGACCAACCTGTTATTTTGTTGTTAGCTGCTGGTCAATGCCCCTGTGAGGACCCCATGCACAACAGAACTAAAGGTTGCCTGGTTCTGTACCAGCCCCTTGCAGATGGGACCATGATGATCTATGGGGTTTTCACTGACTGATTTTCAGAAGTGAATTTTCAGGCCTCTTTTCCTAGTCTGTCTTAGTCTGGAAACTCTGCTGAAAGCTGTTCAGCATTCTAGCGATATGCAAGACTCCACTGACAGGCAGGTATCCTGGCCTGGAATCAAACGCGGATCTTCCTCATGGAAGGTGCTAATTTAACCACTGGCCCTGTGCTGATACCCTTCACCACCAGGGTTTCATTTTAAGATAAGATCCAAATGTCTTCATCAAGAATAAGAGTTGAGGTGCAAGGAGTCTGGAAGGCCCCCTCAGAGAGGACTTTTCCATCACACATGGACCACCTCTACTTCACACTACAGCCTCCTCCAACCAAATCCACCTGCCCCAGATTCTAGTTCAGGAATGGCTTCTAACAATAGTCTTCTATGGTTAGTATACTTCTAGAATATGATTCAAGGTTTCCTAACTTTATATAGTCAAAGGCTTCTCTCTGGTCGTCTGATGAAAGTTATGAAACCTGTTGAAGTCAGGGTAATGATTGCTGCTGGAAGAATCCAACCCAAAATTATGGGTGACTTAAGCACCACTGTAGTTTATTTCTCTCTCATGCTCAGCGAGTGGCTCTCCTCTGAGTGTTGCTTCAGGAACTAGGACTCTGCCATCTTCTGGCTCTGCTATCTCCACCACAAGGCTTCCAGGACTCTTAGCACGGATCCAGCAGAGAGGGAATTGGGGAAGGGGTTGTTAAAGCCTTTCTTTGTATCTCAGGATTTGGGTACATGAAGTTTGAAATTTATTTTTTGGTGGGATCTCCTTGAAAATGCAATTATTACAGAGAAACAAGCAGGGCTTCAAATCAGTTCATTGTGGTTCCACCACCTGCTGAGAATTTCCACCCCAGATATACTGAATCACAATCTACAGTTTGACAAGATTCCCCATGTATCTGGGATGGAATTATAACTTTTCAACAGAAGGGAGTCGAACCATAAGGAACCAGCTTGAAGCCCTAGTAAGAGCATCCAAGTCACTAACATTACAGCTTGAATTGTTAGTGCTGTAAAGTCAGTTCTGACTCATAGTGACCCTGTGTAGGGTTTCCATGGAACAGAGCATGTATAGTCTGGTGTATATATGCATTTTGTTTGTTTGTTAAGTGCCACTGAGTCTATTCAGACTCATTAGCAACCCTGTATAGGGTTTCCAAGGAGTAGCTGGTGGATTTGAACCACAG
>NW_006408533.1:1960684-1965506 GCF_000296735.1 Chrysochloris asiatica | reverse complement strand
TATGCTGCACTGGACTGCAAATTTGGTTTGATCTACAATGTCAGTGGTTCAAAATCACCAGCCACTCCTTGAAAACCCTATACAGGGTCACTATGGGTCGGAACTGACTCAATGGCACTTAACAACAATAACAACATATTTGTTTTATATAAATGCATGCTTTAAACATCTACTTGACAAGGGTAATGATAAGTTCTCTTTCGTGAACTTGAACTCGCCTATTCTGGAAGGTACTTCTATTCACAGGGATAAATCTCATATATTCAAATTTACCACAGTGCAGAATATGTCTGATAGCATTTTGCAAATTGTCAAGAGTCAGACAATTTAGTTGTGAAGAATTATAATCCTTCAAGAATTTCCTGTTCATGTAATTTTTTTTAAAAGATTAATGTTGTATCTGCATATTCAGTTTGTTCTTTAAATGATAGAAGTCAATTTTTAAAGAGATTTGCAAATCTGCTAAAGTGATTCTCTGTGTTAAATGTGAATCAGAAAACAATAATGTTTAAACAGAATACAAAAATACCTATTGCAACATTCATTTTAATTAGGACTTTTCTTTAAAAAAAACAGGAACAACTAAAAATCTTACCTCTCATTTATTTTTCGTCTGCCACTTTTTTTTTTTTACAATAATAAAAAGAAAGAGAGAAAAGGGGGAATGAAGGTAAAAAAAACAACTTCTTTAGAAGTTCTAAGATCTTTAAAAGTTAATAGGAAAGATGTACTCGTGTTGTGGATTTAGTTAAGTCCCCTGTCCAAATATGTGTTGGAATCCTAACCTCTATACCTGTGGATATAATCCTGTTTGGAAATAGGGTTTTCCTTGTTATGTAATGAAGGGGGTGAAGGATTGCCCTAAACCTAATCACTTCTGAATTATAAAAAGAGCAGATTAGACAAAGAGATACAGGGGGTGGGGCAGATTATGCCAGGTGAGGATTGGCTACAAATCAAGGAACCCAGAGTAAAAAGGAAGGGATCCATATGATGAATATGACTGAGCCTCTGACTTAGACTTTCAGTCTTTAGAGCTGTGAGAAAACACATGTAAGTTCTTTAAAGTCATCACTTGGAGTACTTCTGTTACTGCAGCACTAGGAAACTAAAACACACTTAAAAGAAAAGCATCGAAGCATGAACATGCCCACTCTGACCACCTTTCCACCACTCTAACCAGGTGAATGGTATGGAATGCCTGTCTCCATAAGACTGGCATCTCTCTTCTGTCTGTAGAGGCAGATGACATGAATATGTACTTTCAAAAAGCAATAAGTCTATGCAAGCCTTATAGTGAAGAATAATGATCAATCTGCCAAACACCTCATAATATGGATGAACTGAGAGTACATTGTGCTGAGTGAAATTAGTTAGTCACAAAAGGACATGTATTGTATGAGACCACTATCGTAAAAACTCAAGAAAATGTTTTCATGCTAAAGGATACATTCATTGATGGTTACCACAGGTAAGAAGGAAAGGAGAGTAATTCACTGTCTAGAGGCTAGACACATGTTAACTAGGGAGATGGGAAGGGCAACATACAGGAACAGGAAAGTTGGAAGAAGAATGAAGACTACAGGTGAAGACACAGGGAGGTATGGAAGGACTAACAAGGATAAAGTTGTTGTTGTTAAGTACCGTTGGGTTGGTTCTGGCTCATAGTGACTCTGTATAGGGTTTCCGAGGAGTGGCTGGTGAGCTCAAGATCAAGGCAGTTCAAATTGACTTTGCAGTCCAGCGCATTAACCCACAGCACCACACCAGGACTCTGGGGATAGAAATAAATAGTGTTATATACACAGCCCTTGAACAGCAGTGTTCTATAGGTAGATATTGACAAAGATTAGGAGTACACCAACAAGTATATAAGGGTTTGAAAGAGAATATTTGTACATTGGTATTTACCTATGAATATGATAGCGTTGTCGTTGTTGTCTTTGCTGCTGTTAAGTGCCAACTCATAGTGACCCTGTATTAGGGTTTATGAAGAGTGTCTTTGAACTCCCAACCTTGTGATCAATTAGCAATACAGTGCTCATACTGGAGAAAAAAATGATGAAAACTTCTTAGATATAACCAAACATCTTAAGGCAATGAGTTACTGGTCCTGGGGGTTCAGGACCATAGTCTAAAGGGTCAACATGGTCAATGGGCATAACATAGTCCACAAAGACAATCTTACTTTGATGAGTAGCAACTGGGAACTTAAAAGCTCATGAGCAGCCATCTAAGGTGCACCTATTGGTCTCTCCACGTGCTGAAGACAGAAGAGTGATGATAATTGAAGATGCTTGGAATCAATGAATTCAATGGACCAATGGAACATGTGAACATCAGTTTCCACGACTCTGAGACCAAAAGAAGTAGCTGGTGACCAACTACCACTACCAACTGCTCTGAAAAGGATCACAATCGAAAGTCCCAGATACAGTGGGAGAAAATGTGGACCAAAACTCAAAATTATATATATATAAAGATTTATTTCACTGATTGGAAAGAGACTGGAGGAACCTGAGACTATTATTCTAGACCAGCCTTTAGGTCCAGAAAGGACTTACACTTGTGGCCCAATTTTCAGTAAGCAGTAGATAAGGATAACAACACTAGTAAAGTATGTTGTTGTTGTTAAGTACCGTGGAGTTGGTTCCGACTCATAACGACTCTGTACAGGGTTTCCTAGGCTACAAATCTTTACAGGAGCAGAAAGCCTCATCTTTCTCCCACAGAACAGCTGGTAGTTTCAAACTGCCGATCTTGAGGTTTGCAGCCCAATTCATAACTATGAAATTGTCAATCATTCAAAATCAAAAGGGCAATCTAAGGACTAAATTGAGAAGAGATGGGAAGGTGTATGGAATGGAAATAGGAACCGCAAGGAGGAAGCGGGATAAATGTTGTTGCTTGGAAGGATTGCAATCATTGAAATGAAACAAAGTGTATGATTTGCTGAAGGCAAAACTGATGATCTCCATAAACCTTCGATGAATTCACAATAAAAAGTTTAAAAAAAAAAAAGGCATTTTAGATGTTTGTGTATGAGTGTGACGATTACTTAATTTTAAGATAAAATTACAACTTTAACAATCTAGGTCAAACTAAAAAACTTTATCCTTTGCAATAAAGAAAAACAGCTTAATATAGATTTCATGAATGAAGGTAAGTCAAAAAGTATTACTGCTAGCATTCCAGTTCATTCACACTGGTTGATTCCAAACAAAACATGTTTAATGTTTCTGTCGTTAAAGGATGGCTGCAGGCAGTTCACTCAGTAATACACAGTCTTAGTCTAAGACTTCAAAAATAAGATCTCATCAAAGCAGTTGGCTTCCTAGGGGATCTGCTGGGCCAGTTAGAGTCAAGACAGTGAGGTCAGCTCAGAAGGTTACGGTGACTGTTTGGGGGGTTTCCCATGGGATCATCTTGATAGATTTTATCAGTGGACACAGGATGATCATACAAGCTTATTATGGAGAAGTTTTAAGAAAACTGAAAACTGCATTGGTGAGAAACAGACCAAGAAAGTTGTACTGAGAAGGATTTTTGGGTTTTTTTCCATTGAACAATGCCCCTGTGCATTCTTTGAGGACAGCAAGTGATAGTCTATGAGAATTTCATTGGGAAATCCACCCCATTTACCCTACAGCCCGTATCTGCTCTCTCAGACATCTTTTTGTTCCCAAAATTCAAAGAACATTTAAACGGAACACAATTTGAGTCCCTTGAAGATACCAAAACTGCTATTTTGACATGGCATAAATCAAACAGTACAGAATTCCTTGGGAAAGGTTCAAAGTCACTGAAACACCACCTTCAGAAGTGTATAGACATAGATGGAGGCTATGTTGAAAAAGAACAGCTTCATCTTTTGTATACTAAAGCTTTCTTTGATTTTATAGCAATACTTTTTTACTTACCCTCATTCTTCCTTTTCAAGACTCAGAGTAAATGTATTACTTTTATTATGTGTACTTTCTTCCATGTAAAACAAATCCTTAGCAACTGACTTATTAGCTATTATAACCAATGTAGAAGCGATTTTTTTTTAAGTTTTCTGTCCCTTCAGAGGGGTCCTAGTGTGGCACTATAGGATAAGAATTGGATTGATAACTGCAAGGTCAATGGTTCATACCCACCAGCTGCTCTTTGGAAATGAGTCAGAAACAACTCCAAAGCACTTAACAACAACATCCTTAAAAAATAAACAAAAAACAAAAAACACTGCTAGTGTAGTAGGTTAAGAGTTGAGGTGACAATCACAAGATAATCACAAGGTCAGCAGTTAGAAACTACTAGTCGCGCTACAAGAGAAAGATGACACTTTCTGCTCTCATAAAGATTTAGAGCCTCAGAACCCTATACAGATTTGCTATGAGTCAGAACTGACTCAACAACATACAACCACCACCACCATCCATTCAAATATTAATCTTAAAACTTCTGTTATTTGTGGGATATTATCTAATCTCAGTGTTGTCAAACTATAGCATATACCATATTTAATTAAGAACAATAATTTAGGTGCTTTGGTATTTGCTTCATTTCCCACCTTTAACTTTGACAAAAAGATGAACTTTAATGCAAAATTTTATAGATGAGAGCTTAATAAGGCTTTGTGAATAAGTACAATTATTGTTGTTATTCTTGATGTTACTGCTAAAAAGTCGGTGCCGACTCAAAGCAACTCTGTATAGGGTCTCCCAGGAGAAACTTGTGGGTTTGAACTGTTGACCTTATGGTTAACAATCAGTGGTTATCCTACAGCGCCATACCCAGACTCCAGTACAGTTATTGTTGTTGTTGTTGTTGTTAGGTGCCA
>NW_006408533.1:1947125-1960257 GCF_000296735.1 Chrysochloris asiatica | reverse complement strand
GCATCAATTCTTCTACGATCTTCCTTATTCACTGTCCAGCTTTCGCATGCATATGAGGTTATTGAAAATACCATGGCTTGGGTCGGGCACACCCTAGTCCTCAAGCTGACATCTTTGTTCTTAAACATTTTTAAACGGTTTTGTGCAGCAAATTTGTCCAATACAACACATCGACTGATTTCTTGACTGCTGTTTCCATGAGTCTTGATAGTTGATCCAAGAATAATGAAGTCCTTGACAACTTCAGTCTTTTCTCCAATGATAACAATGTTGTTTATTGGTCTAGTGGTGAGGATTTTTGTTTTCTTGACATTGAGATGTAATCCATACCAAAGGCTGTGCTCTTTGATTCTCATCAGTAAATGTTTTAAGTCTTCTTCACTTTCAGCAAGCAAAGTTGTATCATCTGCATTTCGCAAATTGTTAATGAGTCTTCCTCCAATCCTGATGCCACGTTTTTCCTCATAGACCCCAGCTTCTCAGATTATTTCCTCAGCATACAGGTTGAATAAGTATGGTGAAAGAATACAACCTTGTTGCACACCCTTCTTAATTTTAAACCATTCAGTGTTCCCATGTTCTGTTCAAACAACTGCCTCTTAGTCCAGGTACAGATTCTTTATGAGCATAATTAAGTGTTCTGAAATACTCATACTTTGCAATGTTGTCCATAGCTTGTCATGATCCACACAATCGAAAGCCTTGGCATAGTCAATAAAGCACAGGTAAACATCTTTCTGATATTCTATGCTTTCAACCAAGATCCATCGGACATCAGCAATGATATCCCTCATTCCACTGCCTCTTCTGAATCATGCTTGAACCTCTAGAAGTTCTCTGTCAATGTATGCTTGCAGCCATTTCTGTATTACCTTTAGTAAAGCTTTACTCTCATGGGATATCAAAGAGATTGTCCAAAGAATTTGCATTTTGTTGGGTCACCTCTCTTTGGAATGGAAACAAATATTGATCTCTTCCAATCATTCAGCCACATAGTTTTCTCCCAAATTTCTTGGCAGAGATGAGTTAATGCCTCCGTTGCTGCCTCACTTTCTTGAAAGATTTCAATTTTTATTCCATCAATTCCTAGTGCCTTGTTCTTTGCCAATTCTTTCAATGCACCTTGGTCTTCCTCCTTTAGTATCATTGGCTCTTGATCATATGCTACCTCTTGAAAGGGTTGAACATTAACCATTTCTTTTTAGTACAGTGACTCTGTGTATTCTTTCCATCTTCTCTAGATGCTTTCTGCATCATTCAATAATTTGCCCAGAGAATCCTTCAATAACAAAAGTCGAGGCTTGATTTTTTTCTTGAGTTCCCCTAGCTTGAGAAATGCTGAGCATGTTCTTCCTTTTTGGTTTTCTGATTCCAGATCTTTTGCACATTTTGTTGCAATATTTGGCTTTATCTTCTCGAGCTGATCTTTGAAATTTTCTGTTCAGCTCTTGTACCTCCTCATTTCTTCCATTTTCTTTAGCATCTCTTCGCTGGAGAGCACGTTTCAGTTTCTCTTCTGACATCCATTTTGACCTTTTTCCTTCTTTCTTGTCTTCTCAATGACTGTTTGCTTTCTTCCTGTATTAAAATACCTGTGACATAGCTTTCAGAATCATAGCAACTCACAAGCCACCACAGTATAACAAACTGACAGACGGATGGTACAGTTATTAGGTATTTTAAACTTTTGGGTTTTCAAACATTCATTATAAAGAGGAAAATTTGGAGAAATATTTTATAGTTGCTAGCTTAGCATGAGGAGTCCTGGTGTGGCGCTTTGGGATAAAGCACTGGACTGCAAGGTCGATTTGAATTGCAGGTTGGCAATTCAAACTCACCAGCTGCTCTTTGAAAACCCTGTACAGGGTCACTCTGAGTCGGAACCAATACAATAGCACTTAACAATGACAACAGCTTAGCATGAAATGGATTTGCTCCCATTACTTAGTGATTTACACTTTCCCATCTGGGTAGAAGCAGAAGTCATAGACATTTCTATTTAGTAAGCAGAGTGTTTTTGCCACTGATTGCTGCGCATTATGTGATTTCTCTAAATGGGCCAGGCATCATGGAGAAGTTATTCGTGTCATTTTTGTGTGTCCCAAATAACGGAGTGATCTTTCTTATCTGTCAGTTAAAGTGCTTCAAACCTACACATTGTAGATTGCTGCTGTTGTGTGCTCTTAAGTCCGTTCTGACTCACACCAACCCTGTATAGGGTTTCTGAAAGTGGTTGATGGGTTTGAACTGCTGATCTGTCAGTTAGCAGTCTAGTGTGTATCTTACAGCCCCACACCAGGACCTTATAGAAGTTCAAACGCATCCTAAAGTGGTTAGTGAAATTGACAAGCTTGGCAGTGAGAATATCTACTGTCTATATGTTCCCAGAGTGTCTCAGTAAATAGATCAGTGTTTGGTTCTCCCTGAGGTCTTATGTTATCCTAGTTCTGTGTTAAAACTGTTCTAGTGGTAAAACTCCACCTCAATTTTTCAGAATCTACTCTGACAATGTCTAGGTATTAGTGATGAGAGATGTCTTCTCAGGATAAACCATGATAAGCCTAATGCCATCTCCATTTTCTCCCTCTTAGATTGGTTTCAGAAAGCCCACATTCTCAACATACGTTTTATCCTTGTCTTTAGCCACTATTCCCCAAATCCAGCATGTGATCTCCCTTTGTGTAGCAGACATATATAAAAAACAGAAAAATCAAACCCACAATGGGCAATCCAATGCCGACTCATGCTAGCCCATGTGTTACAGGGTAGAGCTGAGGACTGTTGCGTTTTCATGGCTGTAATTTTTACAGAAGAAGATTGCCAAGTCTGGAACCACTGGGTGGGTTCAACCAACCTTTCAGTTCGTACACACACCTAACCATATGTGCCACCCAGAGACCTTTTTCAGACACTTAAGTGATCATGAAAGAATTTTTCCTTCTTTGTTACATATAATGTTGAAACTTTTGTGATTTTTTTTTTTTACCCACTATCATATTTTTTTATATGTATAATTAGAACTTGGATCACTGCAATGTTTTCTTTGTTGCCTAAGCTTAGAAGCTTTCAACATTGTTCTTCTAAGAAGCACACACTGAAGAGCCTTGTCTTATGCAGATGATGTTCTAAGTCATGTTAAGCAAACAGGTTGACTGAAACAATATAATGCTGACCTTTGCTAAGTGGAAAAAGGGATTCCATTTGTGATTTCATGTTTGATGTACTGTGTACATTCTAGGTACTCAATAATGCTAGTTAAATGAATAGTTGTAAAAATGGACTGCTGGTAAATAAATCCTGAAGTCTGGTCTTCAATTAACATTTTAGATGGGGTACATAAAAATGATAATGCAACATTCAACATTTGTCTAGAAGGTGGTAGCCTGGAGGCAATGTTACCCTTTGTGCAGTCTAAATAGCACTGCTACAATAGTTAGTTGAAGAAAGGACATTAATTCTGTATTTTGATTTTTTTACCTAAGCAGTACATAGTCATATAAAGCTAAAACTGACTGAAATATTGAGATGATTTATTCAATAGCTCAGCAGAAATGACAGGAGATACATTCAAATGGGAAAGGTATTGAAAACTAGAAACATGTGTGAGCTTGGGCAGTCTTTCTGACAATCTTAATCTTATTGCTCCGAATGTAAACATTTAAACTGTGAAAGAACATGAAAGTCGTATTTATTCAAAAGGCTTTTTAGGTATGTTATTTAGATAATCACTTCACATCCCCAGACAGCCTGGTAGAACACGAAACTGTATTTATGCAACTATTATTGCATCACAGTCCAAGTCCCTGGATTTTCCCACAATAGAATATAGCAAATAAAGAAAATCAATTAGCTGCATCTGATGTAGCACTGTGGGTTAAGGCACCAGACTCCAAAGCCGTTTGAACTGTAAGGTTGGCAGTTCAAGCTCACCAGCTGCTCCTTGGAAACCCTATACAAGGCTGCTATGGGTCAGAACCTACTTGACGGCACTTCACAACAACCACAACAACATTACATGAAAGGAGTACTGGTGTGGTGTTGTGTGTTACTGTGCTCGACTGAAAGGTCGATTTGAACCAAAAGGTCAGCAGTTCAAGTTCACCAGCCACGCCTTGGAAACTTTATACAGGGTCACTATGAGTCAAAAACAACTCGACAGCACTTAACAACAACGATTATATTGAAATCCTGTTGTGTGCTGTAGGATAAACACCAGACTGTGAACCATAAGGTCAGTGGTTCAAACCCACCAGATGGTCTTCTGAAACCATATGCAGGGTCACAGAACCACTACCACACCTGGAAAAAAAGATCAAGTTTGTCTTCCGTGACAGTTGGCAATCAACGGTTAAGACTTTGTTGTTAAGTGCTGGTAAATAAATTCCAACTTATGGTGACTGTCTATAGGGTTTCAAAGGAGCAGCTGGGGGGTTTGAACTGTTGAGCTTGTGGTTCACAGCCCAGTGCTGATCCTGTAGCCTACACCAGGAGTCTATGGGTGAGACTACCAACAGATGATTATAATATATGGAGTGGATGCAATAGCAGGAATATAACTAGAGATTTGATGACACCAAGTATGGTGACTCAAATCCATGAATGCAAATTTAATGTAATGTTATTGTTGTTAAGTGCTGTTGAGTTGGTTCTGACTCATAGCGACCCTGTATAGGGTTTCCAAGGAGCAGCTGGTGAGTTTGAACTGCCGGCCTTGTGGTTCGTAGTTTAGGTGCTGATCCTACAGCACCACACCAGGAGTCTTATTCAAAGTGTAGCAGCTTCTCTACTTGGAGCAGTACCATATACAGGCACTGTACTCAATTTGTCCTCATTCAATCTTCCCACAGTCCTCTCCAGTCAAGTTGCTATGGAGTCATTTCCATACTAGTAACCTCCTATGAGCCAGAGCAAAACTGAGCTTCATGGGGTTTTCAATGGCTGATTTTTTTGGAAGTAGATTGCCAAGCCCTTCTTCTGAAGTGCTTCTGGGTAGATTCAAACAACCAATCTTTTGGTTTGCAGCAGATCGCTTTAACTGTTTGCATCACCTGAGGACTCCCACCCCACCTCTGTTGTCAATTGATTTTGCGTCAAGAGCCCTATTACAGAATAAAACTAATCCACAGGTTTTCACTGTTGTAATCTTTGTGGAAGCAGATTGTCAAAACTTCTCTTCCTTGGTACCTTGGAGTGAGTTCAAACTGGCAACTTGTAGGTTAGCAGCTTAGAGAAAACTGTTGTGGGTTTTTTTTTTTTTTTTTGTGTGTGTGTTTGTAAGGGTGGACTTTCTACCACAGCCCCAGAATGTTGATATTATCATTCTCTTCATTCTGCAAAAGAGAAAAATGGAGTTTAAAGAAACTAAGTAATTCACCTCATCTTACACAGCTAGAAAAAGGTCAACAGTGAAATCTGTTTCCGTTGGATTCCAGAGCTTATGGGAATCTGATTTTAGGCATTTCACTAAAATTCTGAACTGAAAGTGAGTCAAAGGAAAAGTCACATGCCCATTAGTGATAGAAAAAACATCTGGTTTCTGAGGATCTTAATAAAAACCAAACTAGTTGTCCCGGAACAACAGTGGAGTAGAGTGACCACAGAGATACTTACCATAAAGGATGATGAAGGGGAGGAGGGGGAAGCCCCAAACACATCATCCAATACTTGTTAAGTGTCGCCGTGTGGATTCTGACCTTTTACAGGGCTTTTTAGAGGCGTCTGGTGAATTTGAACCACCGACCTTGGTATCCAGTGTGTATCCTACAGCACCACACCAGGACGCCATCCAATAGTAGGGCAAAGACAACTTCAGACTGAACAACCACAAGAACCCCTAGAGGGTGTCCAAGGTTTAAAGCATGCGCAAAGGCAGTAAAATGTGTCCAAGATAACCAGCAGCTTCATTCTACGATCATTATAATAAATTTACTTTGTAATTTTGACTCCCACCTTGTGGGCAAATCAACTGAATTGTGGGTTAGAGCACGAGCAGTAGGCAAGAGGTTCTATCACCAAAAACTCCTGTCAAGTTGAAAAGGCTTCACATTTGGGTGGATTGGGGAGGGTTATAATTGAAGGCAGAGATAAAAGGACTGAAATAGTAAAAACCCAGGGCTTGACCTCGTCTCTGGTGAGAAACCGTTTTGTTTTGTTTTGAGAGCTCTCCCGAGGCTACATAACTGTGCATGCCTACTGACAGCCTAGTGTGGCTGGGAGGGTAGGCAGTCACTTGGCTTCTCGAGCTTGTATAGCCTGTGTTGGCTGAGTAGGCTTTGCATCCCACCTGATATTTCAAGGTATTCATCTCTCTTGGTTTCAATCAATGACTTCCATCAGCAGTTGGCATAGCAACAAATCTCAGTCTGCCTTGTCCATGGGTCTCGGTGACAAATGCCCCATACACATCCTACATGAAGTTTATGGTTTTCTTCATGCCTTTGCAATAGCAGGGTCGTGACAGCAACTTCTCCTTGAACTCCTACTCTCCACTCTGGTTCCTCAATCAGCTGAAGAGAGTACACGATATTTCCAAACAGCTTGCTAAGTAAAAGGTTTTCTCAGTAATAGTGCCAGCTGGAAGTGAATCTGTTCCTCTTGCTTGGGGCTTCATCCGATCTAGTGGCCAGATCACACCCTGGCGTTGCAAATGGGAATTTTTCTTAGGTGCTAGTGGCCCTGGAATAAAGCCTCCTTCCCAAAGTGGTAAGTTATCTAGTTTGTGCGGTGCCAGCCCCCCTTGCTCATCTCTTTTCAATCAGGCCTCCCAATGACTGGGAATTCTTGTTTATCACATGCAACTCAGCCAGACATCTGTGCCTTTCAAGATATAGCCTCTTATTTGCAGGTGGGGACTCTTTAGTGATGATCCCCAGCTCAAACCCCAGGAAGATTCCAGGAATGTGAGAGGATAGGGTTGTTTCCCCCTTGAAGCGCTGTTGATACTCCTTATTCTGTGCCCTATTAGAATGGGCATTACCCAGGGGGTGCTGCAAGGCCATCCACATCCCTGACAGCAGGTTAACTCTCACACCTTTAGACTTGAGGTACCCTCCTAAAATAAGACGGTTTTCCCAGACGGATCGGGGAATCCAAGAGTCTTGGTCACCTCCATGGTTTCTTCCAGTGGTGACGGGTCCTCCGTTGCTCTTAGAGATTTCTGGACCACCTTCAGCGGCAGAGACCCAGATTATTTAGCCTTGGCCTCCAGCCAAGGCCTGCTCAGTCTTGGTAATGGTCTTAATTCTTGTCTTGAGACCGATTGTAATACTTACGCCAATCTGCTTCGAAGCTGATTTTGATTCTTTACCATGGAAGGAACAAGATTACGGATGCTTCCTTAGGTTCCATCCAGGAAAACAACGCTGAGGCGATCTCCATATCTAGGCAGGCCTTTTGACTGCCTTTGAGCATACTCTAAACTATGGCAATCCCCTAGGGGGATTGTGGCTATTCTGGGGTTTAAACTAAAGTTTTTCACCCTGTTATTCAATGATGCTTTGGGGTGTTTTTTTTTTTTTTTCTCTTTCCTTTCTCTTCCTGTACAGGCGCCTCTGTGATCACTCTCCTCCCCTCATTTTCTATATGCCTGAAAGAGTCAATTGCAGCTTATGGCAACCCCGTGTGTGCCAAAGTAGAATTATGTTTTTAATGGCGAAAGGTAATCGTTTTGCTGAAGATAAATTAAAAAACTGTTGCTGAAGTACATGACAGAGAGGTGTCAGAAATTCAAACCAGATTCAGAAGAGGACGAGGAATGAGGGATAACATTACTAACATCAGATGGTTCTTGACTGAAAGCAGAGAATACCAAAAAGATGATCACTTATACTTTATTGGCTATGCAAAGGTTTTCTACTGTGTGGATCATAACAAACTATGGATAACATTATGAAGAAAGTTCATCCCAGAATACTTACTTGTGCTCGTGAGGAATCTGTATATACACGGAGAAGCAGTTATCGAAGATAACAGGGGATACTGAATGGTTTAGAATCAGGAAAGGTGTTCACCAAGGTTGTATTCTTTCACCATATTTATTCAATCTGTATGATGAACAAATAATCCAAGAAGCTGGATTATATGAAGAAGAACGTGGTGGCATCAAGATTGAGGAAGACTCATTAACAACCTGTGCTGTACAGATGACACAACCTTGCTTGCTGGAAGTGAAGAGGACTTGAAATATTACTGATGAAGATCAAAGACTACAGCCTTTAGTGTGAATTGCTCCTCAATGTAAAGAGAACAGAAATCCTCACAAATTAACCAATAATAACATCATGATAAACAGACAAAAGATTGAAATTGTTAAGGACTTCATTTTGTTTGGATCCACAATCAACACTCAAGGAAGTAGCAGTCAAAAAATAAAACCATGCATTGCATTCAGCAAATATGCTGCAAAAGACTTCTTTAAAATGTTAAAAAGCAAAGTTTGAGGACTAAGGTGCGCTTGACCCAACCCATGGTTTTTCAATTACCTCATATGCATCAATATTTTTGAGTTATGATATTGACAGAGAATATTGAAAGTACTGTGGACCTCCAGAAGAACAAACAAATCTGTCTTGGCAGAAGTACAGCCAGAATGCTCCTTAGAAGCCAGAATGGCCAGACTTTGTCTCTCATACTGTGGACATGTTGTCTGGAGGTAACAGTCCCTAGAGAAGGACATCATGCTTGGTAAAGTGGGAGGGTCACCAAAAATGAGGAAGACCCCAATAAGATAGACGGACACAATGGCAGCAACAATGAGGTGGAAGCTATCAATGTCTGTGAGGCTGGTACAGGGCCAGGTAACGCTAAGCAATATTGTTTAGTTCTGTTGTGCTTAAGGTTCCTGTGAGTCAGTAGCACCTCACAGCACCAACAACAGATCACTAGATCTTTCTTCCATGATACCTGTGAGTAGATTCAAACCACCATCCTTTCAGTTAGCAGTGAGTACTTTAAACCATTTGCACCAAGCTTGTAAACAATTGGGGAGTTCTCCACTTTTCCATCATCAGTGGTTGCTAAATGAAGGACTGAGTGGAGAAGGATAGATGTTCTTGCTAGTGGTTGATCCTTGATCAACTCTGAAAGAAAGGATGTGGGAAGGGAGCAGAAATGGGCACTGCTTTCTCCCCGCTTTCAATCATAAAGTCTTACAAGTAGCTGTGACTTTGTAGTTCTATATCAGAAGCAAATAAAAAAGCCAAGATTCCATTAGGGGATTTCACCTTATACATAGCTCCAGAGGGGAGAGAGCTGTATTAATTAAGTTGAATTCATCAAATTCCTCCTCTCCTTTGTTGGAGTATGTACCTACAGAGCAGAGTCTGCAGGCAGCCAGAGGAGGCATCTGCTGCAGAATGTGATCTGAGGGCTACCTCCTCCAGTCTGACTAGCCAGCTCCAGAAGCTGAACCCCTGCACTATTGCTGGTCCCCACAGCCTCTAGGCTAGGCAAAGTCCCCTTCTTCTAGACTCTCACAACGTCCTTTGCAAACAAGTCTATAACATCATATAACATTCATGAAAAGAGCTGGGTGGCCCCATGATTAAGCACTTGGCCACAAATCAAAAGGTCAGCAGCTCAAACCCACCAGGGAAAAAGACCCGGAGATCTACCCCCGTCAAAATTGCAGCCTAAGAAACCCTCTGGGGCAGTTCTACACTGTTATATAGGGTTCGTTCACCATGAGTCAAAATTAACTCAACGGCACACAATGGCAGCAGTCATGAAAGAACAGCAAAACTGAGTGTTGCAAAAAAGACCTTCCTAGCCATTCCAGCTCAAGTCCAGCCCTCCAGCAGTGGACCAGCTGACTGAGAAGGCTGTGTGCTCAGCCTCTGGGTTGTTCAGAGGGCCCATCATTCATCCTGGATCCTAGGGAGGGGATTCCTGCAAGCGGCAGAATGTTGGACGAGGTGACCTGTAAATATGACTCTTCAGCTTTAAGGCTTAGTGTGGTGCAGACTTGTGTAGGCATTCAGACAAAGGGAAGGATGATGGCTGGCACGTCTTACAGGAGGTTATTCTGTGATGATTTGCAAGAGCCCAAGTCTGGTGTGGAGCTCTAGGATAAGCACTGGACTGCAAAGTCATTCGAACCTCAAGATAGGCAGTTCAAACTCACCAATCACTCCTTGGAATCCCTATACAGGGTCAATATGAGTTGGAACAGCCTTGACAGCACTTAACAATGACAACAAGAAGCATCCCATGACACCTAAATCAGCTAGATCATCCACCATAATTATCCCTTGGTAAAATCAATTTTATTTGCTGAACTGCTAATTTATAATCCAGATTTGTTTTGAGGAAGCTCAGAGGTGAGTGTATTGCAACTTGAACAAAGCAGGAGTGTTAAAATGCCTGGATAGACCTACCAAACCTCCAGAATCCTAGACTCGGGTGCTGAGTCCACAGAATTTCTGTGGAGCAATAGTGACATCCAGTGGTCAAGTGAGTTAAACTGGGGTGAGGCTGGACTTTTCCCTCCAACCACAAACTGATCATAACCAAGAAAACATTTTTGAGCAATTGAATTTTTTTTGGAGTCTTATGAACTTCAAAAAAGGCTTGAATTTTGTGTCTTCAAAATGCTCTACCTACTTTAATTTTCTGTTAACAGGCTCTGTGTGAGAAAAAAAGTCTCTACTGCCTCATTTATAAAATGGAGCAGGTAATAAACTCCCTGCTAAATTTGAGGCATTAATGGGTTATCATAGGAAGTACAGTGTGAAGATGACCATAAACGTGCACCAGAGGAGGAAGGAGAGAAAGTATTCCATAAGCCAAACACAACAAAGAAAGGAAAACTGTGTCCAGATTAATAATCTTGGGGTAAAGAATGGTTTATTTGCTGTTGTACCCTCAGGACTCCTGGTGTGGCATATAGTATAAGCATTGGACTGCAAACTGCAAGGTTGGCAGCTCAAACCCACCAGCTGCTCCTCAGAAACCCTATACAGGATCGCTATGAGTCGGAACCAGCTGATGACATTCAATATCAATAGTAACAACAAATCATCAGCACACAGTACAATGCCAACAAGTGTCAGGTGCTCCAGTAATTTGTTTTTGTGGTCAATAAAAGCATATATCGTTTTACATTGTCATTAAGGGCAGTAGAGTCAGTTCCGACCCATAGCAACCCTGTATAGGGTTTCTGAGGAGTGGCTGGTGACTTTGAACCGCCAATCTTGTGGTCAAGTACTTATTCTACAGTGCCACAGCAGGACTCTGAATGCATATCTGTATGTATATATCACAAAACATTTGACAGTCCAACAAGTTTTACATGTACAATTCCGTGATATTGATTATGCACATCATGTTGCCTAGCCATAATCACTATCACTTTCTAAATTATTCCACCACTATTAATAGAAAGTCAGTGCCCCCTAAGCTCCTTCTCCTCCCCTCATCCCTGTCTCTGAAAGTTACTAATGAACGTTGGTCTCCATCCATTTGCCTGTTCCAGATATTTGTATCAGACAGTGTTTGCTTTCCTGCAGCCGACTTACTTCACTCAAAGTGTTTTCAAGGTCTATTCATGTTGTAGCATGCACCAGGACTTCATTGCTCTTTGTGTCTGAATCACATTCCATTGTGTGACTATATCACATTTTGTTTATATAGTCATCTGTGGACTTTAGGTTGTTCCTACCTTTTGGTTTTGTGAATCATGCTTCAGTGACAATTGGTGTTGAGATAATTTTTGGCTGAACAAACAAATGAATGAATAAACTGAGAATTCTCCATGCATTGGGTCCCAAAGAACCTACCAGATAAGGATCAGGCAAGTATGCCCTGCCCAATTTTAATATGGAGACTAAACCAGAAGGTTGCAACTGGAGCCCACCTCAAGCTAAAGTTTCAAAAAGATCTTACTGGTCTCAGACTAAAACAGATAGAGAGCCAAAATTCATCACATGAATTAAGCAGTGTTAAGGACTAAATTGACTAAATGGCATGTCGTTTGTACCCCCAAAATCTACATGCTTAGCTATCTAATTAGCTAACTGAACTTGTAGTCAGTGACCAACCCACCAATAAGCAGTGACCAGGAAAGAAGGAATAGGAGCCTATGAAAAATGGCAGTCCCCAAGGGCCTAACTGTGAGGTTGAGACTTCTCTCCCCTGGGGAGATGGCAAACAGACTCATTACAGTCCAATCCAAAGAGCCTTTACACAAATGTGCTGTGGATTGTTTTATATAAGCTGTAGCTTAGATCATTCATTTCATTTAAAATAAGTATAGAGCAATATAACAAGAAACTTGTATTCAATATAAGTTTCTTTAATATCACTTTAACTTCTTTTACATAGAAAAATACTATCTTTATCTGTTTAGAGTTTGTACTACTAAATATATTG
This sequence comes from Chrysochloris asiatica, assembly GCF_000296735.1. NCBI lineage: Eukaryota > Metazoa > Chordata > Mammalia > Afrosoricida > Chrysochloridae > Chrysochloris > Chrysochloris asiatica. The sequence goes on along the minus strand of NW_006408533.1, from coordinate 1,947,891 downwards.
ACTATATTGATACAATGCTAGCAAACAAAGGAAAATATTCATATATTGTCCAAATAATCTTACACTACTCTGTATCCACCTTTGGGGGTTAAAAACAAACAAACAGGTTAAATAGTATTCAAACTGCACCAATTGTTATTTTTACACAGATTGTAAAAATGGCCAAAAATGATTATTTCTAAACCAGATAGCCATTCATTATCCTGTAACCCCAAACAAAAAAATAAAACATAATATTCCTGACAAAAATGATATGTGTGTGTTCCTAAGTGTAAGGAAGTACAGAGGAATTCAAGGCAATTTCTTTCTAAATCCGTAACTAGTACAAAAGAGCGTCAAGTCTGATAACAGCAGCAGTACGTTTGTATTAAGACCACTCTTGACCATTACTACACAATTGTTTATTCTTGAAAAGGCACATGTATATAAATTGCTGGTACCATTACTATCTACCACTCGTCTGTCAGTTTGTCGTACTCTGGTGACTTGTGAGTTACTGTGCTTCTAAAAGCTATGCCACCGGTATTTTAAATACCAGCATGTTCACCCATGGTGGACAAGTTTCAGATGAGCTTCCAGATGAAGACAGACTACAAAGAAGGAGTGACAAACACCTCCAAATATTTAGTCACTGAAACCCTTATGAATAGCAGAGAAACACTGTCAGATATAGTACCGGAAAATGAACCCCTGAGGTTGGAAGGCACCCTAATTGCAACTGGGGAAGAGCTGCCTCCTTGAAGTACAGTTGACAGTGATGATGTGA
>NW_006408533.1:1936024-1945956 GCF_000296735.1 Chrysochloris asiatica | reverse complement strand
ACCAGTCACTGGAGAAGGACATCATGTTTGGTAACCTGGAGGGTCAGAGAAAAAGAGGAAGACCCCCAACGAGATGGATTGACCAGGTGGCAACATCAATGGACTCAAGTGTGGCAACAGTAGTGAGGTTAACAGGATTGGGCAGTGTTTCATTCTGCTGTGCATAGGGTCGCATGAGTCGGTGCCTACTGGATGGCAGCTAAGAACAACAACCATTACTATGCTCTGCTCCCTGCATGCAATTCAATTTTGTAAATGTTACAGCCAATAGTAAATTAGTGTGTTGGGGGGTGTTCATTGGAGGATTTTATGACATCCTCTGGTGCAGATGGGGCTGAAATTTAGATTAGAATATAGTCTTGTAAAATGAAAGAATCGCCAAAGTGATTGATTGGAAGTACAATGCAACCTTCACACCTTATGTGTTCTCCTATTAGCAGTGTTATTTGTGCTCTCTGCTTATTTGGGCCCTAATGCATCATCCTCACACCTCCCCAAGAGTAAGTTTGAGCATCTGAGAAACTATTTGGTTCTCAGTTCTCAGAAGTCATTGCTTTCAAGATCCAAAAGGCCAAGTATCAGAGCAAAAAGAAAGGTATGATGTGACACAAAATAACCCCCCAGAAAAAAAACAACTCATCCCCCTCAAAAAAAAACTCATCCCATTGAGTCGATTCTGACACATAATGACCCTACATAGAGTTTTAGAGACTGTAAATCTTTATGGGAACAAACAGCCTCATCTGTCTCCTGAAAAGCACTTGGTGGGTCTGGATCACCAACTTTGTGATTAGCAGCCAATGCCTAACCCACAGCAACACCTGACACAAAAGCAAAGCTCCTTCTAAATCATAAATGTTGACAAGGCTGTGCAGTAATTGGAACTCCCATCGGTTGCTAGTGGGAATGCAAAATTATATAGTTAGCATGGAAAACAGCTTGAGTTTCCTCCAAAAGTTCAACACAACATTACCATGACTCAGTGTATTCCTCTCTTAGGTATATGCCCAAGACATTTGACACCAAAGACTCATGTACACCAATGGTCAAAGCATCTCTATTTACTACTGACAAAAGGTAGAAACAATCCAATGACCAATCAACAGATGAATGGGTTAACAAAATGTCATATATATGTACAATGGAATACTACTCAGCCATAAAAGAAATTGCTGTTATTGTTAAGTGCTGCCGAGACAGATTGGATCCATAGCAAACCTGTATAGGGTTTCTAAGGAGCAGCTGGTGAGCTTCAACTGACAACCTGTGGTTCAAACCAACTTTGCAGTCCAGTGCATTAACCCACAGTACCACACCAGGAGGCCATAAAAATAAATTCAATCCTGATGTATACCAGTACACAGTTGAAACTTGAAAACATTATGCTGAATAAAATAACCAGTCACAAAAGGACAAATATTATATGGTTTCACTAAGAGGAAATACTTAGAATAAGCAACTATGGAGATCAGAGTTTAACAGTGGTTACCAGGACAGGAGGGATGGGGAAAGAGAAGAGTTATGGTTTAGATAACACAGTTTTAGTTTCTGGGGATGGAAAATTTGGTAATGGATATTAGTGATGGCTGCACATCATGATTTATGTCATTGGTTTTATTGAATTGCACACATAAAAAATCTTGAAATGGCAAGTGTCACGTTATCTATCTATTTGTAACAATAATGAAAGGAAGCCTCCTTCTGCATGCATGCATAGTTATGGATGCTATGATTTTATTTAATTTCACTCACTATATAACATACAGAGGAGTCCTGGTGTGGTGCTGTGGGATAAAGCACTGGACCAAAAGGTCGGTTTGAAGCACAAGGTCAGTGGTTCAAATACCCCAGCCTATACAGGGTCATTATGAGTCAGAACAGACTCAACCGCACTTAACAACAACAGCAACATAACATACAAAAGGCATGGTATAGAAATGCAATTGCTTTAAATGAAAGCCAATGTAAATAAATTGTCTCTGAGTAGCTTTTTAAAGGACTTTCAACATAATGATACCTTAGAATAACTAGATCCCTCCCCACCCACCCATCTATCAGTTTGTCATACTGTGGTGATTTGTACATTACTGTGATGCTGAAAGTTATGTCATTGGTGTTTTAAATACCAACATGGTCATCCATGGTAGATAGGTTTCAGCACAACTTACAGAATAAGACAGACTAGGAAGAAAGGACTGGCAATCTACTTACAAAAATTAGCCAATGAAATCTATGGATCACAATAGAACATTGACCGACTGACTTAGTTTGAACATATTCTCCAAAGGAATCAATCGCTGGAAGAAGATATCGTGTTTGGTGAAGCAGAAGGCCAGCAAGGGCCTGTGAGACTCTCAGTGAGATGGATGGACTTGAATATGCTGGTGACTGTGAGGCTGATGCAGGACCAGACAACGTTGTTTTCTGTTGTGCATAATATTGTCCTGAGTCAGAGTGGACTTGACAACAACTAACAGAAATACCTAGACATCATTCCTCAAAGTTCTTCAGTAGCCTCCCATCACCTATCACAAAGATCCGAAGTGCTGTGTGTAGCACACAAGACCATTCATGTACTGACCATTCTGTAGCTCAAAACATCCCTCCCGTGTGGCCTGCCTCCCAAAACCCCAGCAGGCAAATAATCAAATAAGGAACCCCTTTGTATACTTTTTCTATACAAACTCATTTATTTAATAAAAATCTGTGTAATACCTTTCACACGGTTGGCTTTGAGGGTAAAACTAATGAACACGGAAAAAGTGTTGCAGAATTAACCATCTTATGAAGGAACTGGAACTCACACCATCTTTTCAATCACAAAAAAGAAAGAGATTGAGAACTTAATAAGACCAAAGAGTAAAGTTAGTAGTCAAAGCTTCCAATTAGAAGAACAAAAACAAAACACGGTGACCCATGTGTGGTGGAGTCAAACTGTACTCCATATGAGTTTCAACACTGAGTTTTCACAAATAAATTGTGAAGTCTTTCTTCTTAGTCACCTCTCAGTGGACTAGAACCTCCACCTTTTTGGTTAACAGCAAGTGCTTCACCTGAACACACCACCTAGGGACTCCTCCAATCAGAGAAGCAGCTTCAAATTATCAATCACCTCAAAACCGGAGCCAACCCAGGGCAGTTTCTGAGTACAGATGAGACCCTGAAGAGAAATTGTCCTCACAGTGCGGAGGGAAATACAAGGAGCATCAGATGTCAGCTGGGTATTCCGAGATCACCAATTTCAGATAATGCCAGAAAGAAACAAAGCCCAGTACGAGATAACGAGAGACAAGCAAATCTGAGAGTGCCTTGGGAGTGAACAGAGAGTGCAGAGCTGTAACCTGGGGAGCTAGGAGACTGAGCAGAAGAGAGGAATGGATGTAAGCTCACCATTAGGTTATTCAGGTAATGGGATAACTGGGGTGTGATAGAAGACTAACACCTCAGTCGTTGGAAGAATTCTTACCCTTTGGCACAAAGCAGTCATAAGAGTTTTCAGCTCACACAAAAGTAAGTTGATTAATTGCTTGATGTGGGGAGAGAGATACCTTGGCTGTGGAAGACATGGTACCCAGCTCTCACTGCTGACCACAATTTTGCATCAATGTTAGGAAAGAAGGAGAAATAGGAGAGGTCTCCAATGAAGAACATTAATGTTTCTTATTTTCTCAAAGCTACCATTTATTTTAAAAGTCCCTGGATGGTAAAAACAGATATGCTCTCTATTAAATGAAAGGTTGGCATTTAGGCACCAAGAGGTACTAAAGACAGTCTTGGCGTTCTGCTTCCAAAAGGTCACAGCCTTGAAAACCCTATGGTCCTACTCTGCACACATGAGATCTCCATGATTCAAAAATCAACTTGATGCCAACCAGCAACAGCCATTTATTGAGCTAACCCTCATAGTCATCCTATGTAGAAATATGATCTCCATTCTATAAATGCAAAGACTTGAAGCTCAAAGTATGGCACACTGAGGAGTGGCACAAAAACTGGGAGTCCTGGTGTGGTTCTGAAGGGTAAGCACTGGGCTACTAACCACAGAGTCGGTGTAGCAAAGCCACTAGTCGCTCCTATGAAACCTTACACAGGGTCACTATGCATTGGAACCGACTCAACAGTACTCATCAACAACAACAATGCACTCCATATTCACACAATTAACTAAGAACTAGAGAGAGAATTCCAAATCCAGTATTTTAACCACTATTACTCACTCCCTGTTTGAGTTCTTCAATGGACTCGTGAGACTAGAAACTTACTGGGTGTTATAGGACAAACGCAGGTGCAGTGGCCCAGTTCTCTTCATAACATGACCACTGGCCACCTCAGAGATTTCCAGATTGTCTTAAAATCAACTTAACCTTTCAGACTAAAATAAGCCAGCCAGTTGGTACTTGTTGTTAAGCGCTGTCGAGTCAGTTCTGATTCATAGCAACCCTGTATAGAGTGTCCAAGGAGGTACAACAGTCCTGAGAAGACACCTAAACACTATCAACACTGTCGGATCAGAGAACAATGCCAGCAATCATTTAATGCATTTCTAGAATATTAGAAATAATTTCCTTATACACAAAGTGCAGGATTCAAGTGGATGAAAAAGAAAAAAACATATTCCATTTTGGAAGTCAGTTATACAAGATGGTTCATAGAAGGCGACTGATTTTCCTTTAACTATGACTACATGGCATTGATGGGTATTTTAAGTCTTTGCCATGCTACACAGAGATTGTTTATGCAGCAAGCAATTCCTACAGAGATGGAGTCTGAAGAATAAATGTGTGTGGCTCAGTAGAGGCAAAGGAGGATAGGGACCTGTCAACTGAAACTTGGTGCACTGAATAAAAATATTTCCAAGACTACTTTATGAAATGATCCATTTCTAAGGCATCAACTGTTTTATGCACTATCCCATCACACTGAAGAAGTCCCCTTCTGGGTTTACACATACAGGATGTTCTTAAGAATATCGACTTGATTGGAACAGTTACTTGTAACTACACCTACAATGTGTTCTGAAGGGCATAGGATTAACCATGCTGCAAATTGATACTTTGGATGTGTCATATTGTGAGCAGGACCTCTGTAAGCTTTTTCTTTTTCTTTCATGCCATTAGAAAAATGTGTATGTTCTGCAATTTCAGAACGATATTTTTGTTTTGCTGCTTAGTGATAGAACAGAAAGAGTGCGCAGCTGAAAATGTGTCTGCAGTGCAGTTGGAATGCTAATATTCTAGTTATCATATAGCATGCATTTATTTAGAAACATTAGGCTGGTCTGTCTGTTTTCATTCATTTAACTCACTAAATGCTATACACTAGAAATACAAATGCTTCGCTCTCTCACCCTCTCATGGTTAACATTTTAGATCAGATATTTCTTTGTTGTAAGTGACAGTCCTGTATATTATGGAGTGTTTAGTAGCATCCTTGGCTTATTATCACTAGATTTCAGTAGCAACCACTCCCCTCAGTTGTGACAACCAAGATGTCTCCAGGCTTTGCCAAATGGCTCTTGGGGCGGAGGTGGGTGGGCAGAGTGCAATGTTGTTAAGTGCCATCCAATCGATTCCACCTCTGTACAGGGTTTTCCAAGGAGCAGCTAATGAGTTTGAATCACAGATCTTGTGGTTTGCAGCCCAATGCTTATCCTACAGCATCATACCAGGAGTCTGTTGCCTCTATTCTTTCATAATACACTCTCTAAGCCCAGTGGGCTAAATTGAGCCCTGAGCATCCAGAGATGTGGTCAACAGTTTTTTTCCTATAACTGGGAATAATGACCAGGGCCAAGAGCACATGAAATGATTTCCCCCTCTAATCTTTAAGTCCAGTTTTGGTTTTCTCTTTTTAATTAACCTCTGCTGTGCTCTAGTAATATATCTAGCAATTTGTCAAGGAGACAGCCAGCAACTACTAGGCAAAGCCGCAGCCAAGAAAGTTTGACCTTGTGTTTTTTTCCTGTTGTAAACACACACAGTAAACCTTACTGCCTCTTCAAATCAGGACTGGCTGCAGGATTATTACATCCACATGAGAAAATCACAGATTCTAATCTCCTTCTCTTACCTGGTTTAGGACCAAACAGACACATTTAATTTGTTTCACCAGATCAAATAGAGGGAGTCTGGCAATAGCAATAAACCCATGAGATCAGCTAAACTATGTCCCAACTTGACATTTATATAAGCGCATGCCTCTCCATCTCCAGAAGTGATTAGATTAAATGGGTTTTAGCATGCACTTCATGCTCACACAGTAGTAAAGATTCAGGGGAAGGGGTGGATTGTGATGAATACCATTGCTGCTTTTATTCAGATGTGTTACACTGCTAGAATGCTGCTTCAAATGACACTTAGGAGTAAAAGAGATGCATTTCAACCAGGTGTACCTAAAGCCACCCTAGTTCAGACCCTGAGCAACTACCCCTTTTGTTAGAGACATGTAAGCCTCTTTTCCCATCTGGGAGTCATCCCACGAGGCATAGTCGACCTCCAGAGACTGAAATCATTCTTCTAGGAGATTTTCATTTACTTCATTGACTTCAGAAGCCTCAGAAAAAGCTGTGAAGTGGTTAAAATGCAGTTGGAGTGTGTGGAATACTCTTCTGTGTGGATGGGGGGTACAGGAAAACGCTTCCTCACTTTGCTTCTATGTTAAACATAGACAAATAAGTAAATATGCTCCACACGACCTAGAATTAGAGCTGAAGTGTCACATTTCCCACAGCTACCCACATTACCCACCAAGTTGTCTGGATAGGACTTAAAACGTCACTGACAGTATCCAGGGACTATACCTCTTCTATGGAGTAATCTCTTCTGAAAGGGAGACTGAGCAGTCACACAGAGCTGCATATTTTTGATCTGAGAAGTCTCAAGATTATGATTGTGCTACCATTGTTCAGATTCATAGTGACCCTTATGTCTAACAGAACAAAACAACGTCCTGTCCTGTGCCAACAATTGCATAATTGTTGCTGTTTCAGCTCCGTTGCTGCAGCCACTGTGCCGACTCATCCTGAGAATCCCCTCTTTTTCGTTGTGCTTCTACTTTACTAAGCATGAGGGTCCTCTCCAGGGACTGTTCCCTCCTGACCACATGTCCAGCTGTAGGTCTTTGTCCATTTAATTATAAAACTTGCTTTGTCTTCTAGAGCAACCTTTTGAAATCTTTTCAACTCTCTCACTTTATCATTTCTTTCATTTGTTTTAGCAATTCTACATTCAAGAGCAAATTTCATAGTGTCTTGTGTTACCCATTTTGTTCTTTGCTTTCTTTCCTGTCTCTGTAACAATCTTTTGCTTACTTCATGTATGATGTTATGATGGCATCTCACAACTTGTGTGGTCTTCAGTCATTAGTGTTCAATACATCAAATGTATTCTTGAGATAGGCTCTAAATTCAGGGGGGATACACTCAGGGTTTTAATATGGCTCTTGTTGACTTGTTGCCCTTTACCCAAGTTAATATATGAGCTCTGGTAACACAGTGGGTTGTGTGTTGGGCTACTAACCACAAGTTCAGCAGTTTGAATCCACCAGCCATTCCGAGGGAGAAAGATGAGGGTTTCTGCTCTATAAAGATGTGGTGGTGGTAGTTATGTGCCGTGGAGTCGGTTCCAACTCATAACGACCCTGTATAGGGTTTTCGAGGCTGTAAATCTTTATGGGAGCAGAAAGCCTCATGTTTCTCCTGCAGAACTGCTGGTAGTTTTGAACCGCTGACCTTGAGCTTAGCAGCCTGACTCATAACCACTACGCTACCAGATGTATAGCCTGGAAACCCAGCACAGGGTCACTATGAGTTGGATCCGACTTGACTACAGGCAGCAGCAGCAGTAATACCCTCTAGATAGTGGTTTACCCTCTCTCTCCCTCCTACCCCTATTGACTATCAAAGAATGTTTCTTTTTGTGCAAAAACCTTCTCTTGACTTATTATGATAATGGTCTCATACAATAGTTGTCCTTTTCTAGCTGACCTATTTCACTCAGTATAATGTCCTCCAGGTTCATCCATATTATGAGTTATTTCACAGATTCAATGTTAATCTTTAACATGGCATAATATTCCATTGTGTGTATGTATCATGGTTTACTTACGCATTCTTGTATTTGGATTGTTTCCAACTTTTTGCTGTTCAAATAGTGCTGCAACTTACATGGACATGCCTATTCATGGCACTGCTCTTACTTTTCTAGGATATATATCACCTTTTAAAGAAAGCACCCTACCATTTTCCACAATGGTTGCACCATTTTACAATCCTACCAGCAGTGTATAACGATTCCAATATCTCCATACCTCACCAACATTTTGTTGTTGTTGTTTTAACTTTGCTATTAATACTGGGGTGAGAAGATATCTCATTGTTCTTTTGATTTGCATATCTCTAAGGGAGCTCTATTGGAGCTCTGGTAGTGTAGTGGTTACGAATCAGGCTGCAAACCGCGAGGTCAGCAGTTCGAAACTATCAGCTGTTCCGTGGGAAAACGATGAGGCTTTCTGCTCCAGCCCATAAAAATTTACAGCCTCGGAAACCCTGTACAGGGTCGCTATGAGTCAGAATCGACTCCACGGCACATAAGAACAACAACAAAGGAGCTCTAAGGAGCTCTGGTAGCTGCAGTGGTTACGAATCGCGCTGCAAACCGCAAAGTCAGCAGTTCGAAACTACCAGCTGCTCCGCAGGAGAACGATGAGGCTTTCTGCTCCCGTAAAGATTTACAGCCTTGGAAACCCTGTTCAGGGTTGCTATGGGTTGGAACCGACTCGACAACACTTAACAACAACAAAGGAGCTCTGGTAGCATAGTGGTTACGAATTGCGCTGCGAACCACAAAGTCAGCAGTTCAAAACTACCAGCTTCCCCGCAGGAGAAAGATGAGGCTTTCTGCTCCCGTAAAGATTTACAGCCTCAGAAACCCTATACAGGGTCGCTCTGGGTCAGAATCAACTCGACAGCACTTAACAACAACAACATCATTTCTTTCCATAGATGTAACCTGTTTGATTCCTGTGTGCTCCATCTAGTGAGGTCTACATATACAGTCATCATTTATGTAGCAGGAAAAAAGTGGTCTTTTCAATGAATAAGCCACTAATTTTGCAAAATTTTATCATGTGGTCTTCAGTGTCATAAGTTTTCAGCTTAACCATAAAATCAACCACCAATTGTTCCACAGGAGAAAGAAGAGGCTTTGAGCTCCTGTAATATTTGCATCCTTGGGAACCCTATACAGGGTCACTATGAGTCAGTCAATGGGCAGTGAATGAGTGAGACCTACTTTAAAAATCAGTCACTGGAAACCCTAGGAATCCTATTGCATGGGGTCACCATGAGTAGGGGACTGACACTAACCACAAGATCATAGCATAGGCCTCTGTCTACTTATAAAAGGTGAGCCCAGAATGTAGCTTCCAGCTTCCTAGTAGTAAAATCAAAGACACAAATGCTCTCACTTGTGAGATGGAAAGCAAATGGTTCAAGGGAGGCTTAGTTTGATGTCATTTGTAAGAATTATTCCCCTACTGATGCCTCTTAAGGAGTCTATAAGTAACAGGGACCTCAGTAGCATGAATCCATTTCTTTAAAGTTTTCATAACCCTTATCAGTCTAAGGTTTATGCCTTCCCAAGTAGGACATGGATAGTTCTCAAAGTCAGAATGCAGGTAGGTCCCAACTTACAATAGAGCTCTGTTCCAAAGACTTTGCCATTGCTTCTGATGTAAGTCAAATATTTCTTTTTTCTTCTTTTGTTAACTTTTCATTGTTATTTCCTTTATGAGTTTAATCTTCATTTATCTTTGGAGTTGGAAACATTACATACAAATTATGTTGTTGTTGTTAGGTGCCATGGAGTCAGTACTGACTCATAGCGATCCTATGCACAGCAGAAGGAAACACTGCCCGATCCTGGGCCAACCTC
>NW_006408533.1:1928501-1929499 GCF_000296735.1 Chrysochloris asiatica | reverse complement strand
CATTAGGCAAATCTGTTGTCAAAATCTCTTTTAAGTGTTTAAGAGTAAAGATATCAGTTTGAGGACTAAAGTGCACCTAACCCAAACCATGGCATTTTCAAGAGCCTCAGGTATGTGAGAAAGTTGGACAGTCATAAGAAAGACTGTAGAAGAATTGGAGCATTTCAGCTATGGTGTTAGAGGAAAATATTAAAGGTACATGGACTACTAGAAGAACAAACAAATCTGTGTTGGAAGAAGTACAACCAGAATGCTCCTTAGAAGGTAAGATGGCCAGACTTCATCTCTCATACTTTGGACATGTTATCAGGAGGTACCATTACCTGGAAAACGACATCATACCTGGTAAAATGGAGGGACAGAGAAAAAGAGGGAGACCCCCAACGAGATGGACAGTGGCAGCAACAATGGACTCAAGCATAGCAAAAATGGCAGATGGCACAGGTCTGAATCGTGTTTCGCTCTGTGGTTTGCTATATGCCAGAACCAACTCAACAACACTTAACAACTCATAGCAACCCTGAATACAGTTTCCCTGAATAGAGTTTCTCAGGAAGAGTGACTGGTGAGTTTGAACCATCAACATTGTATGTATATATATTTGTTGTTGTTTAAGGAGCTCTGGTAGTGTAGTGGTTACGAATCGGGCTGCTAATCTCATGGTCAGCAGTTCAAAACTACCAGCTGTTCCTCAGGAGAAAGATGAGGCTTTCTGCTCCCATAAAGATTTACGGCATCGGAAACCCTGTACAGGGCCGCTATGAGTCGGAACCGACTCCACGACACACAACAACAACAACATTTGTTGTTGTTACTGTTGTTATATGCCATTGAGATGACCCTATGCACAACAGAATGAAACATTGTCTAGTCCTGCGCTATTCTCACAATTGTTATGCTTGAGCCCACTGCTGTTTGGTGTATATATATAGTAGTGGTTACGAATAGGGCTGTGAACCGCAAGGTCAGCAGTTCGAAACTACCAGCTGTTCCACAGG
>NW_006408533.1:1925643-1927532 GCF_000296735.1 Chrysochloris asiatica | reverse complement strand
CAACTAGTAGTTCCGAACTGCTGACCTTGAGGTTCACAGCCCAATTCGTAACCACTACGCTACCAGTACTCCTTAGAGTTACCAAAATCATGATGTGGGAGAGAACAGTGAAATAAAGTATATATATAAAATATGCTACAAAATGCTTGGAAAGCCTGTCTTTTCCAATTGACTTGTAATATGAATGTGGAAACTGGGCTCGACAGTCAATTGGCTCACTTCGTTAACAGCTTGATCAGACCATCCATAAATATTGAGGATATTTCTACAAAGTAATCTTTGGCTAACCGTATTCAGGATGAGGGCTCTAAAATCCAACTTGCCTCTCAGGGCACACAAAGGATCAGAAATAATTTTTTGACTCTAGTATGTCATTGCCCACAGAATCTTCGAATCCTTCCTATATAAATCAGTTCAAGGAGAATTATACATCTAGAACTTTGCGCCAGACAAATAGATGCTTAATGAGTCGGGGAGAGGACAAGGAGGTATTAAGGCAAAGAAACGTATTCAGTCATAAGAAGAAAATTAGGCAGGAGTGGGGGAAAATTTTTTTTAAAAAAAGCAGGAACCTGCCAAGGAAAAAAAACTGTGGTAGGATCGTTTACTGAGATACCAATCTGCCTGTGTTCTCACTGCATTCTTCTCTTCTCTACTCCACCACTCCTTTCCAAACAGGAGTCAGGACCGCACAAGATTCTCTTATGCAGAATTGGAGAGAGAAAACAGAAGCTCTTTAAAGTCAATGGTTCTTGTTTATGTTGTAAATGTCTGAGCTGATCCAAAAAGGAGTTCTGATGGCACTGTAGGATAAGCACTGGACTGCTAACTGCAAGGTCAGCAGTTCAAACTACAAGGTGCTCCACAGGAGAGAGATGAGGCTTTCTGCTCCCACAAAGATTTACAACCCCGGAAACCCTACACCGAATCACTCTGAGTTAGAACCGATTCAGTGGTAGTGAGTGAGTGAGTGAAGCTGATCCAAAAGAGGATGCAGGCAAGTATATTCTTGGGAAAGGAGAGAGAGCTGTGTGAGTTCTGTGAGCAGCCCAGTTCTCTAGCCACTACAGGGAGTGCCCAGAGAGGCATGAGACAAGCAGGAAGGACTCTGTGGTACATGTAGAAGAGGTAGACTTCAACACAACCACCTCTCGGCCTCCTTCAAGATCTCATGGGGCAGTGATGGTACAATGAAGTAAAATTCTTGCCTCCTTGAAGGAGATCTGGGTTTACTTCCCAGTCAACATTTCTCAGCCACAACCACAGCCAATCATCTGTCAGTAAAGGTTTATATGTTGCTATGATGTTGGACTGGTTTCAGTAGAGCTTGAAGACTAAGATTGCCCAGGAAAAAGACCCAGCAATCTATTTCTGAAAAGTACACAATGAAACTCCCGTAGAAAACAACAGTCACAGAGATGGCATAGGACTCAGGCATCCTTTCATTCTATTATGTATGGGGTTTGCATGAGTCATAAGCACAACAAAAATTATGACACGCACAAAAAAGAGTCACCCAGTCTAAAGAAACATGAAGGTCAGTTAAAGGGCAGTTTCTGTGGTCAAAGGAATATACTGCTGATCAATGACCAGATGATTGGTCCTGATGCCCAGACATCTAAGACCCAAATCCCTTGTACAATTCAAACATGGGAGCCAGCAAACGGCCTTAGTAACTGATGTTGAATTTAAAGACATTCCTGTGAGATAGGGATTCAGCAACAGATTTATGTTGATCTAAAGAAAAGATAGCATGTCATCATTCTTGTTACATATGAACTGAGATTCATACTTCCTGGAATTGGGGTCTTTGGTGACAGAAATGATGCTGGAAATCGCATGATAGAATTCTGCAAAATCAATGGTTTGTTAATTTCAAATACCTTCTT
>NW_006408533.1:1906986-1925258 GCF_000296735.1 Chrysochloris asiatica | reverse complement strand
AGATTTGATACATTAAACACTAAAGATCGAAGACGAGAAGAGTTGTGGGATGACATCAAGAACATCATGTGGGAAGAAAACAAAAAGTCATTAAGAAGACAAGAAAGAAGTAAAATATCAAAATGGATGTCAGAAGAGAAACTGAAACTTGCTCTCCAGCATAGAGATGCTAAAGAAAATGGAAGAAATGGGAGGTACAAGAGGTGAATAAAAAATTGCAAAGGTCAGCTCGAGAACATAAAGCCAAATATTACAATGAAATGTGCAAAGATTTGGAGTCAGAAAACCAAAAAGAGAGAACACACTCAGCATTTCTCAAGCTGGGGGAACTCAAGAAAAATTCAAGCCTTGACTTTCTTTATTGAAGAATTCTCTGGGTAAATTACTGAATGATGCAGAAAGCATCAAAAGGAGATGGAAGGAATACACAGAGTCACTGTACCAAAAGGAAATGGTTGGTGTTCAACAACTTCAAGAGGTAGCATATGATCAAGAGCCAATGATACTGAAGGAAGAATCCAAGGTGCACTGAAGGAATTGGCAAAGAACAAGGCACCAGGTACTGATGGAATAAAAATTGAAATCTTTCAAGAAAGTAAGGCAGCACTGGAGGCCTCCCTCACCTATGCCAAGAAATTTGGAAGACAACTATCTGGCTGACTGATTGGAAGAGATCCGTATTTGTGCCCATTCCAAAGAGAGATGACCCAAAGGAAAGCGGAAATCACCGGACAATCTTTTTGATATCCCATGTGAGTAAAATTTCACTAAAGGTAATACAGAAACAGCTGCAAATATACATTTAAGAGAACTTCCAGAGGTTCAAGACGGATTCAGAAAAGGCCGTGGAACGAGGGATATCATTGCTAATGTTCAATGGATCTTGGCTAAAAGCAGAAAATACCAGAAAAATGTTTACCTGTGCTTTATTGACTATGCAAAGGCTTTCGATTGTGTGGATCATGACAAGCTATGGACAACATTGCAAAGCATGAGCATTCCGGAACACTTAATTGTGCTCATGAGGAATCTGTACATGGACTAAGACACAGTTGTTTGAACAGAACATGGAAACACAGAATGGTTTAAAATTAAGAAAGGTGTGCAACAGGGTTGTATTCTTTCACCATACTTATTCAACCTGTATGATGAGCAAATAATCTGAGAAGCTGGGTTATATGAATAAAAACATGGGATCAGGATTGGAGGGAGACTCATTAACAACCTGTGATATGCAGATAATACAACCTTGTTTGCTGAAAGTGAAGAAGACTTAAAATATTTACTGACGAAGATCAAAGATCACAGCCTTTGGTATGGATTGCGTCTCAATGTAAAGAAAACAAAAAGTCTCACCACTGCACCAATAAACAACATTCTTATCAACGGAGAAATGATTGAAGTTGTCAAGGACTTCATTCTTCTTGGATCAATTATCAACACTCATGGAAGCAGCAGTCAAGAAATCAAACAACATATTACATTAGGCAAATCAGCTGCAGAAGACCTTTTTAAAGTGTTGAAGAGCAAAGATGTCAGCTTAAAGACTAAGGTGTGCCTGACCCAGCCATGGTATTGGAGGAGAATATTAAAAGTGCCATGGGCTGCTAAAAGAACTACCAGATCTGTGTTGGAAGAAGTGCAGCCAAAATGCTCTTTGGAGGCCAGGATGAACAAACTTCATCTCTCATGCTTCAGACATATTTTCAGGAAGGACCAGTCACTGGAGAAGGATATCATGTTTGGTAGGGTGGAGGGTCAGAGAAAAAGAGGAAGATCCCCAACGAGATGGATTGGCAAAGTGGCAGCACCAATGGGCTCAAGAATGGCAGCAATTGTGAGGTTGGCCCAGGGTCGGACAGTGTTTCATTCTGCTGTGCATAAGGTCGCTATGAGTCGGTACCGATCGATGATGCCTAACAACAACAACAACAATATTTAAGGGTGTGGCACTGTGGGTTAATGTGCCAAACTACAAATCCGTTTGAACCGCAAGGTTGGCGGTTCAAGTTCACCAGAAGCTCCTCGGAAACCCCATAGAGGGTCCCTCTGTGTCGGAACTGACTCGATGGCACTTAACAACAACAACAACATTTGTAAGGATTGAGAGAGAAGAAAACAAAACAGAAACCAGATCTGTAAGTATACAGTAAGTCTACCAAAGTATCTGAAATTGGAGCAAAGAAGGTCAGAGCTCACATTAAGACAGCTTGGAGTACAGAGCAATTTATATGGACATAAGGAGCTCTGGTAGCGTAGTGGTTACGAATCGGGCTGTGAACCCGATTTTCGTAGTTTGAAACTACCAGCTGCTCCGTGGGAGAAAGATGAGGCGTGCTGCTCCCATAAAGATTTACAGCCTCAGAAACCCTGTACAGGGTCGCTATGGGTCGGAACCGACTCGATGGCACTTAACAACAACAAACAACAAGAGACAAAATAAGACGTCCTGAATTACTGCAACCACCCAGAATGGAAAAAGAGGAGTGAAATCTTCCATTTCTCCTTTAACAACAGGTTAAAGGGTATTTTCAGAAAAGTTTACTTGCAGGTAGCAAAGGTCTAGAAAAGTCATTGGGAGTGGGGGACAAAAGGATATGCGGCTCTAAGAAACATAAGAGGGACCAGAGGAGAGGCAAATTATAAAGAAGCATGAAAACATGTTAAAGTCCATTTAGGATAACAATAACACTTGAAAGTCCCCTCTTCTCCAACAAAAACTGTGCCTTTCCCTAGTCTAGAGCTCTGAACCAATTCAGAAATAAAACAAAAGTAAAGCAAATAGGAGATTAAAAATATCCCTCTTTATTTCAGATAAAGTTGATATTCCAGAATATAATGTATACCTGAAGGCAAATGAACTTCCTAATAGTGATCCCCTGAATTAGACCATCCTCCCACTTTTCACTGAGAGCTTTGCATCCTTTCAGGCAACCCTAGCAGGTTCAACATCTTTACTACTAAGCTTCCCTCAGACCAAGAGCCAGCTAGAGCACAGACTCTCTGAGAGAAACTCTTCAATCAAGAAGGTTGTTTCTCTGCAAGGTGGGGAGTGAGTAGAAACAGTCTAGAAATATTATACTAATGGATAGGACTCACCATGGAAGCAGTGAAGAACATTCAATAAATAGAACACATTAGAGATCAAATTATCCCCTTCACTGTAGATAAAATTTCTATCCAGAAAATAGTGTATACATGTAGACAACTGGGTTCCCTAATATTGATACCCTGAATTCAACTGACTTCTAACAGATACAAACATAGGGAAAGAGATGGCAAGTGTTCTGGAGCGAAGTCTGGGCTTCTGAGACCTGCATTTGGATGTCATCAGTATATGGGTAGCAGTTGAAACAATGAAAGGGGATGAGATTCTTCAGTAAAAGAATATAGAATGTGAGAAAAAGGGGGCTTTAAATACCCAGAGGAACACTTAAGGACAGAATAGACAAAGATACCAGGAAACTAATAAAGAGGGAACAGTCCAAGAGCTAAGAGAAAAAAGGGTAGAATCGTGTCAGGAATAACAAGAAAAGAAGAGTCTGCTCAACAATAAATACTCAATACTGTTATACAGTCTAATGGATAAAGATTAGACCCAAGGTATGGGAGTTAAATGGTCTTTCGGGAATTTCTGCCCTTCTGAAGAGCAGTTTTTTAAAAAGTTGGGAGTAGGACACAGTATTGTAGTGCATTAAGAAGTGAGTGTGAGATGAGAACGATGTATTCCTTGTCCTTAAAGACAGAAAAGCCCAATCGGGTAAGCACTAATTAAACAGATCATTACAAAAGGGAAGGTCTTTATCTTGGATCCATGAGTGTGCTTCCAAATGATTCAAAGAAATTATGTGCCAAATCTGTGCACCTTGTATGTTAATACATTTTTCTGAGAAGAGATTGATAATTTCTGTGGCCTTGTAGGATAAGCACTGGACCTCAAGGTCAGTTGGAAGCACAAGGTTGGTGGTTCAAACCCACCAGTTGCTCTTTTTTTTTTAATGTTTTATTGTGAATTGTATGATAGTTTACATGAGAGAACCTCAGTTACATATTCATTCCATCGTATATCATTACATTGCCATGGTTCCAATCCCCTCCATGCATCATCTTCCGACCAAAGGGCATATCCTAGAAGTCCGTGCTCTACACTCCCCGCTTCCCCCTCAGTCTTCAGCCCACAGTTCCTCTCCCTCTCTGGATCCAAAGTCCCCAGTCGCTTCATCCCTCCATGTCATCATCTCTGTCTCCATCTAGGCATCCCCAGTTCTCTGGGTGAGGTCCCGTTCTCGGCTCTTATCCGTTGGTGGTCCCAGAGACCTCTGCTCTTAGACTGGAGAAATAATCACTCTCTTCCTTGCTACAAAACATCTACCCTTGCATTTCCAACACTCACAATCCATTTGATAACCATTATTCACTACAGTATCGCACGTAACCCATCTGTATTTCATTTCATCAGCTCCACCTAGACAAATTGGATAGCACTCACTGGTGATTCTGCCTTCCTCCATGCCCCCTAGCTCTAGGTTCCCTCTTGAAAGCTTGTAAGCCAGTTACTTCTTGCCTTTGTAGTCCCTCCCTCCCCATTTGGGTATCCAATGTCCAAGTTGCCCCTCTCTGTCTACTCTGTGTGTGGAGGGCACCAGTTGCTCATTGGAAACCCTATGCAGAGTCACTATGAGTGGAAACCAACTTGACGATAGTTAACACACAACAAGATCCAATTGTCCAGTATTAGGAGCCAAGAAAACAAAAGATTGTTTAGATGGATACAGATCAAGATTCTGATCTGCACAGGGGGCAAATTTGTAGTTAAAATCATAGATCATGGGGTACAAGTTGGGTAGAAAAAGATCTAAATAAGGCAACTCTTCAGGAAGCATTTAACTAGTGGATAACTGGAAACACTTTAAGCGCCAATTGAAAAGTTCTTAGTACAGAACAGAGAAATGAAAGTAAGCCCCCAGAGATTTTGGAGACCAGAACTCATTTAGTAAGTATTTGATAAGTGCATGCTATGGCCCAGGTTCAACGCAGGGTCCTAGGGATATAGTCTTCATGGACGGGGATCCCTTCCTGCAGCTACAAATACTAAAGAAATTTGTGTTTGTGTTTGTGTAAAGAAAATGAGGTACTGAAATATAAGATTTCATAGGTAAGAATAGTTCTTTCAATACCTCAGGTTGTTGTTGTTAGGTACCATTGAGTCCATTTTGACTTAGAGTAACACCATGTAACAGAGTAAGTAGAACGGTACCATAGGGTTTTCTAGGTTGTAATTTTTATAAAGCAAATCACTAGCTCTATCTCCCATGTAGCCACTGAGTGGGTTCAAACCACCAACCTTTTGGATAGCAGCCAAATGCTTAGCCATTTGTGCCACTAGGGTGCCTTACTTCAAGCTAGTTTTGCTCAATTATTTCATTCGTTAGTCACAATGCTCATATTTGAAATTAAAAGAAAAGGAAGAGGAAAGAAAACGGTACATGGCAATTTAGCCCACTGAGCTGCCAAGTCCACTCGACTCTCTTATTCTCTCATTTGACTTGTAGGGGGAGAAGGAAAAATCAGGAAGACACTACAAAAAGAAAGCGCGAATTAATATGTTGAAACTTTGCATGTCAACTTTGAGCTGACATTGTAGTGAGGCGTTTTCCAGTTGCTTTGTCTGGACATGTCAAGAAGTGACCATGATTTATGGTGCCACCTCCAGAATTTCAATGCTCTTGATCTCCCACTGGATGCAGTGACAAGTAAGGTTAACTGCTGTGTGAGAAGACAGTATGAGTAATGCTTCCTGCATGGAACTGGCACTGATCTTCAGTCAGAGATGGAGGGAGCAGTGGTGTTAGCCATTGGTTAAATCCCTGCCAAGCTGTAGCCTCCCAAATGTCCTGACATCTTCTGGAACAATTGGCACTTGCATGAAAAAACACCCTGACTTGTTTTTAGAAATTATTTGCTTGTCCTTGTTCCTTCACAAACATGCAAACTGAGAACTTTGCTCACATTTCCATTTTGTATTGTTAGTAATAACTGGTATTAACTGTCCATGTCTACATGTTTTCTACTCATTATTTCAATGAATCTGTAGCCAATCATTTCTCATTACCATCCCCATTTGCAAATGAGAAGAACAAGGCACAGAAGGATGAATAGCTCACCAAGAACTACCTAGCAAAACCAGAATTTGGGTCTAGGTTGTTTGGTACAAAACCCCAATATATGGTCATGGATTAAATTGTGTAGCTACAAAATATGTGTCAACTTGGCTGGGCCATGATTCTCAATGGTTCGGCAGTTATGTAATGATGTAATGTGGCCATTAAATAATCATGTGATCCCCCACCCACCCACCCAATCCCATGATGTGTTCTGACGTGATCAGCCTGATCTGATGTAATTATCCTGTATTTTAAAACTTCACTTCTATGATGTTAATGAGACTGGATGCAATCTACAAGATTAGGCTATGTCCTGAGTCAATCTCTTCTGAGATATACAAGAGATAAGACAAGCAAGCAGAGCTTAAAGGGACCTACTACCACCAAGAAGAAAAGGCAGGAGTAAAATGCATCCTTTGGACTTAAGGTCCCTGCACTGTAAAGCTCTTAGATCCAGGGGAAGATTGATGCCAATACTCATGGAAATCTCCAAGGAATGCTAGGCCTACAGATGCTGAAGCAGACAAAGACCTTTCCACAGAGATGACAAAGAAAAAAGCCTTCCCCTAGGGTCAGCCTTCTGCATTTATGTTCCTAGCTTCTTAAACTGTGAGAGAAAAAGTTTCTGTTTGATAAAGCCACCTATTTGGAGTATTTCTTTTATTACTGTACTAGACAACTAAGGGGGTGGTGGTGGTGGTGTGCCATGGAGTTGGTTCTGACCCATAGCGACCCTGAATAGGGTATCTGAGACTGTAAATCTTAATGGAAAGTCTCATATTTCCCCCGTGGAATGGCTGGTAGTTTCAAACTTCTGACCTGAGGTTAGCAGCCTGACTCATATCCACTATGCTACCAGAGCTGCTTAGATAGCTAAGGTGTATACCAAAAATCTGCTGCCTTCAATTACATTTCAACTCATGCCAACCCCATGTGTTCCAGAGTAGAATTACTCCATAGGGTTTCCTAGGCTGCAATCTTTTACAGAAACAGATCTCCAGGCCTTTCTTCTGTGGAACTGCTGAGTGGATTTGAACCACTAGCCTGTAAGTTAGTAGTTAAGGGCAAATAGTTTGCACCACCTAGGAATATAGCATATTACTCCTCTCTTTTACTCAAATTAAATTTCTTAGACATTTAATTCAACTTATGCTAAGTTTTTCCTTTAACCAGCTTGTGTATTGTTGTTAAGTACTGTGGAGTCGGTTCTGACTCATAGTGACCCTGTACAGAGTTTCCAAGGCTCTAAATCTTTACAGGAGCAGAAAGCCTCATCTTTGTCCCACGGAATGGCTGGTAGTCTTGAACTGCTGACCTTGAGGTTAGCAGCCTGATTCGTAACCACTAGACTACCAGAGCTCCTTAGCTTGTATATTAGGGAGCTTCAAAAAGTTCATGAAAAAAATCATTATCTTTTAATTCCACTTTTCCATAAGCTTTTTATGCCCCCTCGTACATTTCTGAAGGATATTTGTTCTGCCATTAGTGAATAAATTGGGATGTGCATCCCCATAGAAAATGTGTTTAGTCCTTCAAAGTCACAGCTACCATTGGTAAACAGGGTCTAAATAAGATGTTATTGTGAGTATCTGAAAATGCCCCATTTATGCTTATCACATTTTTATATACTTATGACTCATTTTCCCAAAAATAATGAAAAAGCAGAACTAGCATTGGTTGAATATCTACTACTTTCTTAGCAATATGTTGGCTGCAATAAGACTTACAATAACCCTTAAGAGGTAGATGTAATTATCTTCACTTTATAAAATGGGAAACTGAGGATCAAGAAAATTAAGTAAATTTCTTCAGATCTAACTGTGTGAGAGGTAGAAGTATATTAGAAAGCCTCTGTGATTTCCACTTCACTAAGACTAGATATAAATGTATATATGTATCAGTAACTTCCAGCATCTTGTACACTTTTACACTATATGTATAAAACATACAGATGAGGAGAAATCAAAGGGAAAGGAGAAAGACAGTCAGAGAGCAGATTAAGGAGTAAGGTTGGAGTTGATTTCAGCTGACTCTAAAACACTAGAGAAATTACTACTCCACATTCTAAAAGTTTTCAAGGTCAGTCTAAACTCACCAGGGACTTTAGATTACAGTTGTTGTCAGGATGACAATCTTGAGATGCTAAAGTCAAAGTCTTTTCCTCTGGCAAGAAACCAAATCCTCTCCCTCTTCTGACAAATGCGCAGCACTTTTATGAGGTCCTCTGCCCTCCACAGTACCTGAGGATGAGGTCAGGGCTGTGCTACTTTGGGGATCTTGCCCCCCTCCACCGCAACTCAGCTGATCTCCAATGGGTTCCTAGAGGAGATAGTAGCGTATTTCTCTCTCTTCATACAAATATCATCTTAATCTTATAGTCTCAACTTTCTTATTTCACTGAAGAATTTTTGAAAGTTAATTCAAATCCCTCACCAAACACTTTTTGCTTAGAGAGAAAAGAGCACTGTTGTTTTTGTCTAGCGGGAAGTACTGTGCTGTGACTGGGCTTGTAACAGCAGCATGTCAAAATGCCAAAAAAGTGTGTCAAAATAGCATTGTAAAAAAAACTCAGGGGACACATGTTGCAATCCTAGATGAGCATCTTTATTTCTCTGTGTTGAAATTTGTTAGTCTGCTCTCAAGGGTCTTAATAAACCTCAAAGAAATGCAGAACACTTAATGAGCACAATTTAAGGGCCAATTCAGCCCTTGGTACATACCCCATTACTGTCAAAACATCTCTTACTTTTATCTGTGAGTTCCCCACTTCCAAGTCTTCCTATTCCATTTCTTCTTCATCTGATGTGTATTTCCCCAACACCCTTAATCTCCAAAGTATATGCACACTGCCACAAAGTTAATCAACTAAAAAGAATTAATTTCAATTTATTTTCTTTGTCATTTTTGAAGAAAACATCACAAGGTATTTCCTGACACAATACAGATAAAACAATCACATTCATGATGATCCTGTGTTATTGAGGGTTTGTATATTTAATTTAATGGACTTTTAAATACTATTCAAGAACATCTATAGGCAGTCTCCTGGCCTCCCATGATTTGACTGAAAGAAGACAAGAATATTAAAATTTCAGAATGTATTCAATTAATTTAAAGTACCATACTATCTTTCTGCTTAACTTGGAGAGAAAATCCATTAAGTCACAGGGTGAAGACTTGGTCTAATTCCATAAAGTTCCTTGAATGTCCTGGTTTCCACCATCTCTGTGGTCATCCGCTGCTGGTTATCCACTCTGCTTACCACTACAGCGGTGATGTAAGACTTGATTCACTAGGGGGGCATTTTTTCTATGATGTGGAGCCATCTTTCTAAGCAAAAAGTCAACAAAAGAAGCCAAAAACCAAGAACTGAAACTCAATCTCAATGTCAGGGTTTGAACCTTCAGATCCAACTGTACCTAAAGTTAGAGTCACCGCCATAGATTTCCAAGTTACATGAACGTGCATTTCCTTTTGTGCTCATGTTAGTTGGATTTTGCTTCTCTGCATTCCTGAATAATATATTTGAATCTCTTCATGTTATTGTTGCTAGCTGAGTCAGGTCTCGACTCATGGCAGCCCCATGCACGATGGGACCAGACCATTGTAATCCATACACTTTTCATTGACTCATTTGTTTTTAAAAGTTTCAGTGCAGTGAATAACTTAATATGGCCATAGTCTTCTATTTTGTGTTGTGTTATAAACCTTGGCCTCTATACCTGTGGTTATGGTCTCATTTTCAAGTGACTTGTCTGTTATGTTAATGAAGTATGTTTAGACTGGTTGGTGATTGAGTCACCACCTTACTAGATGGTGTGACTCAAGTCTCCACCCTTCATTGCCTTCATGAAAGCCACATCTTTGCTTGGGTCATACCTTTTATCTTACAAAAGATAAAGGACAGAGACTAGATCAGAGAGCAGGGAGCTGTGACTACCACCAAGAAGAAGAGCTAGGAGTAGAGAACATACTTTGGATCTGAAGTCCCAGTACTGGGAACCTCCTAGATCCAGGAGCCGGAAGGCTGTCACACTGGAGATGACAAAACACAGTGAGAAGCAATGGCAGAGAAAAGGCAGCAGCAGAGGCAGCACAACTAAGAGATCTGCAGAAGACAACTCAGTGGATTTTGTGGCCTGAACAAAAAAGTCTTTTGTTAGGAGGCTTGTTGACTGAGTGCAGTGCCTCCAGGCACCTGGTGAAAACCTAGGTTTACCAACCCAAGGAGCTAGAGCTGAGCACCTTCAGGCTGAAGCTTACTATTGGAGTGGGTTGCCTCTGGGCATTTATCAGCAGAGCTAAAAAAAGGTTTATGACCCCTGGACAGGGGTGGGGAATGTCAGGTCAGAGGCCCGGTATAAGGCCTTCCTGTTTAAGGCCCTCAAAATCTTTTGGTCTGACCCTGCCAAGGCAACCACAGTTCCAGCCATCACATTGTTGTTGTTAAGTGTCATCAAGTCAGTTCCAACTCATAGCAACTCTGTATAGGGTTTCCAAAGAGCTACTGGTGAGTTTGAACACCAACCTTGAGGTTCAAACCATTCTGTAAGCTAAGTCATCAAATTAGAGCAGGCTAATTTTTAAGTTGATAATTTTGTATGTCCCACGAATGATGTTGTAAATATCCAAATGGTTCCTGGCAGAAAGAAAGGTTCCCCACCCCTGCCCTAAAAGCTGAGGGGCCAAGGGCAAAAATAGGACTACTTGCAGTCATGTTTGAGAAGAGACTACCTTGATTGAAGAAATGTATCCTGACTCATTTTTTATCCTGAATTACAACGTTTTGTTGTTGTTGTTGTTAGGTGCCATCGAGTTGGTGCCCACCCATAGTGACCTTATACACAGCCGAATGAAACACTGCCCAGTCCTGGGCCAACCTCACTACTGTTGCCACACTTGAGCTCATTGATGCTGCCACTTGGCCAATCCATCTAGTTGGGGGTCTTCCTCTTTTTCTCTTACCAAACATGATATCATTCTCCAGCAACTGCTCCCTCCTGACAATATGTCCAAAGTATGAGAGACGAAGTTTGGCCATCTTGACCTCCAAGGAGCACTCTGGCTGCACTTTTATCAACACAGTTCTGTTGGTTCTACTTCCTCCCTAATCATGAGCATGGTTTGTGAGTTCTGTGTTGCCATTGCAATGAATTCTCAAATCCAGGAGAGAAGTAAAGTGTTGTGGTGTCAGAACTCGTAAAAAGGTTGGAGGGTAGAGGCATGTCTGACCTTTGCCTTATTGGAATCAGCCTCAGGGTATTGATGCTGATGAGATTCTAGCTCCATATTGTGAAGTTACAGAAAGGCAGACCCCTCCATCACACCATTTTTCCAGAAACAGACCATCAAACATTTTTCCGGGTCTGTCTTTCTCTGGAAGTCCCACTGAAACCTACTTAGCATCATAGCAATGCAGGAGCCTACACTAACAGACAGGTGGTAGCTGCCCATAAGATGCATTGGCCAAGCATCAAACCCAGGTCTCCTCCATGGAAGGCAAGAATTCTACCACTTAACCACCACTGCCTGCCAAGAAGTATTTCATAAGCCAGTGTCTCATGAATGAATTATGACTCAATGTGGGCGAATTTTGTACCTTTCTGTTGCTGTAGTAGTGAAACTTGGTAGCACAATGATTGAAGTTCTTGGCTGCTAACCAAAGGTCAGCAGTTTGAACCCACTGACTACTCCTCAGAAGAAAGATGTGGTAGCCTGCTTCCATAAAGATTTAGAGACTTAGAAACCATATGCAGTGGTCCTACTCTGCTCTATAGGACCACCATGAAGCAAAGCAGACACCACGTCAGTGAGTTTATAGTTGTGTGCTATAAAAACATGGGATGCTTATGCTCACATATTTTTTTTTTTTCTCTCAGAAAAGGACAAATGCTGAAGATCTGCCCATCCTTCATTTTCTAGTGGTAACTTTTCATTGAAACAGACTACAGATCACCTCTTCAACAGTGTTTTCTAGGTGCTACTTGTATACCTGAGGCTTTCTGCTCCCATAAAGATTTACAACCTCGGAAACCCTGAACAGGGTCGGTATGAGTTGGAACCAAATCCATGGCACATAACAACAACAACACTTGTATATGTGTGGTATGATTATAAACCAATACAGCCTTTTATCATGACAATTTATCAGTAAAGATCAAGATTATTGTAAATATCCATATTATTGTGAGTATTCAGTATTAAGAAACTCTTAATATTAATGGAGCAAAAGAGAAAAATATTGTTATTATCTCCATAAATGGTGAAAGGCCTGAGGTTCCAGCCCACCACCCACTTCACAGGAGAAAGATAAGGCTTTCTGCTCCCTCAAAGATTTAAAGGCTCAGAAAACCTATACAGGATGACTATGAATCAGAACTGACTCGACAGCACTTAACAGCAGTATATATATATATAGTCCTAGGGTGGCTCTGTAAGGAGCTCTGGCAGTGTAGTGGTTACGAATCGAGCTGCTAGCCTCAGGGTCATCAGAAACTACCAGCTGTTCTGCAGGAGAAAGATGAGGCTTTCTGCTCCCGTAAAGATTTACAGCCTCGGAAACCCTGTACCAGGTCGCTATGAGTCAGAACGGACTCCACAGCACATAACAACAACAACAACAGTGTGGCTCTGTGGAAGAATGCACTGGACCACAAGGTTGGTTTGAACTGCATGGTCATTGGTTCAAATTCACCAGCCATTCCTCAGAAACCCTATACAGGATCTCTATGAGTTGTAATCAACTCAACGACACTTAATGACAACAACATATATACATATGTATATTAACTTTAGCAGTACTCAAAAAGATGAATACTGCCTTAGCATCGTAATAATTAATAGGAATAAACTAGATGTATTCTCCTTAAAATAACAACTAAGACAAAGATGCACATTATATTAACAATTATTTAGTATTATTTTGGCAATATCAATCACTATAATCAAACAGGAAAAAAAATGAGGTATACATATGAGAAAAGAGAAGGTGAAAATACCAGTATTTGAAACAAGCTACTTTGAAACACCAACTTTTTATTTAGCAGCGTATTGCTTAATGCACTGCACCAACAAGGCTGTTAATAGTTTATTAGAAAAAGTCAACAGAAGCAACTAAAAAAGCTATTATTAAAACAAATAAAACGATTCATTGTGTGACAAACAACAAAATCATTACATATAATTGATAGCCACATCATATCTATAGTATACAAACAACTACCAGTCATATTGTAAAATTGAAGCACAGATGCCATTTGCAATAGCAAGAGGTCTTCCAAATGTCTAGGAATAAATTTAGCAGAAAATGTACAAAGCATACATAAAATAAACTTTAAAATGCTAGGATAAGTACTGGACTGCTGAACCCACTAGCCAATCCATGGAAACCCTATACTAGACTTGACAACACTTTACAACAACAACAAAAAGGAATAAAAGTGATTTAAAAAATGAATAAATAAACAATTTCTCTAAATAGGGAAAATCACATAATGTTATTTATCCCCAAAATTTAACAGTGGGTTCAAACTAATCACAACAAAAGCACTTGAGGAACTAAAGGAAGAAAAAATATATATATATAGGCAAAGCAATTGTGATGTTTCTACTGAAAAAGGAAATTGGCTAAGGTGTCTGGAAACAAATGAAGTTAGAGAAAGAATAATAGGGAAACTAGTTACAACAGACATTGAAATATATTATAAAGCTAGAGTAATAGACATTGAAATATATTCATATATTATAAAATTGGAATCATTTAAACAACATACATGGGTTGCTGGGACTCAGAATCAACTCATCAGTAATTGGTTGTTGCAATTCGTGAAAAACTAGATCAATAGACTAGAAGAGAAAAGAGAAAACAAAATAGATCTTGACATACAGAGACCCACTGCCCAACAGAATAAACCATTGCCTGGTCCTGTGCCAACCTCACAATTGTTGATGTTTGAGCCTATTGTTACTGCCATTGTGTCGATCATCTTCTTGAGGGTCTTCCTCATTTTCGCTGATCCTCCACTTTACCAAGCATGATTTGCCTTCACAGGGACTGGTCCCTCCTCACAACATGTACAAAGTATGAGAGATGAGCTCTTGCCATCCTTGCTTCTTAGAAGCATTCTTACTGTACGTCTTCCAAGACAGATTTTTTTTTATTCTCCTGGCACTTTTAATATTCTTGGCCAACACCATAATTTGAATGCATTGATTCTCCTATATTCTTCTTTTTTCATTGTTTAACTTTAACATGCGCATGAGACAATTCAAAATGCCACGGTTTGGGTCAGATACATCTCAGTCCTCAAACTGACATCTTTGCTCTTGAACAGTTTAGAGAGATCTCTTACAACAGATTTGCCTAATGCAACACATCATTTTATTTTTTGACTGTTGCTTCCATGAGTGTTGATTGTGGACCAAAGTAAGATAAAGTCTTTGACAACTTGATTCTTTTCTCTCTTTCTCATGATGTTATTATTGGTTCAGTTGTGGATTTTCTTTACTTTACATTAATGTGCAATCCATACTAACGGCTGTAGTCTTTAATCTTCATCAGTAAATATTTCATGTCCTCTTCACTTCTGGCAAGCAAAGTTGTGCCATCTGTATATTTGTTGTTGATGTTAAGAGCCATCGACCTTATGCACAGCAAAATGAAACACTGTCCGATCTTGGGCCAACCTCACTATTGTTGCCACGCTTGAGTCCATCGATGCAGCCACTTGGCCAATCCATCTCATTGGGGGGCTTCCTCTTTTTTTCTGACCCTCCACCTTACCAAACATGATATCCTTCTCCAGCGACTGGTACCTCCTGACAATATGTCCGAAGTATGAGAGACAAAGTTTGGCCATCTTGGCCTCTAAGGAGCACTCTGGCTGCACGTCTTCCAAAATAGATCTATTGGTTCTTTTGGCAGCACTTTCAATGTTCTCCTCCAACACCATAACTCAAAGGCATCAATTCTTCCATGGTCTACCTTATTCACTGTCCAGCTTTTGCATGCTTATGAGGTTATTGAAAACACTGTGGCTTGGGTCAGTTAGTCCTTAAACTGACATCTTTACTCTTCAACACTTTAAAAAAATCTTGTTCTGCAGATTTGCTTAACGCAATACATCGCTTGAGCTCTCGACTGCTGCTTCTGTGAGTGTTGGCAGTTGATCCAAGAAGCATGAAGTTCTTGACAACTTCAATCTTTTCTCCATTGATAAGAATGTTGTTTATTGGTCCAGTGGTGAGGATTTTTGTTTTCTTTACATTTAGATATAATTCATACCGAAGGCTGTGCTCTTTGATCTTCATCAGTAAATGTTTTAAGTCTTCTTCACTTTCAGCAAGCAAGGTTGTATCATCTGTATATCGCAGTTATTAATGAGTCTTCCTCCAATCCTGATGCCACGTTTTTCTTCATATAACCCAGCTTCTCGGATTATTTGCTCAGCATACAGTTTGAATAAGTATGGTGAAAGAGTACAACCTTTTCACACATCTTTTTAAAATTTAAACCATTCAATGTTCCCATGTTCTGTTCAAACAACTGCTTCTTGGTCCAGGTATAGCTTCCTCATGAGAACAATTAAGTGTTCCAGAATACTCATATTTCGCAATGTTGTCCATAGCTTGTCATGATCCACACAATCAAAAGCCTTTGCATAGTTAATAAAGCACAGGTAAACATCTTTCTGATATCCTCTGCCTTCAGCCAAGATCCACATTAGCAATGATATCCCTCATTCCATGGCCTCTTCTGAATCCAGCTTGAGCCTCTGGAAGTTCTCTGTTAATGTGTGCTTTCAGCCATTTCTGTATTACCTTTAGCAAAACTTTACTTGTGTGGGATATCAAAGAGAGTGTCCGATGACTTCCACATTCTGTTAGGTCACCTCTCTTTGGAATGGGCACAAATATGGATCTCTTCCAATCAGTCAGCAAGATAGTTGTCTTCCAAATTTCTTGGCAGAGATGAGTGAGTGCCTCCTGTGCAACCTCACTTTCTTGAAAGATTTAAATTTGTATTCCTTCAATTCTTGGTGCCTTGTTCTTTGCCAATTCCTTCAGTGCACCTTGGACTTCCTCCTTCTGGATCATTGACTCTTGATCATATGCTACCTCTTGAAACGGTTGAACATTAACCATTTCCTTTTGGTACAGTGATTCTGGGTATTCCTTCCATCTTCTCTTGATGCTTTCTGCATCCTTCAATAATTTGCCCAGAGAATCTTTCAATAAAGAAAGTCGAGACTTGAATTTTTTCTTCAGTTCCCCCAGCTTGAGAAATGCTGTGCGTGTTCTTCCTTTTTGTTTTTCTGATTCCAGATCTTTGCACATTTTGTTGTAATATTTGGCTGTATCTTCTAGAGCTGACCTTTGAAATTTTCTGTTCAGCTCTTGGACCTCCTCATTTCTTCCATTTGCTTTAGCATCTCTACGCTGGACAGCAAGTCTCAGTGTCTCTTCTGACATCCATTTTGACCATTTCCTTCTACTTGTCTTCTCAATGACTTTGCTTTCTTCATGTATGATGTTCTTGATATCATCACACAACTCTCTGGTCTTCAGTCTTTACTGCAACCAATCTGTTCTTCAAATGATCTCTGAATTCAGGTGGGATACATTCAAGGTCATATTTTGGATCTTGTGGACTTGTTTTCATTTTCTTCAGCTTCAGTTTGAATTTGCATATGAGTAATTGATGGTCTGTTCCACAATATGCCCCTGGCATTGTTTTCATTGATGATATGGAGCTTTTCCATTGTCTCTTTCTGAAGATGTAGTCAATTTTATTTCTATGTATTCCATCTGGGGAGGTTTATGTGTATAGTCGTCTCTTATGCTATTGAAAGAAGGTATTTGAAATGAACAAATCATTGGTTTTGCAGAATTCTATCATGCCTTCTCCAGCATCATTTCTATCACCAAGGTCATATTTTCCAACTACTGATCCTTCCTCTTTGTTCCCAACCTTTGCATTCCAATCACCAGTAATGATCAAGGCATCTTGATTGTATGTTTGATGGATTTCAGATTGAAGAAGTTGGTAGAATTATTCTATTTCATCCTCACTGGCTTTTGTGGTTGGTGCATAAATTTGAATAATAGTGGTAATTAACTGGGCTTCCCTGTGGGCGCATGGATATTATCCTACCACAGACAGTGTTTTACCTCATGACTGATTTGGATACATTCTGTCAGTTTGTCATACTGTGGTGGCTGTGAGTTGCTGTGATTTTGAAACATATGCCACCGATAGTATAAACACCAGCAGGGTCACCCATGGTGGACAGGTTTCTGATGAACTTCCAGACAAAGATAGACCAGGAAGAAAGTGTGACAAACTACAAATATTTAGTCACTGAAAACCTTATGAATATCAGCGAAACACTGTCAGATATAGTGCCAGAAAATGAGCCCCTCATGTTGGAAGGCGCTCAAAATGCGACTGGGGAAGAGCTGCTTCCTCAAAGTAGACTTGATTGTGATGTTGCAAATGGAGTAAAGTAAAGCCTGTGGGAAAATAGCCCATGGGACCTTCATTTGCTGATGGGGCACAACCTAAAATGAGAAGAAACAGCTGTAAACATCTATTGAAAATTGGAAACATGGAATGCATGAAGTATGAATCTGGGAAAATTAGAAGTTGTCAAAAATTAAATGAAACACAAATACATTGATATCTTAGGCATTAGTGAGCTGAAATGGATTGGTATTGGCCATTTTTAATCTGACAACCACATGGTTTACTATGCCGGGAATGACAAATTGAAAAGAAATGGTGTTGTATTAATTGTCAAAAGATACAACACTGTCTGTGATAGGATAATATCCATGCACCTACAGGGAAGCCCAGTTAATACAACTATTATTCAAATCTAAGTATTAAGGCCACAGATAACTCCTGCTATGTCCCCAAAACAGAAACAGAAGACCATATCAGCACATGTCTGGAAACGAGATAAAGTGACTGAGGCAAATGAGCTGGAAGTAGACCTACAGTCCATACTGGAAGATGGGTAGGCTTTGGAAATACCTGAGAAGGAATTCAGAAAAATAATTATAAAATGTATCAAAACACTATACAATAGAGTTGAGAAAAAGAAGGAA
>NW_006408533.1:1862264-1902260 GCF_000296735.1 Chrysochloris asiatica | reverse complement strand
AAAACTTAAAAAAAAAAATAAAAAAAAAGAACTAGCTGCAAAACAGGAGACAGAAGTGGAAAGTAGACTTAATTTCACTATATGATCATTTGTTATAAATGAATTTGTATCTCATATATATGTATTACTTATTAAAATAACTTTAAATAATTGAGATATTTTTAAAATAAAAAGAGCATTGCCATATTCGTACAATAATATTATGATGATGATTTTATTTTAAGAAAATAATCTGAAATGCTGATCAAAAGTCTTGCAGAAAGATAATTATTAAAAGGGATTTTGTTTTGGTTTGTTTATTTTAAAAATTACAAAATGACAATAACCTAAATATGCAATAATCTAAATAGGGAAATAGTGAAGATATAAGGAGTTCTAGTGTGGCACCACTCCTCATAAACCAAATTGTTGTTGTTGTTGTTGTTATGTGCCGTGGAGTAGGTTCCGACTCATAACAACCCTACACAGGGTTTCCGAGGCTGTAAATCTTTAGGGCAGCAGACCGCCTCATCTTTCTCCCACGGAACCGCTGGTAGTTTCAAACTGCTGACCTTGCGGCTCGCAGCCCAATTCAAAACCACTACACTACCAGAGCTCCTTAAACCAAGTACAGGGTCCCTGTAAGTCAAAGCTGGCTTGATAGCACTTAACAACTACAGTGTTACATTCATAAAATAGAATACAGTGCAGCCATTAAAAATGAGATTTACAAAGAGATTTCAATAATATAAGAATATGAATATATTAGTAAGATCTAATGGGGAGAAAAAAGACAAAGAAATTTTATACATTATGATCTCAACTATGCCTATGCCAAAATACATAAGCAATGTGCTAAAATATTAATGACAATATCTCTGAGCATAGGATTACAGGAATTTTTTTTTCTTTGCATAATTTTGGCATGCAAATTATTCTCAATTTATAAAATGTATTCTGGAGTTTTCCATCCATTTCTATGTTCTGGAATAGTTTGAGTATAATTGTTGTCAGCTCTTCTGTGAATGTTTGATAGCATCAATCGATATGATCATGTGGTTCTTTTCTTTGTTCTTATTTATTTGGTGGATAACATTGGTCATTTTTCTAATGTTGACCTATCCTTGCATCCCTAATATGAATCCCATTTGATCATGATGTATTATCTTTTTGATGTGCTGCTGGATTATGTTGGCTAGGATTTTGTTGAGAATTTTTGCATCTCTGTTCATGAGGGATATTGGTCTATAATTTTCTTTCTTAGTGACGTCCTTCCCTGGTTTTGGTATGAGGGTTATGCTTGCTACGTAAAATATATTAAGAAGTTTTCCATCCTCCTCTATATTCTGGAATAATTTTAGTAGAATTGGTGACAGCTTATCCCTTAATGTTTGGTAGAACTCACCAGTGAAGCCGTCTGGGCCTGGACTTCTTTTGTTTGGGAGTTTTTTGATGACCTGATCAATTTCTTCTTTTGTCATGTGTCTGTTCAGATTTTCTCCTTCACTCTGTGTAAGTTTAGGTAGGTCATGTTTTTTTCTAAAAATGTATCCATCTCTTCTAAGTTTTCAAATTTGTTGGAGTACAACTCTTCATAGTATTCTATTATTATCTTTTTTATTTCCTTTGGTTCTGCTGTGACATCACCCATATAGTTTCTAATGTGTGTTATTTGTGTCTTCTCCCTCTTTTCTTTTGTTAGGTTTGCCAATGGTCTGTCAATTTTGTTAATCCTTTCAAAGAAACAGCTTCTTGTGCTGTTGATTATTTCTATAGTTTTTATGTTTTCTGTCTCATTTATTTCTGCTCTAATCTTTATTATTTCTTTTCTTTTGGTGGCTATAGGGTCCCTCTGTTAGTCTGTTTCTAATTGTTGTAGATGCTGTATTAACGTGCTAATTTGGTTCTTACTTCTTTTTGGATGTGTGCATTTATTGCAATAAATTGTCCTCTCGGCACTGCTTTTGCCATGTCCCAAAGATTTTGGTATGTTGTGTTTTCATTCTCATTTGTTTCTAGGAACTTTGTGAATTCACGTTTAATTTCTTCTACTACCCAGTCACTTTTCAGCAGGGTGCTATTCAGTTTCCATGTATTTGACTTTATTTCCTTGGTCTTCATATTGTCGATTTCTAATTTGATAGTATTGTGGTCTGAGAAGATGCTTTGTAGTATTTTAATATTTGTAAATTTATGGAGGTTTGTTTTGTGGCCTAACACATGTTCTATTCTGGAGAATGTTCCATGTGCACTGGAAAAGAATGTGTATTGTGCAGTTGTTGGGTTGAATGCTCTATACACATGTATAAGGTCCAGTTGCCTGATTGTGTTGTTTAGTTCTTCTGTGTCTTTGTCAAGTTTCTTTCTGGTTGTTCTATCCATTTTTGAAAGCAGTGTATTAAAATCACTCATGATTATTGTAGATTCATCTATTTCTTTCTATGGTGGGTCTGCTCCCCCACTTGGTCTTGCCATTTGTTCTCACTCAGGTTGTCGGCTCCAGCCACCAAACCTGGCAGATTCAAAAGTACGTGATTTCCTACTTCCGCTACGAGTTCCACTAGCTATTAGCCTTCAAACTTTTTAAATATTCCTACCTATGTGGTTCAGAGTTTTGGAGCTCTGCCCTGAACCCTCTTTGCCTGGTATTCTATGGTATTCCTGATGGCGAACTTCACTGCACCTCTACCCTATCCACCATTCAGCCCCACCTCTCCTTCTCCATTTATTTTTGTGTTATTTCTTGGTCCAGTTTTGCGGATTTTTGTTTTCTTTACATTGAGGCACAATCCACACTGAAGACTATGGCCTTTAATTTTCAACAGTAAATATTTTAAGTCCTCTTCACTCTCAGCAAGCTAGGTTGTATCATCTGCATAATGCAGGTTGTTAATGAGTCTTTCTCCAATCCTGATGACACATTCTTCTTCATATAATTCAGCTTTTCAGATTGTTTGCTCTGCATACAGATTGAATAAGTGTGGTGAAAGAATACAACCTTGACACACACCTTTCCTAGTTTTAAACCATTCGATGGCCCTCTTGTTCTAGTAGATGACTGCCTCTATGTGGAGGTTCCTCACGAACTCAGTGTTGCCCATAGTTTGTCATGACCCACACAATCGAAAACCTTTGCATAGTCAGTAAAGCACAGGTGTTCTTTATGATAGTCTCTGCTTTCAGCCAAGATCCATCTGACATCAGCCATAATATCTCTTGTTTCACTTCCCCATATGAATCCAGCCTGAACCTCTGGCAGTTCCATGTCAATGTACTGCTGCAGCCACTTTTTAATTATCTTTAGCAAAATTTTATTGCATGCGATATTAATGATATTATGTTGGGTCACCTCTCTTTGGAATGGGCACAAATATAGATTTCTCCCAATCAGTTGGCCAGGTAACTGTCTTCCAAATTTCTTGGCACAGATGAGTGAATGCCTGCAGTACTGCATCAGTTTGTTGAAAGATTTCTATTTGTATTCCATCAACTCCTGGAGCCTTGTTCTTTTCCAATGAATTCAGTGTTTTCGTATAAAATGTGCCTATATATACAATGTTCCCTTCATTTCCCAACTAGAGTTTAGTTTTCTAGTACCTTCTCCTTCTGTGTACCAATAAAAGGAAAAACATCATTTTATAGTTGCTTATCTTATTTAAATACTGGACTGTGAACAAGAAGGTCAGTGGTTCGAGTCCAGCAGCTGCTTCTCAGGAGAAACATAAGGCTTTCTGCTCCAGAAAGATTTACAGCCTCAGAAACTCTATCTAGGGTCGTTATGAATTGGAATCCACTCAATGATACTTAACAACATGTAACAATAAAAGCAAGTGCTTATATACACATTTAATCCTCACAACACTCATCCCCATTTTATAAATGAGGAAACCAAGGCACAGAGAAGCTCTAATAACTCATCCCAGGTCACATAGCTGGGAGGAAAGAGCTAGAATTTGCACATAGACGATCAAGCTGCATGTCTGCGATCTTACCCATAATATTCTGTTGACTTCCATGATTTCACTTTATGGGCATATAATCACCAAAATGGCCCTGTGTCATAACAATGTCAGCAGTGCCAACAGTAAATAAACTGACAGGCTAGCAGTTGTGTTCTGTGGTCTGGTCAAAAGATGTCAAGTCTTCAAAAATTCCCAAATACAACTCACAGAGTTTATGATAGAATGTCCAGCACCCCTTACACATTGGCTGGGATCTAAGACCTTGGTTCAAGAAATAGTTTTCACTATGGAATTTGCTACGGAATTAACATTAAAAGTACCATGGACTGCCAGAAGAACAAACAAATCTGTGTTGGAAGGAAGTACAGCCAAAATGCTCCTTAGAAGCCAGGGTGGGGAGACTTTGTTTCTTATACTTTGGAAATATTATCAGAAGAGACCAGTCCCTGAAGAAAAGCATCATTCTTGATAAAGTGAAGGGTCAGAGTAAAAGAGGAAGACCCCCAATGAGATGGATTGGCACAGTAGCAGAAGCAAGGAACTCGATCATAACAATGATTGGGAGGTTGGTCCGGTATCGGGCAGAGTTTTGTTCTGTTGCACATGTGAGTCATTGGTAACAACAACAATGGAATTTAAGTGGCTTCATATATGTTTCATTGCTGTGAGTCAGTACTGACTCGATGGCACCTAACAACAGCAACAACAACAAATATGTTGGAAAACTCACAAGGGAAGGAGGCTCTTTGTGCCACACAATACTCTGGACGGGTCCCCTACACTAACCCATACCAAAGTTCTCCTTCCAATTAATTCAATGGGTTTTCTTCATTTCCTGATTTTATCTCTGTGTCTTATTATCCTTATCTGTGAAATGAAGTTAATTAGAGTACTTACTTTACAGATTCATTGTGAGAATTAAAGGAAATAACTTAAGTTCTTAGAATGGCTGGTGTAGAGTAAATGTTGGACAAGTGTTCATCATTACTGGCATTACAAAACCCTCCCAAAGGTTCATTTCACCCTTTTGTGAAATGGTGCCAAGAAGGTACCACCTTCCCATGGACCATTCTGCCTATCTCCTGATACCATCATAGAATATCAGTTATTGATCTTTGCTTTTCACAGTCTATGTTGTTTTTGTTAAGTGTCGTCACATCAGTCACAACTCAAAGTGATCCTGTATAGGGTTACCAAGGAGCAATTGGTGAGTTTGAACCACTGACCTCATGGTTTAAACTGACCTTGTGGTCCAGTGCTTTAGCCCACACATAGCACCACGAAAGGACTCATGGATTTTCCTTTTCTAACTTACTTCCCCAAACAGTGCCTCTTGTAGGAGTTTCCACTCGCATTGTTGTGCATGAATTTGCTCTCTTTCTGGTGTGGCGCTGTGAGTTAATGCACTGAACTGCAACGTCAGTTTGAACTACAGCGGTTCAAGTTCACCATTCATTCCTCAGAAATCCTATACAAGGTCACTACGGGTTGGAACTGACTCGACGGCACTTAACAACAACAACAATGGACTATCTGGTCGGCAGTTCAAACTCGTGAGCTATTTCTTGGACACCTTGTACAGGGTCACTATGAGTCAGAATTAACTCAAAGGCCCTTAAAAAAACAATGGAAAATCTGAGTTTAGTCACTGAGGTCTATGCCAGAAACTGCCCTGTTCTGTTGAATTTTTGTTTGTTTAATTTGTTGTACATTCGTTCTTTCCCCACCACAAAATATGAAAGTACAATCAAAAGATATGACACAGGACACTGAGTTTGTTTTATTTCGTTCAGTCAGAGTTAGGGGACAATCTGTTAACATTGGAATTAGAAGTCAAAGACAATGTTATCCTACCGGGCGATGGTGAATCCTCCTCTGGCTCATGTCGTTCTGAATGTTGATGTTCTAATATTCTTTCAACCTGGAGATTGACAAGGAAACCACTGTCATTTCACCAACTGATTATTCAATCCCATATTCTTAAATCTCATTTTTTCCAGCTTCTCTGAGTTAAGCATTACATTTTATTTCAGCTAAATCACCCCTGTAATTTGCTGAATCTTATTCTACTAGAGATTTTGATGACTTCTCCATTGATGGAGCATAAAACAGTGTCTAGCATATATACATTTTTACAGTTTAATTCTGGACTCCCAAAAGATAAATTGTGAACCAAATGGGGAAAGAGACATGAATAAATAATACCGGCTGAACAGACTAAAATATGTAGGAAAAGTTAAGCCCCTCTCAGTAAATGTCAAGTATGAAATTGTTTTATATAATTTTATTCATTGGCCCTACCCAACTCCCACAAGGTTTCATTTGATTTCCAGAGATTGATACCATTATGTTTCACATTCTGATTATGAGATCAAAACACTTCCAGCTCCAGGCTGCAGATTCTTGAACTGTAATGTAGAATGAGCCCTAGCAATGCTGCATTCCCAGAACAGAGTGAAGTCTATGGTTCAACTAGACCCTGCCCAATACTACTCATGGTGGATTGGCAAGTGTGATTGATTATTGTATGAGGAGGAAAAGAAGTGAATTTCCACTTCTACAGATACTCAGAGCAAGGAAACTCAGTGAGGGAGCTGAGGAAACACACCTAATTTTCAACAGCTCTTTCCCAAACAAGGGTTCATGGAATAGAGCACAGTTGATAGATATGGGCATATGTGGCAGAGATGGTTCACCAAGCATCTGCGTTGTCCTCCTACACACAGAGCTAGACTATATATATCCTAACCTCCCTTGAGATGAGATGTGAACATTGGGATGCAGATTAAAGTCACATACTCCACATTTAGGACTGTGCTACAAAACCTGCCAGGCAATTGCCCCTATTATGTCTCTTCTTTGAGTTGGCAGCTAACTTTGGAGGATGCTGCTGAAAACTCCAAGATCATAAGACAGAAGTCAGAAAACTTTTTCTACAAAAGGTCAGATAGGAAATATTGTAGGCTAGTAAATTTGGGGACCATCCAGTTAATCACTGTCAAGACTACCCAACTCTGCTGTAGGACCATGAAAGCAGCCATTGACAATATGTAAATGAATTACTATGACCATGTTACAATAAAACTTTATTAACAAAAGAGCCTGGATTTGTTTTCCAACCCCTGCCCCAGGGGAGTTACTTAATCATGGGCCTTGGGTTCCGGAATTACTGTGTGAAGTAGACCACTCTCTCAAACCTTCATTGATTGGAACATCACTGATGTGTCAGCAAGGAGCTCCTCTCCTGTTTGTCTCTCAGGGAACAGAATCATTATCTTAACACTTACTTCATGGCCACCCTAACTGTGAAAAGAAAACATCACAAATTGTACCCTTGCTCTTAAAACTTCTTCCCCAAAGTGGCATATGTCATTTCCATTCACATTTTATTGGCTAAAGCAAATCATATGCCTGCATCTATCTCTAAAAGAAAAGCAAAAAGGGGAGAAGGCTCAACAATATGTCAATCATATTACCATTCAAAATACAGTTTATACCTAGTCCTTCCTATTATCTTTCCACATAGGAATGACAAAAAATCTGGTCCATCTACAAAGAATTCTCCTTCACCTTGAGCCACTGGAGATTGTCAGTGTTTGGCCATATTTTTACCTATAGAAACAATTTTATGTGGACCAGTTATAGAATAACTTAAAGCAGTTACATTATGCAGAAGTATGGGAGAGTTCTGTCCAAGAGTTGTGCTCAGAAAATACAAATATTTTCCAGACTGCATAACCAGATATAGCCCTTGAACAAACTCACAGAAGGAGCAACACTGGCTACATATTGGTTTGGATACTGTCTCTTCTAAAATTATAATTCCCCTCATTTCTAAACCTAAGGAAATGAGAATGGCTATATATTGCATTCCAGCTAGGTAACGGACTCAATGCCAGGGTCACCGTTGAACCGAAACTGGAATTAAGTGTCAGGTTGGTTAAGTACTTAAACCCAAGGATCTTTTTGTGTATAGGAAAGATGGTTTCAGGAAAGCAGAGATGAGAAAAGCAGACATGAATATGGCAATATATTATCTTCTCCCAACTCAGCCTCTGAAATCAGGTGTGACTCCTATGCTAAGAGACTGTAGGCAGAAGGTAAACGAATGGTTTTCCTGAGAGACTTTGTGAAAAATAAAATGTAAGTAGTCAGTCTTCAGAGCCATTGGGATTTTGTGACTTCTGAGCAGCACCAGATTAAGGAGAGGCTACACAGGTGGCCACTGAAGACTCTGTCTGAATGGAGCAACAAATTTTGTATGTGTTAAAAATTTTGTATGTGACTAAAATATTATCAAAACAAGCTAAATATCAGGTAGCTACCATATATTTTTTTTTTTTTTAGATATTGCCAAACTAACCTATGGCCTTGGGACAAGTAGGGTGTGCGTGGTAATCATCCTTTGTAAAGTGAAGGGTTCGCAAAAAAGAGGAAGACCCCAAGGAGATGCATCAGAACAGTGACAGCAGTAATGGGCTCAAGCCTAACAATGATTCTAAGGTTGGCACAGGACTGGACAGTGTTTCATTCTGTTGTGCATAAGGTCGCTATGAGTTAGACCCCATAAAACCACACCTAACAACAACAACAACAAATAGCTTCCACAGCTCGAGGGGTTCAAAGTTCTGGTCATGCACCCACTTCTGTCCAAGTTCCATTCAGTATCCCTCAGCTGACTTTTGCATATGATGCAGGCCTTCTAAACTGTCTGGAGTCCTCTTAGCATAGGACTCTTCCTGCATAATTAAAACAGTCATTCATTTCTTAAATATAAGAGTATTCTGCACAGTGATGGTATATGTATACAAAGCAAAAAAATTCACACCTGGACCAATAAATAACATCAAGATAAATGGAAAAAAAACTGAAGTTGTCAAATATTCCACAAAGATTCCATTCTGCTTGGTTCCACCATCAACACTAATGGAAACAGTAATCAAGAAATCAAACGACATATTATATTAGGCAGATCTGCTGCTTAAGACCTCTTTTAACTGTTCAAGATTAAAATGTCAGTTTGAAGACTAAGGTATGCCTGACCCAAATCATGATATTTTTAATAATAGCTTCATGTGCATGTGAAAGGTGGACAATGAATAAGGAAGACTATACAATAATTGACATATTTGAGTTATGACATGGGAGAAGAATATAAAACGTACCATGGACTGCCAGAAGAACAAACAAATCTGTGTTGGAAGAGCTACAGCAAGAATGCTCCTTAGAAACCAGAATGGCATGACTTTGCCTCTCATACTTTGGACACATTGTGAGGAGGGACTAGTCCCTGGAGAAGGACATCATGCTAGGTAAAGTGGATATCAGTGACAAAGAGGAAGGCCCCTAAAGAGATGGATTGGCACAGTGGCAGCAGCAATGGGCTCAAGCACAGCAGCAGTTGTGAGGCTGGTATAGGACCTAGAAGTGTCCCATTGTGTTATGCATAGAATTGCTATGAGTGGGAACCAACTCAAAAGCAC
This sequence comes from Chrysochloris asiatica, assembly GCF_000296735.1. Taxonomy (NCBI): domain Eukaryota; kingdom Metazoa; phylum Chordata; class Mammalia; order Afrosoricida; family Chrysochloridae; genus Chrysochloris; species Chrysochloris asiatica. The sequence continues at coordinate 1,892,836 of NW_006408533.1, read as the reverse complement.
TGAACAACAACATATTAAAAGTTATTTCTTTAACTCCAAGTTCCTCCAGGCAGAGCTTCAGGGTAGCATATTATTTCCTTTACATTATGATTGATCAGTACTCATGATCAATGCATTGGCTTATTTCTGACTCAAGATATTCTCTCATTGTCACCAGATGGCTGCAGTAGCTCTAACCCTCACATTCTATGAACTTTGTAACCTGAAAGGAAGAAAAAAATTCAACTTTCTTGAAAATCTCCCCAAAGCTCCTGGCCTTGCTTTTATTTGCCCTAATTAGGTCACTTACCGATATCTGAACTATTCAATTATGGGCAGGATGGAGCTAAAAGTTGAGCCAACCCCATGCCATATTAGGTACACTGGTATTTGGATAAAGGTCTTTACCCGCATAAATGTGAAGTGCTCTTATAAATCAATTTCTCATTGCCATTGAGTCATTTTTGACTCATAACAACCCAATAGGACAGCGTAAAACTGACCCATTGAGGTTCTAAGGCTGTAATCTCTATGGAAGCAGACTGCCACATCTTTCTTCCACAGAGCTCCTAATGGGTTCAAACCACTAACTTTTCAGTTACAAGTCAGGCTTATAACCAACTGTGCCAACAGGGCTCTGGAGTGCTCTTAGGCAGGAGGAATAGATGATGAATGGCCAAACCAATTAATTTTCCCTTCCATCATGGCCTAAATAGGATTGAAATAGGATTTGGAGCTATTTGTATTGCCATCTTTTTCTCACTTCAGACTGTTAACTGTCTGAGGGTAAACCTGTGTTTTATCCATCTTTATATGCCTCCTAACATCAGTTCATGTTAGCACTCAACATTTATTACATTCCATTCAACTAAGCATCCGGAACTACATCAGTACCCATAATTACTTCAATCACCATTAAGGCAAATAACAAAGTTCTACTCTTTGTTTTTATTTTTTTTCCTGTTAGATCATATTTATTTTAAAGTACTAATATAGTGTCTCTACAACAAACTGATTTCCATTAAGTCTTGAAATTTATATAAATTGTTCTATTTTATCTTCACAAAATACTTATAAAATGACATTCCATATAATGTATCAGAAAAGAAATATTGAAACTTTTCCAAGGTTTCCTTAAGTGACAATAACAGCTATAGTAAAAATGAGTCATTTTCCCACTTTACTATGCTGTTTCAGTTAGATTAAATTTCAATGGATTTTCATATATCCCCAACCAATGTATCTACCAGTCATCTGTCAGTTTCTCATAATGTAGTGGCTTGAATATTGCAGTGATTATTGAAGCTATGTCACCAGTATTTTAAATACCAGCACAGTACACCCTCGGTGTTGTTGTTGAACATGGTGTTGTTGTTGTTAGGTGCTATTGAGTCACTACTGACTCATAGTGACCCTAGGCGCAAGAGAACGAAAGATTGTCGGGTCCTGTCCCAACCTCACAATCATTACTACACTTGAACCCATTGCTGCTGACACTGTGCAAATCCATCTCATTGGGAGTGTTCCTCATTTTCTCCAACCCTCATTTTCTCCAAGGATATTATGTTTATAAAACATAATATCCTTCTCCCAGGATTGGTCCCTCCTGACAATGTGTCTGAAGTATGGGAGATGAAGTCTGGCCATGCTGACTTCCAAGGTGCATTCTGGCTGTACTCTTCTAACACTTATTGGTTTATTATTCTGGCAGTCCATGGTATTTTCAATATTCTCCTTCAACACCATAACTCGAGATACATCAATTCTCCTATGGTCTTCCTTATTTACTGTCCAACTTGCACATGCATGTGAGGTTATTTAAAATATCATGGCTTGTGTCAGTTGCACCTTAGTCCTCAAACTGACATCTTTGCTCTTCAACACTTTAAAGAGGTCTTGTGCAACAGATTTGCCCAGTGCAATGTCATTTGATTTCTTGACTGCTGATTCCATGAGTATTGAAGGTTGATCTGAGCAAGATGAAGTTTTGGACAATTTCAATCTTTTCCCTATTTATATAGATGTCTTTTGTTAGTGAAATGTGAGGATTTTTGGTTTCTTTGCATTGAGATGCAACCGGTACCAAAAATTGTGTTCTTTGATCTTCACTAGTAAGTATTTTAAGTCCTCTTGGCTTTCTGAAAGCAAGGTTGTAACATCTGCATATCACAGGTTTTTAATAAGTCTTCCTTTTTCATCCTATAATCCAACTTCTCAGATTTTGTGCTCAGTGTACAGATTCAATAAGTATAGTGAGAAAATACAACCCTGGTTACACCTTTACTAATTTTAAGCATTCAGTGTTTCCTTGTTTTGTTTAAACAACTGCCTCTTGGTCTATGTACAGGTTCTTTATGAGCACAAGTTAAGTGTTCTAGGATACTCATGCTCTGCAATATTGTCTATAGTTTGCAAAGATCCACACAACAGAAAGGCTTTTGCATAGTCAATAAAGCACAGGTAATGTTCTACTCTTTAAGATGAGTTAAAATTTTATTAAGACTCAGTGGGTTCATGAGTGTCATTTAAATATATATAATTATTGGTGTTTCTTTTTCAGTAAGTATTATATAAAACATTTTTTATAGCATACAGAGGGAAAAAAATAGAATATGAAACTTCATGGCTTCTCCATTACCTACTTGTTACTTCCATACCTGAAAAGCTGCTTAAATTATAGAGGTTTCCAGGTAGACCATGCTGTTGCTGTTAGGAGCTATCCAGCCAACTCCCATTAGTAGCAACCTTATGCACAATAGAACAAGCCCTGCCTAGTGTTGCGCCATCCTCACTATTGCTATCTTTGAACCCATTGTTACAATCCATCTCATTGAGAGTCTTCCTCTTTTTCACTGACCTTCTAGTTGACCAAGCATGATGTCCTTTTCCAGGTACTGGTTCTTCCTGATAACAAGTCCAAAGCATGAGAGACAAAATGTCACCATCCTCACCACTAAGGAACATTCTGGATGTACTTCTTCTAAGAAGATTTGTAGGTTCTTTTGGCAGTTCATGGTGCTTTAAATATTCTTCATCAGCATCATAATTCAAATGCATCAATTCTTCTCCAGTCTTCTTTATTCGTTGTCCAGGTTTTATATGCATATGTTGCTATTATTGTTGTTAAATGCTGTAGAGTCAGTTTCAATGCATAGCAATACTGTGTATGGTTTCTGATGAGTGGCTGGTGGGTTTGAACTGCTGACATTGAGATTAGCAGTCCAGTGCTTATCCTACAGCACCACACCAGACTCTCTATATGAGGCAATTGAAAATACCATGGCTTGGATCAGACACACCTTAGTCCTCAAAGTGATATTTCTGCTCTAACACTTTTAAGAGGATCCTTGAAGCACATTTGCACAATGTAAATACATTGTTTGATTCCTTAACTGCTGTTTCCATGAGCATTGATTGTGGATCCAACAACTTCAATCTTTCCTTTGTATATCATGATGTTGTTTATTGGTCCAGTTGTGAGGATTTTTTAGTTCTTTACATTGCGTTGGAATCCATACTGAAGGCTCTATTATTTGATCTTCTTCCGCAAGTGCTTAAAGTCCTCTGGGTTTATTCTGCTCCTTCAAGCTGGGTCACTGTTAACTTAAAGAAAGCACTAGTTGAAATTGAATGCCTATAATTCTTAATTAGAATTGCATTGCTGGCTTTATGTGCATCTCTGCACATTTAAACTCAATGCTGACTGACAAATTGTGCTCGCCTGCCTATCCGACAGTAATTTAGCCAGGAAACCTGCAGTTCCTGCCAGATTGATGAGCAGCTGTTAGATCTGTTTGGGAGATATGTTGTGGTTTTCTTGGGGTAGGTTGCTTTATGCTGTTGCTGAATGGATGGATGATTTTGTCTTCTCCAGTGACATTGTGAAGACTCTGAATATCCATGTCTGTAACTCCAAATGCACATTTCAAAAAAAATCCATCACCCACCATCACAGACAAAGCAGCACACAGAAAAGCAAGATGAAATGGCTGCTCCTCAGACTGAACCCAAATTCAAATGTACGTTTATCCAGACAGCACAAGTTCAGGTTCATAACAAAAACGTGGCTATCCTTAAACATCTAACTGTGATGTATTTAATTATTACACATGGTGACTTCTATCTAAACAGCTTTCTGCTAATAAAAGCTGTCTTTCTGTAGAATAGTTCCATGAACTCGTATACCTTTGAACTACCCACTCATCATCAGTCAGACTCCATTGCCTTTAGCCTCTTAAGCATGGCAAGTTTCTGAATGAATTGCCTGAATCTCTTTAGCTTTGTTTGCCTTCCTCCCTCAAGATTTCCATTTTATTATTTTTTTTCTAGTTTCATTTTTTCATGGTTCCAGTAGCCTGAATACACAGTTAAGGGAAAATGTCCCTAAGTTATAGGCAATAATTATTCCCAATAATAATGTGATCCCTAGAGTCTGGGGTGACAATCTACACAAGGAGTAATGGAAAGGAAAAAGGAGAATTGGATTGAGGATATGAAAATATATTGATACCACCACACTTTAAAGGAGCTGGTAGTGTAGTGGTTATGAGTTGGGCTGCTAACCTCATGGTCAGCAGTTCAAAACTACCAGCTGTTCCATGGGTGAAAGATGAGGTTTTCTGTTCCCATAAAGATTTATAGCCTCAGAAACCCTATACAGGGTCACTATGAGTCGGAACCAACTCTACAGCACACCACCATCACCACCACCACATTTTAAGGAACTATCTTTGTTGTTGTTGTTAAGTGCCATTGAGTCAGTTTGACCCATAGTGACCCTGTATAGGGCTTCCGAGGAGCAGCTGGTGAGCTTGAACCTCTGACCTTGCAGTTCAAATGGCTTTGCAGTCTGGCGCATTAACCCACAGTGCCACACCTAGGTCAGCTTAAATTACAGGTGCTTTCCAGTGGTCTCATTTTATCAGAAAGAGCCCTGAGGACCCAAAGGTCACACAGATCCTCCTCCTTGAAAATATGTAATTGGTTCCTGTTAAGGAACAATATCAAATGAGCTATTGAATAACCTTATGTTGCAGTGGAGTCGATTCTGACTCACAGCGACTATGTATAGGGTTTCCAAGGAGTAGCTGGTACGTTTCAACTGTTGACCTCTGGTTTGCATTTCAATCCTAATCGGGTAGCAGTTCAGTGTGGATGTATGCAGTAATAAATTGTATATCCCACATGTAAGTGAGTCTGCAAAGTTAAAGAAAAGTTTGTGAGGGTGAGCAGGGGGAGAATTCAATTCAACCCCTGAGACTAGAGCTATGAAGTCAAACACATGTGCTTTTTCAAGCTCCCAACTCCTTTACCAACCTGATATCATAACCATAAAGGTTGATTTCTACTTCACTGAGAAGAAAAAGACAATTAATATGAGCTGCCTCAAATGTCTCCCTTTCTCTTCAAATGTGTTTGTGCTATTTAACGTGTGAAGCTAAACATTTGTTTATCTTCACTGATCATCTCTGAATTCTCTCCTGTTGTCTGGAAATAGATACACCATCTCCTTTTCAAGACTATTTCCAAGGTTCTTGAACATTGGAACCTGCATCAGTGCTTCATTTCTCTTCATGACTGACTTATATTTATTAGTCAGTCATAAAGAGTCCTGGTGTGGCTGTGGAACAAAGCACTGGGCCAAATGGTAGGCTTGAACCACAAGGTCAGTGGTTCAAACTTACCAGCTGCTCCTTGGAAATCCTATACAGGATCCCTAGGAGTTGGAACCAATTCGATAGCACTTAACAATGACAACAATCTTTGACTACATATATGCCATGTTTTGTTTATCCATTTATCTATTGATAAATATTTAAGTTACCTTACTGCAATGAATTCTAACATAACACCGACTGTGAAGATGACACAGCACCGGATGTTGTTTCATTCAGTTGTGCATAGGGTTGCTATGAGTCGGAACTGACTCAACAGCATCTAACAATAACATTGGTTACTTCTACCTCCTCTTAATTATGCTTCTTGTTGTTGTTGTTAAGTGCCGTCGAGTCGGTTCCGACCCATAGCGACCCTGTACAGGGGTTTCCGAGGGTGTAAATCTTTACGGGAGTAGAAAGCCTTATCTTTCCCCCGCGGAGCAGCTGGTAGTTTAGAACCGCTGACCTTAAGGTTCGCAGCCCAATTCATAACCACTACGCTACCAGAGCTCCATCTTAATTATGCTAGGCCCTCTTTAAATTTTTTCTCACACTGTTCCCATCAGCTTTGCTATTCTTTCTCTATTATCTCTTACCTTTGAAGCCACATTATATTACATTTCCTTACCCCCATTTTTCTCTCTGAAACTACTGTCCCATATCTTTACCACAAAAGTTCTTGACAAAGTTGTTCACATTTACCCTTTCTAGTTGCTCATCTCATACAGTCTCCTTCAACCCTTGCAGTTGGGGTTTCTTCTAACCAGGCCCTGGAAACAGTGAACATGGGGTATAACAATGGTGCCTATGAACCAAGAAGGACAACCAAGGAAGCAGTAAATTCAGAGATGGCTGGCAGAAAGGGAATGATGAAGTTGGAGGCAACAACGCAATAAGATGAAAAGGGAAATTGAGAAGAACAAATTAAGAGACAAAGCCTGCAGCATTATTAGTCATAGAGTCAGGACCTTTTTATAGGATTCCTGTCACCCTGCCCATAAGTGAAAAATGGGTTAAGAGAGGTGAGAATTGGAATCATACAGAGTTCATTAATGACAGCCTTCAAATCATATTTAGGGTTGTAAGATTTTAAAAATAAAATTACAGACTGGTCAGTAAACTTTGAATTTCAGATGAACAACTTCTATTCATTATTCTATTTTATCTTACTTATCAACATTTTATTCATATGTCCCATGTGATATTTGAATGTCCCCAGATATCACATATAACATACTTAAATAAAAAGATTTTCTATGTTTACCTATTTAAGTGAGGAGCTTGTATTTTACCTGATAACTCTAGACATACATCACCTCCTTGAAGGGTTTTGACCAACATTTCCCTGAATCTTTTTCCTCACTTGACTTGCAGGAGACGATTCCTCTCAGTTTCTGACAATAATTTTTCTTCTTCAGTTTGACCATCAGATAGAGGCATTCTCTAAGGTTTGGGCTACAAGCCATCCTCTGCATCACTCTGAGTCTCCTCCCTAGTTTATCCACTCCACTCCTACAACATCTTTCTACCAAGCTTATGGCTGATGAATCCCAAGTTTCTATCTCCAGTCTTCAATTCTTAAAATTCATAGATAAATTGCTCCTCTTTCTTTAAATATCTTCGCTTAGATCTATCCCATATCACAAATGCTGGTGTCGTGCTGTGGATAAGCACTGGACAGTTGTCAGTTCAAACCCATTGGTTGCACCTTAGAAACCCTGTCTGTACAGGGTCACCGTGAATCGGAACTGGCTCAAAGGCACTTAGCAAGAGGAGCAATCTCAAACCCAGCACATCTAAAACTGCACTCATCATTTTTACCTCCAAAATCTGCCCTTTGTCCCAGTTTTCCAATATAGGTGCCAATATTCTCCTAGTCATCCAGCCAATGCCATGCGTAAACTCAGTCCTTTCAGGCTCGTTGCTTATATCCAGCCACCAAACCCTTTCCACTCCACCTCCAATCTGTCATCTTGGTCATCAGAGTCTCACCTTTTGTCAGCTCTTATTGAACAATCATCACTGGTCTCCCAGACACCCCTCACTCTCCTCTCCAAATCTGTCTTCAAACTCCTGCCGTTTAACATCCAGAACACTTTCTAATCACAGAATTCCCCTCCTTGTAGGTCTACATGGATTCCACTGACAAAGTATGAACTTCTGCTTTTTTCTTCCATTTATTCTTATTATTATGAAGAAGTCTTCTTTGTTATTCTGAACCTCGGTCTTCAGATATTCTCAGGGTTGGTCATCCACCTTCTCCCAATTATATTTCTTTCTTTATTTATTTCGTTTTTCTGCTGCTTACACAAAAATTGGCCAATGCTGCCTAATTGTAGGGTACTAAAACACTAGTCCCACTTCCTGCTTCAGTGGGATAACTTTTCAGACAGATTTTGATTCCAGAGAAATCCTCTCCAAGTTCTACACCCAGCAGGCTAAGGCTGGACTTCCTCATGTCCTTCCCAGCTCCTCACTTTCCCTCATTCCCTTACACTTAATTTCCTAAGGAGCTCTCCCTCAATGAACAATAAACTCCTACCACCTTGTCTCATAACTTGACCTGGCACCAGATATGTATTCTCTTTTTCTCTTCATCTCTCATATAGTAGTAGTTTCTCCATCATTCAAGTAGTTATAGAGTTATCTCCCAGAGTTGTGAGTGAGGACATGGGGAATCATGTAGCTAGGTACCTGAAAATAACAGTCAACCTCTCAATATTCCTGAAATTGAAAACGTATCTCTTAAGGAATTAAGCTCCCAGGGATAGATAGTAAACCATTTCTGTAACAAATGCAAGGATGGAGTAAAGGGGCCTGTGCTCAGCTGGGAGGTGGGGGAGAGCTTCCGCACTTATGACTTTGGGGAAGGTTTTGCCAGGTGAACAGTTGTGTCAGTTGGAAGGCAGGAAAAGAATGTTTCAGTCAGGAACCTTGCAGCAGGCAACCACAGAGCCCTACAAAGTGAGAAGTCTCCTTTTAGGCACCTGCCATACTAGAGGCCACTTCCCATCTTTAAACTTTCCTCCTGCATCTCACGTTAGGCCAGAATCAGCAGCTAGAAATGGGAAAGAGAAAGTAGTACAAAGTAAACCAACAATCCTCCCCATTTCCTTAACCCACCACTATACGCTACAGTTTACCAAGCAAGGGTCAGTCAGTTAATACCTGAAAATGAGACTGTTAGTGAATACCTGAAAGGCTCTGGAAAACCAAGGAGATTTGACAGTGGGGTTGAAAGGCGATTATGAGGAAGAATTAAGTTATTTTCTGCTTCCCCATTAAGACCAATGGACCCAGTATTCTACTTATGTTGTTGTTAACACTAGTCTCTCCTTCTCGGATCTCAAAATGCATGCCCTTTAACCACTGACATGAGTTCTTCCCCCCTCTCCTTGAATTTCCCTCAACTTGTTAAATTATCTCCCTCAGGAAACTCCCTCCCAATTAATTCTACTCTTCTAGGTCTCAGACATCCCTGGCCCACTCTGTTTCACCTTTGCTAACTCTAATAATTATTTTACACTTATCGTTGACTGGGAATGTGTCTCTCTTGATTCACTCATACATCATTTCTAGTTACTTCAATGAGACTCCCAATGAATTGAGACTGTTATGTACACCATAACTGATCCAGAAGCACTGACTTCATAAACACTGAAATCATCTAGGGAGGAAACACTGGCCTGATTTCAACTTGAATACTTTTAGCAAGAGGATGATGGCAACTCAAATTCTCACGGAATCCAGATTGTCTGGAGTCACGGAAGCTAGATGAATCCTGGAATTGTTGCTCTGAGATCATCTTTAAAACTGAAACCAAAAATGTCCCCTGAAGTCTTTTTAAAAGCTAACAATAGCTTAGCTTAAGTAGTAAAAAAGTTTGCCTTGAGCATTGTGCTCTGTTAAGATCTATGTATATTGGATCAAAGTGACACCAGCAACTCAAAAGATTGGACAGAAACCTTAGGAGTCCTGGTGTGGCATTGTGAGTTAATGCGCTTGGTGGACTGTGAAGTCATTTGAACTACAAGGTTGATGGTTCAAGCTCACCAGTTGCTCCTCAGAAACCCCATACAGGGTCGCTATGGGTCAGAACCAACTCAACGGCACTTAACAACAATATATTGGATCAAAGTGACAACAGCAACTCAAAAGATTGGACAGGAACCTTAGGGGGCAGTGCTTTATGTTATTGAAGGAGGAATAACTCAGAAATAAAAGTGATAATGGCTGCACAACTTGAAGAGCGTAAACAATTTCACTCGATGATGCATGTAGAGAAGGAGCCCGGTAGCATAGTGGATTATGAGCTGGGTTGCTAACAACAAGGTCTGAAGTTCAAGTCTATCAGACACTCCATGGGAGAAAGCTGAGGCTGTCTTCTCCCATAACGATTTACACCCTTAGAAACCCTATACAGAGTCACAAGTTGGAACCGACTCAATGTCACACAACCACCACTATAACCATACTTGTTGACACTGTTGAATTTGTATATGTTCTTCTGTGTATATCCTCAGCAACAACTACAACAAATAAAATAAATTCATTTAAAAAATAGAAATGAATGAGTTGCAGGGGGCTAATGGGACTATCTTAAGATTTAAGGTCCATGAAGAAAGAGACAAGGAGCAGCTCACATAAAACTGTGAAATATATTTTCTAATTTGTTTCACGGTATACTATTTACCAGCCCTTCCATGCAGCTGTGATCTGGGCGTCCTTGTCTACTTTATATTTGTGTCTTCAAGCATTAAGGATTCTGTTTGCTTAGAATTGACAACTAAATTTTAAAAGCTCTTCTTACAGATATAAACAAGAACATTTCATCTTTTCTTCCTATGACTTCCATCCCTCACTATATAATTCAAGAAACAGATTCAATAGTCATGAAGTAGAACAGAACCAGATGGTTCTCCAGGCCTGGTTGTCTAACTATTATGTCATCTTTGCTCCGTGATTCTTATATAAAGCACACTGCTCTAATTGTGCAGCACAGATCCTGACAGATTGCTCTGGGGTTTTTTTGACATAATTTTCTTTAGTGTTTTCTCTGCTCTGAGCTTAGGGAAACTAATTATGTCCAGGTGGGGTCCAGGTGCAGGTATGTATGCTAACTCCAGAGAGCCTGCTTACATTGAAAACAGTTTTGTTGGAGTGTTTTAGCTTTGAAAATTTGCTCTCTTGGCCCTTTTTAATAAGCATCTGTTTCTCTAAATACTCCCCAACCCCCAAGCCCTGCTGACTAATAACTAGGTGACATTCTAAGGCAATGGAGCCAGCTCTAAGAAGGATAGAGCACTCTTAGGCTGTATTACAGATTGCCATTCTTGACCAGCCCCCAAAACAGTCAAGACAAGTGGTGGAACATTGGTGTCGAATATTTTTATAGTTTGAAAAGCACTTTTAATACTCTATCCTATTTGACCCTCTCTGCTATACAGATAAAATCAGCATATTGCAAATTAAAATTGCTGAAGCTATCTTTGCTACACAACAAACTACCCAGAAGCTTAGTGGTTTAAGAGCACTCATTTATTTTACTCACAAATCTATGATATGGGCAGGGATGGCCATCTCTTCTCCACGCACTGTCACTTGTAGCTCAGTGAGGACAAGATGACCCACTTCCAAGAGTGGTTCACTCATAGGGTTGGTGAGCTGGTGCTGGCAGTCATCTGGGAGGTCAGCCAGGATGTCAACAAAGGGCATCAGTTCTTCTCCACATGGGTCTTGTGAGTTTTCTACAGAATGGTGGCTAGGTTTCAAAACAGAGTGTTCGAAAAAACAAGACATGAAAACTTCCAGTCTCTAGAGGCATGAGTGGTCCCAGAAATTAGTACATCAACACTTCAGCATATTGGACAAAGCAGTCATAAAATCCATCAATATTCAAGGGGAGGAGACATCGATCCAAACTGTCACTGAAGGAATGTCAACCAATTTAACCATCTTCTTGCAGGGATGTTAAGGCTTAGAGTGGATAGGTAGTCAAGGTAACTAGCTAGTAAGGGAAACTTGACCTTTGGTTTTCCTTTACCATATTATCCAGGATTGGTTTTAGGCTTGTTGCACCAAAATCAACAAGCTACTACCACTGTGTTGATTCTGACTCACAGGTTTCTAAATTTTTTATGGGAGCAGAAAGACTATTTCTCCTGCGGAGTGGCTGGTGGGTTTGAACTGCTGACCTTGTGATTAGCAGTTCAATGCTCATCTGTCAGTGCCACCATATGTTACTGAAAATTATTTCTCTCCCATGAAGTAAGTAGATAATCTGCTTCTACCACATTTCCCTTTTGTCAATTAGAGTACAAAAATGAAGTCTTCAGAGAACTTTTTAAAATACTACAGAATAACTTGAAACACATTTCTTCCAGGTCTGAGACCTAGGTGTGCATAAAATCCTTAATTTAGTTTCTGTCAAAGATTTAACATAATTTTCCATAATATTTATTACCACCAAAAAGCATATAAATGCAGTATAGTGTTTCTCTAAATCTAATGCAAAATGACATGTTTATCAAATTGCTCAAGTAAGAATCATTTTATATTACCAAAAACCTCAAAAGTAAGAAATATTCTGTTAAAGTTAAGACATGTTTTTCATGGTACAAAGTTCCCTTTTGTGGCGAAAATCTGTAAGTGAAATAAAGATTTTGCATTGAAGAATTTTACATTACAAACAAATTTGCTGGAAAGAAACTATTCCACCAAACAGATGATACTGACCTACAAGTGCTTCATGTTGACAGAAGAGGTTGTTAAGTCATGGAGATCTGGGGAAATGTCCTTTACAATGGAGAGCCTTGGTGGTCACCAAACAATCAAATTCTGCATCTATATAACTAACAGTGGAGCAACCTAACACAAAATGCCTCCCTCATAATGCAGTGTGGAATAATACTTTGCATTACTTGCAAAATATTCCTACCAAAAATGTTTAATTTATTATTTGAATAAGGGCTTCCACTCAGCGTTTAACAACTGAACATTAACCCATTGCCATCAAGTCAATTTCAACTCACAGAGACTTTTTACTTGGCTTCCTAGGCTGTAACTCCTTATGGGAGCAGGAAGTCTCATCTTCTTGTAAGGAGCAGCTAGTTCCAACCTTTCAGTTAGCAGTCCAGTGCTTATCCTACAGTGCCACCAAGGCTCCTACAACTTAACTATTCTTCTTAAGTGCCATCAAGTTACTTCCTATTATAGCGACCCTGTATAGGGTTTCTGAGGAGTAGCTGGTGGTTTTGAACCACAGATCTTGCAGTTCAAACCAACCTTGTGGTCGAGTGCTTATCCTGTAACAACACACTAGGATTCCTACAACTTAATGATAGACCCAAGAGAATGTGTTTTCTATTTTCTTAGTTTTCCCATGAATAGAACATAAATACAGATGTTCCCTGACTTATGACAGGATTCCATCTGATGATTCATTTCGCAAGTTGGTTCTGACATAAATCCAATACCTCTTTTTTTTATCAGTGTCTTTTTAAATCTGGCAATATTTTGAGCAGCAAAACTGAACATCTGCAGGTTAACACCTGATAATGACATCAGTAAATTATAGGTTGTAACATATTGCTAATGATGGTGGTCGTGGTGTGCCATGGAGTCCATTCAGACTTAAAGCCTCGACCTTGTATAGGTTTTCCAAAGCTGTAAATCTTGACAATAGCAGAAAGGTCATCTGTCTCCCATGAAGTGACTGGTAGATCCCAACTGTTGATCTTGTGGTTAGCAGCCCAACTCATAGCACCAGAGCTTCTTATTACTAATGATAAGATATACAAAAACAGAGTCAAGAATGGACAGTAGTAAATGCAGTTGTTATACTCAAGTAGGTAAGTTGGGACTATAGGCACTACATTCTAGATCAGGGGTGGGAAATCTTCTGACTAAATTTATACCATCATTCGCCAGTCAAACAAAATTATCAACTTAAAATTTAGCCTGATATATGTATATATATATATATATACACACACATTTATGGAGCTCTGGTAGCGTAGTGGTTACGAATCGGGCTGCGAACTGCAAGGTCAGCAGTTTGAAACTACCAGCTGCTCCACGGGAGAAAGCTGAAGCGCTCTGCTCCTGTAAAGATTTACAGCCTCAGAAACCCTGTACAGGGTCGCTATGAGTCAGAACCGACTCCACGGCACATAACAGCAACAACAACATTATATATATATATATTTTTTTTTAAGTTTTTATTGTGAATTGAGTGATAGTTTACATGGGAAAGCATCAGCTTTACATTCATCCTATTGTATTTCATTTCATTGCAATGATTTCAATCCTTCCCTGCATCATCATTCAACAGTATTTGCTTGCAATCCCTGTTTTGATTTTTTATGTACACTGACGTACTCAGGAATATATAACCATTCAAACAACCAAAGGGTATACCCTGCACGCCAGCCCCCTGGCCGCCAGCACACAGCCCCTCTCTCTCCTTGAGTCTAGAGTCCAGCTGCTCTGTCTCTCCACATCATCATCTCTGCTTCCATCTCTGGCATCTCTGTTTCTCTGATAAGGATCCCATCTCCCTTGATGGTCCCAGGGTCCTCTGCTCCTGGGCCGCAAGATCAACCACTCACTTTCTTTTGTTGCAAAACGTCTACCTTTACATTTGCAACATTCACAATCAGTCCTGATAGCAATTATTCACTATTGAACCACAAGAGTTTTTTCCCCATCTCCTTTCACCAGCCCCATCTAGACAGGTTGGAAACCACTCAGTAGAGACTCTACCTTCCCCTGCACCCTCTGAAACTAAGCTCCCTCTTGAAAACTTGAAAGCGAGTCACTTTGCCTGCTATATTTTGTCAAGCATTTAATTAACTCACCCCCAATGGTCCTGGTGTGGTGCTGTGGATTAATGTGCTGGGCTGCAAGGTCAGTTTGAACCACAATGTTGGAGGTTCAAACTCATCAGCTGTTCCTTGGAAACCCTATTCCGGGTCGCTGTGAGTCAGAACCAAATTGATGGCAATTAACTACAACAACAATATAATGGCTAGGAGTCTTGGTGTGGTGCTGTGGGATAAAGCACTAGACTGCAAGATCGGTTTGAACCATAAGGTTGGTGGTTCAAACTCACCAGCTGTTCCTTGGAAACCCTATACAAGATAGCTATGAGTCAGAACCAACTCACAGTACTTAACAACAACAAATGTGATAGCTGAAACTGTGGTTGCCTTGGTAGGGCCAGATAAAATTATTCCACCAGCCTATCTAGCCTTCAGGCCGGACTTTCCCCAGACTATTTTAGGAAGATCATAGAAGAATTGATGCCTTTGAGTTGTGGTGTTGGAGGAGAGTACTGAAAGTGCCGTGGACTTCCGAAAGAACCAATAGATCTGTTTTGGAAGAAGTGCAACCAGAGTGCTCCTTGGAGGCCAAGATGGCTAGGCTTCGTCTCTCATACTTTGGACACATTGTCCAGAGAGAACAGTCGCTGGAGAAGGATGTCATGCTGGGTAAGGTGGAGGGTCAGAGAAAAAGAGGAAGATCCCCAACGAGATGGATCAGCCAGGTGACATCATTGATGACATCAAGTGTGGTGACGGTTGTGAGGTTGGCCCAGGGTCGGACATTGTTTCGTTCTGCTGTGCATGGGGTCGCTATGAGTCGGTTCCGATTCTATGGCACCTGACAACAACAACAATTTTAGATGCATGAGAGAAAAGTTAATTCATTACAGAAAATAGCTGCCTTGGGGCATTGCAGTTTGTTGTAAAGGAATTAGTTAAATTAGAAATAATCAGAGAAATCTAGAATGTGGGCATTCTACAAAACTCAACTGATGGCTTCAGAAACAAAATTTTCATGAGGAAAAATGAATGGAAATTGTTGATTAAAAGAGACCAAAGACTTTTCTCAAAATAGTTTGTTGTTGTTAGATGCCATCAAGTTGGCTCTAATTCATAGTGACGGTATGCACAATAGAATGAAACACTGCCCATTCCTGTATCATCCAAACAATTGTTGATACACTTGAACCCATTGCTGTTGCCACTGTGCCAATACATCTCATTGAGGGACCTTTCTCTTTTACATGGTTCCTCTTGATAACATGTCCAAAGTATGAGAGATAATGTCTCATTATCCTGGCTTCTAAGGAACATTCTGTCTGTACTTCTTCCAACACAGATTTGTTTGTTCTTCTGGAAACCCATGGTACTTTCAATATTTTTCTCCAACACCATAATTCAGATGCATCCGTTATTCTATGGTCATCCTTATTCATTGTCCAACTTCAACATACATGTGATGTGAGTGAAAATGCCATGGCTTGGGTCAGGTGCATCTTAGTCCTTAAACTGACTTTGCTTTTGAACAGAGAGAGGCTTTGTGCAATATGTCATTTTCCTAATGTAATATACCATTTGATTTCTTGACTGCTTTCATGAATGTTGATTGCAGATTCAAACAAATTGAAGTCTTTGGCAAATGTCAATCTTTTCTCCGTTAATATTGATGTTATTTACTGGTCCATTTGTGAAGATAAGTTTTTCTTTACATTGAGGTGCAATCCGTACTGAAGGCTGTAGTCTTTGATTAGTATTTTAAGTCCTCTTCACTTCCAGCAAACAAGGTTATACCATTTGCATATTGACGGTTAATAATGAGTCTTGCTCCAGTCCTGATGTCATGTTCTGTACCCCTTATTCTGTTCAAATGACTCACTCTTGGTCTATGTACTGGTTCCTTATAAGCACAACTAAGTGTTCTACAACTCCCATTCTTCACAACACTATCTATAGCTTGTTATTATCCACACAATTGAAAGCTTTTGCATAGTCAGTAAAGCACAAGTAAACATCTTTCTGGTATTCTCTGCTTTCAGCCAAGATTCATGGGATGTTATCAATGATTTTCCTCATTTTGTGTCCTCTTCTGAATCTGGGTTGAAAACCCTGGTAGCTCCTTGTCAGTGTACTGCTGCAGCAGTTTCTTAATCATTCTCAGCAAAATTTTACTTACATGTAATATGAATGATATTGCTCCATAATTTCTGCATTTCTTTGGATCACCTTTCTCTGGAATGGGCACAAATATGAATCTTTTCCAATTAGTTGGCTGGATAGCTGTCTTCTAAATTTCTTGTCATAGATGAGTGAGTGCCTCCAGTGTTGCACCAGTTTACTGGAATATTTCAATCAGCATTCCATCAAATTCTGATGCTTCATTTGTCACCAATGCCTTCAGTGCAGTTGGCTCTCTTCCTCCAATACCATTGGCCCTTAATCATAATCCTACCTCTTGAAATGGTTGACTATCAGCCAATTATTTTTGGTATAGCGACTGTGTATTCCTTCCAACTTCTTTTGAAACTTTTTGTGTCATTCAATATTTTGCCCATAGAATCTTTCAGCATTTCAACCTGAGACTTGAATTTTCTCTTCAAGAAATGCTGAGCATGTTCTTCTTTTTTGGTTTTCTAACGCCATTTTCTTTGCACATTTCATTATAAAACCTAACATTGTCTTTTCAATATCTATAAGAGTTCCAACGGTTTCAAATCCTCACCACTTCTGGATTGGGAAGAGATGTAAATTACAGAGAAAGAGCCTGAGGTGATGGAAATATTTCACCTTATTGATCTCATTAGGGAATACATGGGGGTATGCTGTTGCTAAGTGTTGCCAAGTGAGTTCCAACTCATAGTGATCCTGGATAGGATTTTTAAGAACTGTCTTGTAAGTTTGAACCACCAGCCTTATGGTTCAAACCAACCTTGCAGTCCAATGTTTTATCCAACAATGACACATCAGGACTCCTTACATGGGGGTATACTTATGTAAAAATTCCACAAGATTACATTTAACATTTGTACACTTTGTCTTACCTCAATGAGAGAGGAAGAGAAAGGAAGAGATTCTGCCTCAATGAGAGAGAAAGCGAGAACAAGAGATTATGAAGATTTCACACAGATGTACTTGGTGAATCTGATTAACTCCTGGTTCAAAACAAAAACCAGCTAGAAAAGACGTATCAGGCAAATTGGAGATGTTTTAATATGGACTGGATGTTACATATTATTATTAGATTTTTCTTAGATGTGATCATAATATTGTGTGGTTATATAGGAGTATGTCCTTAACAGGAAATGCATGCTGAAGTTTATATGGTTGAAGACTTAAGATGACCTACAACTTAACATCCAAATGGTTCAGCAAGTACACACACACATACACATAAGTGTGCAGTAGAGATAAAAATAAATAAATAAAATTATTAATGGGAAAACAAGCTAACCATTGTGGAATCCAGGTGGTAGATACAACTGTTTTCATTATGTTATTTTTTCAAGTTTTCTACATATTAAAAAATTCCATAACAAAAATTTTGTGTTTGGGGGACAATAGAGAGATCTGAAGTGACTAATTTAAATGGCAAACATTTCAGGAGAAGGTCCCGGAACAAAAAGCTCATCAACAAAAAGCCACCCACTGCATTGTATTACTGTCCCTGCATTGCGGCTTCTACCAGCTGCAGACCAATTGATGGATTTGGATAGACTTTTAAAAATCAGTTTTCATTTGCAAATGTCTATATATTCTAACTGAGCAACACAAAGATGCCTCTAGGTTTCTTTGATAAATAAGTTAAACTTGCATTTTGACTGGAAACTCACACCTCCCTCCATAATTCTCAGCCTCAATCTCTCTCTCCCTCCCTTCTCTCCCCCGACCCCCTTCTCTCTCTCTGCTTTGTGCACAGCTACTTCAAATTTACCACACAACCAATTTAACCATATTCATTCCCTTCTTCTAATGCAAAAGCTTAATTGAAAGCTAAGTGGCCCAGACAACCCACAAAGCTGTCCCCTCCCTATTTCTGCCCCCAAGCAGGAGGGCACTGCCGGAAAATGGGTTGTTTCTGTTTGAGGTTCACCGGTCCAGCGGCAGAGCTCAGCAGAACTTCTCAGGTGGCCAGGCTGCTTTGAAGGTTTACTTTCAATTAAAAAAAAAAAAAAAAAACTAAGAAAGAAGCCAAATCAGCAGCTGTCATGGACACAGGGAAGATTTATTCAGGGAAGTCAGAAGGGAGTATGGCCAGCAGTCAGGGCCCAGAGGTAGACAGGAAGGAAATTCAAGCTAGAGAGAGAAATTCCTTCTGGCAAGGTCAAGCGGGCACTGGGCTCATCCCTCTGGGTGAGGCTGGTGGTTCCTATTGCTAGACTTGGTCAAAAGGGAAAAGAGGATTTTGTGTACAGACACTTGGAGGGTGGGGAGGGAAACTGCCCTGAGGAAGCAAACCAGTAGGTCCTTGAAAGCATAGCTTATTAATCAGATGGAACCAGGCCTGCGGGATCAAAAGATGACTGATTTCAAAATTGCTTCCTGATTCAAAAGCTGGTGTTGCCCACCTAAAAATGTGACGTGGGGTGAGGAGGCTAGGTCCTTCGGGAGTTCTGCGTGCCTAAGGCTTCCATTGAAGCCAGGCTGTGTGTGAGGAGAAGAAGCACAGATGTGCCGAGAATAGCTCGAGTCAGGGTCTCTGGTGTTATAACCTTTCATTTCCTGTCTCTGTTCTTAGATGGCTTTCAACGTTTGACACGCTATTGTGAAAATGAACATGTGCTGCACAGAAGGAACAAGCAAGTCTTGCATTAACCCTGATCAATGCCCACATAACTTCTAGAAGCAAATAGCTTCAAGTATGGGTCTAAAAATATTCTGTGAGTCTCTCTATGTTTACACACTTCTGTTTCCTATCCAACTTCTGATGCAACTGGAAAATGGAAGCTAGAGTGAATTCCTGCCCCTGTCTACTTCCTCCATATGTGATAATTATCCACATGGATTATTCCTGTTTCTACTGTACCATGGGTCACCAGGGTTACTATAGATGCTTCAGGTTACAGTAGATGTTGCCCAAATATCCCAGACCTTACTAACCTATCACTACTATATATGAGGGGCTTCAAAAAGTTCATGGAAAAATGGAACTAAAAGATGGTGGAATTTTTCCATGAACTTTTTGGAGCCCCCTCCTTCATATATGGGAGTCCTGGTGTTGCATTATAGGTAAAGCACTGGACCACAAGTTCAGCTTGAACCACAAGGTTGGTGGTTCAAATCACCAGTCACTCTTTGGAAACCCTATACAGGGTCGCACTGAGTTGGGACTGACTTGACAACACTTAATAACAGCAATATATGCACATGCAAGCTGAACGATGAATAATTAAGATGGTGGAAGAATCAATGCATTTGAATTATGGTTTGGGTGAAGAATATTGAAAATGCCATGGACTGCCAGAAGAACGAACGTATCTATTATGAAAGAAATATGGCCAGATTGTTCCCTGGAACTCAGGATTGCAAAACTTCATGTCTTATACTTTGGATCTGTTGTCATAAAGGACCATTCCCTGGAGAACGACATCGTACTTGGTAAAGTTGGGGGGGGGGGGGGTGTCAACAACAAAGGAATACCTCCAATGAGATGGGATAACACATTGTTGGTGATTTTGAGTCGTTCTGACTCATAGCAATCCCACGTACAACAGAATGAAACACTGCCCAGTCCTGTGTCATTTTAATACATAAATGAATGTTGTTGTTGTTGTTGTTAAGTGCCATTAAGTCAGTTCTCACTCATAGTGTCCAAGGTAGGGTTGGTGGGTTTGAATCACCAATCTGTGGTTAGCAGGCCAGTACTTGTCCTACAGCACCACACCAGGTGATCGGAAATACCATGGCTTGGGTCAGGTGCATCTTATTCCTCAAACTAACCTCTTTGCACTTTAACACTTTAAAGAGGTTTTTTGAAGCAAATTTGCCAAATGCTATCTGCCATTTGATTTCTTGGTTGGTGCTTCAACAAGCATTGATTGTGTATCCAAGCAAAATGGAGTCTTTAACAAGTTAAATTATTTCTCCATTTATCATGATGTTATTTATTGATCCAGCT
This sequence comes from Chrysochloris asiatica, assembly GCF_000296735.1. Taxonomy (NCBI): domain Eukaryota; kingdom Metazoa; phylum Chordata; class Mammalia; order Afrosoricida; family Chrysochloridae; genus Chrysochloris; species Chrysochloris asiatica. The sequence goes on along the minus strand of NW_006408533.1, from coordinate 1,872,263 downwards.
ATGAGAACTTTCCTTTTCTTTACACTGAGGTATAATCTGTACTGAAGGCTGTGGTCTTTGATCTTCATTAGTAAGTATTTTAAGTCCTCTTTACTTTTAGCAAGAAAGGTTGGATCATCTGCTGATCACAGGTTGTTAGTCAGTCTTCCTCCAATCCTGATACTACATTCTTCTTCATACTATCCAACTTCTAGAATTATTTCCTGCAAAAAATGGCACCAAGCCATATGTCCCACCACACTCTCTGAATCTTTATTGGTTTCAATAATTCATTACAATGAACACACAAAATAAAACACCATACTTAGAGTTAAGAGGTATATTTTGGAAACGAATAGTTTATAATTCAGGTTCAGAAATGTTCAGGGCACAGTTCTTAAGTCAGAATAGTCTCCCTTAGCCATTCCCATAGGTAGATATCAATCTGACTTTGGCCCCCTAGCCTGGTCACTGTCCTGCTCTAGCAATATTACAACGTTCTTTCAGGGTTGCTGATAAATGCCCACAGGACACACGACTCCCTCATAAGCCTCAGCCTGAAGGATCTTGGCTCTAGCTCTGTGGCTGAGAAAACCTAACTCCCCCCATTTCGTGGCTGGAGGCGCTCCACTCTGCAAGCAAGCCTCAAGGTCACTCTGCTTTATTTGCTTCGTGGGATGGTAAACCTGCCATTCTGGCTTGTGCACTGGCTCTCAGTTCTGCCTCTCCTGCTCCTCTGCCTTTCCTCCAATGTCAAGAAGATTTAATATGCAGCCACTCTGGGCCCAAAGGACACACTCCATTTCTGGTTCTTCTTTGATGTAGTGAGACACCCACCCCACCCCCAGTTTCAATTTCTGAAACAGTTCATTTTATACTCATTAGAGTTCCAAGTTTTTACAATCACAAATACCTCTGTTAACCACTCACAATTGAATCATATAATCCTATCAGAATCTTCTCCCACCTTCTCTTATTCAGACCTTTGTTGTTGCTATGAGCTGTCGAGTCAGTTCCAACTCATAGCAACCTTGCAGTTCTAATAATCTTACAGTCCAGTGATTATCATACAATGCTACACCAAGACTCCTACCTGGACCTAGCACTGCAAAAAAATGTGTTTGGTGAACCTTACAAAGGCCATGCGTAGAAGAGCCATATGAAGTAATTCACTGCACTGCAGGATAACATATATAAAGCCCTAGAACTAAAAAGAACCCGCTGAGAGTCCTGTTGTGGTCCTGTAAAACCAGTAATGGACTGCTAACCGAAAGGGCAGAGGCTTAAATCCACCAGATGCTCCTTGGAAGCCCTGTACAGCTCTTAACAATAAGAATTATATATCCAGCAAAACTGTCCCACAGATATGATGGTGAAACTAGGACTTTTCCAGATAAACAGAAATTAAGGGCATCTGCAAAAAACAGACCAGCCTTAAAAGAAATGCAAAAGGGAATCCTTCACACAGAGAGTAATAATATCAAACAAAAATCTAAGATTAAGACACATGACAATATCAACAAGAAACAAATCCAGATTTAAAAGAAAGTAAATTTACAAGACTGAAAATAGGGGAATAGAGACATCCATCTGTAAGTGATGACAACTACATAACAAAAAGAGGAAATAAATATTATAATAAACAGAACTTCCAAATAGAGAGGAAGTAAGAACATATCAAGTTAGAACATTGTTTTAAGCTAAAAAAAAAAAAAACAAAACAAAAGCCACTGCCATCAAGTTGGTTCCAACTCATACCAACCCTATATAGTTTCCAAGACTATAAATATTTACAGAAACAGACAGCCTCATCTTTCATTAAAAGGTCATTCAAAACATAGGGAAATAAAAGTATTTGAACTGCTGACCTTGCAGTTAGTAGCCCAACACCTAACCCACGGTGCCACCAGGTGTCCTGGTGGTGGTGGTGGTATACCATGGAGTTGATTGCAACTCATAGCTACTCTGTATAAGGTTTCCAAGGGTGTAAATATTTAAGGGAGCAGAATGCCTTATCTTTCTTCCATGGAGGGTCTGGTGGACTCAAACAGCTGACCTCATGGTTAATAGCCCAGCGCACAACCCACTATGCTACCTTTGTTGTTGTTAAGTTGCATTGAGTCAGTTTTGACTCATAGTGACCCTGAATAGGATTTCCACAATTGGTTTCAAATATTTGCAGGAATAATGCTATGCTACCTTGTTGTTGAACTCATAGCAACCCTGTATAAGGTTTCTGAGCAGCGACTGGTGCTTTTGCACTACCAACCATTTGGTTAGCTCATCCTACAACACCACACTAGGATTCATGCTGTTTTAGGAAGATAAGAATAAATTACAACCACTTCTCAGAAACCCCATACAGGATTGCAATGAGCCAGACCTGACGATTGACTGGTCAATCCAGCAAGAGGATGTAACCATACAGATATATAATTATCCAATGGAAAAGTCCCAAAATATATAAGCAAACATTAGTTAAATTGAAAAGAAAAACAGACAACTGCACAGTAATAATAGGACACTTTAGCACACTATCTTCTATGAAGGACAAAACTAAAAAGAAACTCAACAAAGACACAGAAAATCTAAACAACACAATTAACCCACTTGACCTCGTAGACATCTACAGAACACTCCACCAAACAAAAATAAGCAATACATACCATTTTCTAAAGTATATGAATCATTCTGCAGAGTAGACCATATGGTAGACCACAAAGTAAGCCTATATAAGCTGTAAATATCAAAATAATACAAAACATCTTCTCAGGTCACAAAATTATAAAATTAGAACTCTATAGCAGGAAGATCTGGGGGAAATCAAATACATAGAAACTAAATTACACCCTGCTTTAAAACTCCTGTTTAATAGAAGATATAAAACCAAAAATTTTTAATTTCCTATAACCCAGTGAGAATGAAAACATACTATATGAAAACTTTGGGGGCATAGCAGAAGTAGTGCTCAGAAGACAATTTATAGCAATTACCACACACATCAAAAAGAACAACTATTAGAAAAAGAATAGTAAAAAAAAGAAGTAAAAAAATCTCCAAAAGTAAGGAAATAATAAAAGATTGTTGTTGTTGTTAAGTGCCGTCGAGTCGGTTTCGACCCATAGCGACCCTGTACAGGGTTTCCGAGGGTGTAAATCTTTACGGGAGTAGAAAGCCTCAACTTTCTCCCGCGGAGCACCTGGTAGTTTCAAACCGCTGACCTGAAGGTTCGCAGCCCGATTTGTAACCACTACGCTACCAGAGCTCCTGGGAGAAAGATGAGGCTTTCTACTCCCATAAAGATTTACACCCTCGGAAACCCTGTACAGGGTCGCTATGGGTCGGACCCGACTCGATGGCACTTAACAACAACAATAAAAGATTAGGGAAGAAATAAATGAAACACTCCAGTGCTTTATCCTACAGCTCCACACTAGCCCTAGATAATAGACACTTAATAATTTGGGTGAAGGGAAAGATAATATACTGTAAGGGGTGATTGGCACAATACCATTAAGGCAAGGGAAGACACTGAGACGTGCATCAGAGTTACAGACAATTAAGGTAAGTACTATTACATACACAATCCTGCTTTATCAGTGATGACACAATAATATACAAGTAGACACGTAGGTAGATACGCATGCAAACTGACCAGGTATGGGTAGGCAAATGGGACTGTACTCACAACCATATATAGGTTTGGCAGAGGATATATATTTTTTTATTATTATTATTATTGTAAACTGAGGGATAGTTTACATGGGAGAACATGGACTTTACACCATTGTTTCATTGCATGATTACAATTTCCTCTGTGAATCATCATTCAACAATATATGCTTTCATTCTCTCTGTTTCTCTTTTTGTTGTTGTTGGGTGGAGGTTGTGGAGATGTACACAAAAACACTTGGGAATATATAATAATTTAAACTACCAAAGGGTGCATCCTGCAAGCCTGTCTCCTGGCCACCAGCTCAGTCCCTCTCTTTCCATGAGTCTAGAGTCTTCAGCTGCACCCTTTCCGTGTCCTCATCTCTGCCTCCATCTCTGGTGTCACTGCTTCTCTGAATAGAGTCCTGCATTCCACTTGTGCTCTTCTCCCTTGATGGTCCTAGGGTCTGGCAGAGGACATTTTTACACGCATATTTGTATATACTATAACTATGTTCAGGTATATAGCAGAGCAAATGTGGGCAAAGTCAGGAATAAATCTTTTGGTTGGTTGGTTGGTTATGTGCCGTGGAGTTGATTCCAACTCATAGTGACCCTGTACAGGGTTTCCGAGGCTGTAAATCTTTACAGGAGCCGAAAGCCTCATCTTTCTCCCATGGAACAGCTGGTAGTTTCGAACTGCTGACCTTACAGTTCACAGCCTGATTCGTAACCACTACAATACCAGAGCTCCTTAATAACCCTCTTAGTCATAAGCAAATACCTTGGAGGGATGAGTAATAGTTAGAACATCAGTCTCGTGGGACATCTAAGTCAATGGTACAACATAGTTCTCAAAGATAATGTTCTACACTCTACTGTGGTGAGTAGCAAATAAGGTCTCATACATCCAATGCCAATCAGGAGACCCAGGGGTCATGTTGGACCCCAAATAATGTCCTGCTTCCAGATGAGCCCAACATTCCAGACCAGGGTATTCAGTGCAATGCTGGATTCCCCGTAGAGCAGAATAGGTGGGCTACCTCCCTTACTCTGGGATGTCTGAGAACTAAGGTCGCTTTGCTTACACCAGGAGATTAACAAAGTCTTTCTTAAAGCGTTTTCATCAACTTCTGAGATCTCTCTTGCCTGGAAGGAGTCCTCATGTCAAAGAATTCCATACATTCTTCTATTGTTAGTCTTCTAGCCAGAGTGCTCAGACATAGCCCAGAGAAGATAAATCTGCATTATTAAGGAGAGAAAGCCTCTCCTTTGTCTTCCTCTTTCTCCGCAGCTTTTCTTCTCTTTATTCTCAATGTTTCTTCTTCCATATAATTTTTTTCCCTTTCCCAAGTTGCAGAACAAAAACTTAACAGATTTTAATAAATGAAATAGATATTAGAGTTATCTTGTGAATAATAAATAGTGCTCATGTTAATAAAATAGATTAATTTGTCCCTGAAATTTTACCATATATCAATCTTTGACAAAATATGCATTATTTCCTCATTAATATCCATTATATATCAAAGACATAGTTCCACAAGAGCAAAAAGTTTGCAAGGGAGGGATGGCCCAATTAAATTATTTAGAAATGTGTGTGTGTGTGATAAAGATTTTTTAATTTTTACACTCATGGCAGACAGTGGAATGTAAAATCAGAAATTAGTATTCAATATAAATAATTAGATTTTTTTATGTTCTGTCATGGATTTAATTGTGCTGCCTCCACCCTGCCCCCACAAGTACATGTGAACTTGGCTGGGCCGTGATTCTCAGTGGTTTGACAGTTATGTAATGATGTGATGTGGCCATTGTGTGATGATCCCACTGATGCGATCTGAGGTAATAAACCAATAGAAGGATTAAGGTGGACTGCAATACCCTTAATCCCCTCACAACCCTGATCTGTTGTAAGAGGTGTGGCCTGCAACATCTTTTGTTGTTGGTGAGTGTCACTGAGTCAGTTTCCGAGTTTCTGAGGAGCAGTTGGTAAGTTTGAACAGCCGACCTTGTGGTTTGCAGCCCAGTGCTGATCCTATTCCAGGAGTCTGCAACATCTTTAATCTTTCAAAAATGAAAGGAGAGAAAAGTGAGTGAGAAAGAGGGACATACTACCATCAAAAAAGAAGAGTCAGGAGTGGATTATGTCCTTTTGACCTGGAGTCCCTGCACTGTGAAGCTCCTAGATCCAGGGAAAGAATGATGCCAAGACACATGGGAATCTCCAAGGAATACTGGGTCTATAGGTGCTAAAAGGAGAAAGGACCTTTCCCCAGGGCCAAGAAAGAGAAAGTCTTCCCCGAGAGCCAGCACTCTGAATTTGGCCTCTAGCCCTCTAAACTGTCAGGGAAGAAGTTTCTGCTCCTTAAAGCCATCCAGTTGTGGTACTACTAGATAGCTAAGATACATCCTGATCATATAGTCAGAAAGAAGTATAAATAACTATATGATCAGAAAATATCTTAGTTATCTAGTATTATATAACTTATTTCTGACTATATGATCAGGATGCATGTATCTCCCATATATATAATGGGAAGTAGACATTAACAAAGTAAATGATTATAAAGAAATGTGAAAAGACTTGGAGTTAGAAAACCAAAAGGGAAGAATAGGCTTAGCATTTCAAGTTGAAAGAACTGAAAGAAAAAAAAAAAAAAATTAAAGCCTCAGGTTGCAATACTGAAGGATTATATGGACAAAATATTGAATGAAACAGGAAGCATGAAAAGAAAATGGAAGGAATATACAAAGAAACTGTATCAAAAAGAATTGGTCAATGCCCAACCAATTCAAGAAGTACAATACAATTAAAAAAAAAAAAAAAAAAATGATTATTATAGAAGACCAAGCTGAACTGAAAGCATTGGCAAAAAAAACAAGGCTCCAGGAGTTGCTAGAATACAAACTTAAATGTTTCAACAAAGTGATGCAGTGCTGGAGGTACTTGCTCATATATACTCAAAAATTTGGAAGACAGCTACTTGGCCAATCACTTAGAAGCAATCCATATGTGTACCCAATTCAAAGAAAAGTGACCCAACAGAATGCAGAATGCATCAAACAATGTCATTAATATCACATGCAAGTAAATTTTGCTGAAGATAATTCGAAAACAGTTACAGCAGTACATTAACAGGGAGGTGTCAGAAATTCAAGATGAGAACTGGAACGAGGGTTATTGCTGATATCAGATGGATCTTGGCTGAAAGCAGAGAATACCAGGAAAACTTTTACCTGTGCTTTTTTGATTATCCAAAAGCGTTCAATTACGTGGATCATAACAAATCATGGATGATATTGCAAAAAATGGGTATTGCACAACACTTGATTGTACTCATAAGGAACCTGTACATAGTCCAAGAAGAAGTCATTCAAACTAAACAATGAGATACTGAATGGCTGAAAAATCAGGAAAGGTGTGCATCAGGGTTGTAGCCTTTCACCAGAAGAAGAACAAGGCATCAGGATTGGAGAAGACTCATTAACAACCTGCAATATGCCCACAACACAACCTTGCTTGCTGACAGTGAAGAGGATTTAAAATACTTACTAATGGAAATGAAAGAATACAGCCTTCAATATGGATTGCACCTCAATGGAAAGAAAATGAAAATCCTCACAACTGAACCAATAAATAGCATTATGATAAATGGAGAAAAGATTGAAGTTGTCAAAGACTTATTATGGTATTTTCAATCACATAATATATGCATGTGAAAATTGGGCAGTGAATCAGGAATACTATAGAAGAATCGATACAACTGAATTATGTTGACGAAGAGCCGTGGACTGTCAGAAGAACAGACAGATCTGTCTTGGAAGAAGTACAGCCAGAGTGCTCTTAAGAAGACAGGATGATGGACTTTGTCTCTTGTCCTTTGGACACGTTTTCAGGAAGGACCAATCCTTGTAGAAAGACATCATGCTTGGTAAACCAGAGGATCAGAGAAAAAGAGGAAGACCCTCAACAAGATGGATTGAGACAGTGACAGCAACAATGGCCTCCAACATTTAATACTTGTGAGGATGGCCCAGGACCAGGCAGTGTTTAGTTCTGTTGTGCATTGTTAAAGAAATTTAACCTTAGAGCTATAAAGCTAGTACCTCAAGGAAAAGATGAAAGACAAAATTAAAGTCCCAAACAGTGATGATTAACTCTTTTACCTTTTGCATAATGAATTAACTAGACTAATTTGACAAAGAGACCTTAAGCAAGCACTATTAGTTGGAACCAATCCCATGGTACCTAGCAACAACAGGCATTACCCAAACCAGAAAAGCCTGCCATCAACCCACTTCTGACTCATAGCGACCCTAACTATACAGGATAGAAGTAGAACTGCTGTAGGTTCCCTCTGTTGGTCTGTTTCTAATTGTTGTAGATGCTGTGTTAATGTGTTAATTTGGGGTCTTTCTTCTTTTTGGATGTGTGCATTTATTGCAATAAATTTTCCTCTCAGCACCACTTTTGTCGTGTCCCAAAATTTTTGGTATGTTGTGTTTTCGTTCTCATTTGTTTCTAGAAACTTTGTGGATTCACATTTAATTTCTTCTAATACCTAGTCACTTTTCAGCAGGATGTTATTCAGTTTCCATTTATTTGACTTGATTTCCTTGGTCTTCCTGTTGTTGATTCCTAATCTGATAGCATTGTGGTCTGAGAAGATGCTTTGTAGTATTTTGATATTTGTAAATTTATGGAGATTTGCTTTGTGGTCTAAAACATGGTCTATTCTGGAGAATGTTCCATGTGCACTGGAAAAGAATGTGTATTGTGCTGTTGTTGGGTTGAATGCTCTGTACACATCTATGAAGTCCAGTTGGCTGATTGTGTTGTTTAGTTCTTCTGTGTCTTTGTCAAGTTTCTTTCTGGTTGTTCTATCCTTTTTTGAAAGCGGTGTATTAAAATCACCTACGATTATTATAGATTTGTCCATTTCTTTCTTCTAATCTATTAGAGTTTGCTTTATATATCTTGGAGCTTTTTCATTGGGAGCATAGATATTTGTTATGGTTATGTCATCTTGTTCAATTGTCCCTTTAACCCTGAGATAATGTCCATCTTTATCTATTATTCTGGGTTTTGCCTTAAAGTTTATTTTATCAGAGATTAGTACTGCCACTCCTGTTCATTTAGTGCAATTAGTTTTTTGTTCCATCCTTTGACTTTTAATCTGTTTTTGTATCTGTGCATGAGATGTGTCTCTTGTAGACAACATATTGAAGGATCTTGTTTTCTCATCCATTCTTCCACCGTCTGTCTCATAACTGGTGTATTTAATCCGTTTACATTCAGTGTAATTATTGATAGGTTAGGTTTAATTGCTGCCATTATGTTTGGTGTGTGTGTGTGTGTGTGTGTGTGTGTGTGTGTGTGGTGTTGCTGTGTTCTGTGTTCTGAGTGTCTTCCTTTGCTGAGTTCATGCTTTTTGTGTTCTTTCTTGTGAGTTTCCTCACAGTTGTAATATTTCCATGTTCTTATTGGATTTTCATTTTCTTGGTATGTTGTGTAGCATTAATTTTCTTTGAGGTTACCTATATTCCATTAACTTTTCCCTCCATTTAGTACAGTCAATTTTATCCTGTAATCTACTTGACCTTCTCACCATCTGGACCTCTGTTCCTACGTGTTTACCTTCTTTTACATTGTAATTGTTTTGATCATAGGCTAACCTCCCAGATTCTCTGAGTTTGTTCTTATAGTTTTACTCTGTTCTCAAATCTTCAATCTCTGTTGATTTAGTTCTGGGAAGTACTGCCACGTATGTCAATCTCTGGTTGTTGTCTGTTCTTGTTGGTTCTCAGTCCACAGAACTCCCTTTAGGATGTTTTTTAGCACAGGGTTGGCTTTGGCAAAATCTCTTAGCTTCTGTTTATCCTGGAATGTTTTGATTACACTGTCATATTTGATAGCTTTGCTGGATAAAGGATTCTTAGTTAACAGTTTTTTTCTTCCAGGGTTTTTTATACATCTCCCCATTGTCTTCTTGCTTGCATGGATTCTGCTGAGACATTCGAGCTTAATCTGACTTGCTTGCCTTTGTATGTAATGTTTATCTTTTCCCTAGCTGCTTTCAGGATTCTCTCCTTATCTTTGATTTTGGAGATCTTGATTATGATATGTCTCAGTGATTTTCTTCTGGGCGTCTTTCCTTCCTAGGGTTCGTTGCTCTTCTTGAATGTTGCTCTTTTCACTTTTCAGGATGTTAGAGAAATTTTCCTCCAGCAGTTCTTCAACTATTTCCTCTGTGGACTTGTGTGAGTCTTCCTGTTCTGAAATGCCGATAATTCTTCAGTTATTCCTCTTCATGCTGTCCAACATGAATCTTAGACCGTCTTCATATTTTTAAATCCTTTTTT
>NW_006408533.1:1854656-1857506 GCF_000296735.1 Chrysochloris asiatica | reverse complement strand
GTGTTAGCTTGAGTGACAGGGAAGGCAGTATACAACAAGAGTGAGGTTGGCAGAAGAATGATGAAGACAGATGAGGACACAGAGAGGAATGCAAAGGTTAAAGGGGATAGAGGTAAATACAGTTATATACACAACCCTGCAACAATAGTGTTCTACAGGTAGATACATGGGCAGAAACACAGACTGAGCAGATATGGGAGGGAGAATGTGAGTATATGCACAAATATATAAAAGTTTGACAAGATATTTGTACGTGGGTATTCAACTTCACTGCAAACCATCTATGAATGTTTTGGAGCATACAGGGGGCAAAATTATGAAAACTTCTTTGAATTGCTAGTCCTGCAGGCTCAGGACACCATGGTCAATTAACATAAAATAGTCCACAAAGACAATGTTCTACATCCTACTTTGGTGAGTAGCGACTGGGCCCTTACAAGCACACATGCGACCATCTAAGGTACAACTATTGTTCTCTCCATGAGCAGGAGGAAGGAGAGTGAAGAGAATTGAAGGTGCTTGGAATCTATTAGTCCAGTGAACCAATGCAGCAGGCGAACATCAGTCACTACACCCCTGAGCCCAGAAGAACTAGATGATGCCTGACTATTAACTATCAACTGCTATGAAAGTGATCATATTAGAAAACCCTGGATGGAGTGAGAGATAATGTGGAACAAAACTCAAAATTATTTTTAAAAAAGACCTGGCTTACTGATCAACAAAAGACTGAATTAACCCAAAATTATGACTCTCAGTCAGTCATCCTTCAGATCTGAAACTGAACTCACCCTCTTGGCCCAATTTTTAGCCAAACAGTAAGTAGGAGAGACAACACTAGTAAGGTATGCTCACCATAGAATGGCCAACCATTCAACATCAAAAGGGCAATATTTACCTGAGGACAAAGTTTAGAAGGGCTGGGAAGGAAGGTGGAATGGAAACCACATGGATAAAGTGGGATAACTGTTGTTACATGGAGGGGAATGCAATCACTGAGATGAAACAAAGCGTGTGATTTGTTAAATATAAAATGATGACCTGCTCTGTAAACCACTCAATTCACAATTAAAGGTTTTAAAAAAAAATACATTTTAAAAACAGGCATTCAACTTTTGTCAGAACTGACATATCATGGAGTTGTCAGAAGGAACACCATAGTAAATCGTTGAAGACCCTGTAATCTTAAAGGGTTTTAACTTCAGGTTCTATCATAAGAGTGTAAAGGTTTTGTTTTCCCCTTCTTTGTGGATAATTTTACAGATTCTTGTGTAAAAGGACCTCTCATTGTTCTTGAAATAAGTGTGAGTGGATGTGTGTTTGTGTATGAGTGTGGATGTGCACACAGGAAAGTTTATACATGAGTAAGCACCTTGGAGCAGCTTGACCCTCTAATGGGAGACCAAACAGAGTCTTTGTTTTGGGTTTTAAAACAGTTTAGGTAGCTTGAACTGGTTTTCTGAGTGAAATCCAATATAAAATATTGAGAAATGAGGATGCAATTATCCAATTTCTTTACATTGTCACACAGCATGTTAGGTGCCATCAAGTCGACTCCGACTCATAGAGACTCTATGCACAACAGAATGAAACACAGCCGGGTTGTACACCATCCGCATAATTGTTACTTTTGAGAGCACTGCTGCTGCCACTGTGCCAATCCATCTCTTTGGGCCGGGGAAGGGGGGCGGGGGGCGGCAGTCTTCCTCTTTTTCTCTGACTCTACACTTAACCAAGCATGACGTCCTTCTCCAGGGACTGGTCCCTCCTGATAAACTGTCCGACGTATGAAAGATGAAGTCTCACAATCCTGGTTTCTACGGAGTATTCTAGCTACACTTCTTCCTACATACATTTGTTTGTTCTTCTGACAGTTCATGGTACTTTTAATATGCTTCTCCAACACAACATAATTGTTGTTATTTTTAAGTATCATCAGGTCGGTTCCAACTCATAGCAACTCTTTAAAGGGTTTCCAAGGCTTTTTAAATCTTTGCAGGAACAAATAGCCTCATTTTTCTCCTGCGGAGTGGCTGGTGCGCTCAAAGCGCGGACCTTGTGGATGGCAGTCCCGTGCTTAAAGTATGGAGCCACTGTGCTCCCCACACAACATAATGTTGTTGTTAAGTGCCGTCGAGTTGTTCCCACTCGGAGCGGCTCTGTATAGGGTTTCAAGGAGCGGTTGGTGAGTTTGAACCGACCTTGAGCTTCAAACCGACTTGCAGTCCAACGTCTTAACCCACAGCGCCACACAGCACAACATAGTACCCGTTTATTTCTGCATTGGCTACTCAAACAGAAGTAAAGAGAAAAACTGTGTGTAACTACTGACATCTGGTGGCGAAAATAGAAATCAGTAATGAGGGGGAAGATCCTTAGATTTGGGTTTTGTGTGTTTGGTTTTTATTTGTTTGGATTTGGTTCTGTTTTCTGTTTGGTTTTCCTACCATTCGCCTGCTTCTAAGAGCTCTAACCTAATAACCTCCCCTATTGGTGGATTAGTGCACTAAATGGCAAGATCGGTTTGAATCGCAACAAGCTCACCAGCTGTTCCTTGGAAACCCTATACAGGGTCACTATGAGTTGGAACCGACTCCATGGCACTTAACAGCAACAATATGTGGGAAAGGACCAAGCTCCTGGAGTACTGGTGTGGCACAGCGGGTTAATGCTCTGGACTGCAAGGTCAGTTTGAACCACAAGGTCGGTGGTTCAAGCTCACCAGCAGCAACTTGGAAAGCCTATACAGGGTCGCTGAGTCAGGACCAACTTGATGGCGCTTAAAAAAACAACAACAACAGAGGAGTCCTGGTATGGCACTGTAGGATAAAGCGCTGGATCACAAGGTCA
>NW_006408533.1:1846628-1853868 GCF_000296735.1 Chrysochloris asiatica | reverse complement strand
AGAACACAGAAGAAGAATTGATGCCTTTGAGTTGGGATGTTCATGAAGAATACAGAATATACCATAGACTGTCATAAGAACAAATAAAACTGACTTAGAAAAGTACAACCAGAATACTCCTTTCAAATGAAGATGGGGAAATTTCTGGTTTCTTAGGCTAGGTTCTCTAGAGAAATTTATACATATACATATGTTTTAAAAAGTTTATATCAAGAGAAATGCATAGGTGGGAAGAATCCCAAGTCCAGGTCAGATGAACCAAGATTGGCAGGCAGGTAAGCAGGTCCAGCAGGCCTGCCAGACAGTCAGGAAGACAGATAATAGAGGAGGTCACTGGCTCAAGTCCAAAGCATTAGAGGTTGAAGGATGAGCCAGATGCAAATTCAGAGAAAATATGCCTAGGTATCCATTGTATTGGAAGCAGACCACACCCCTGAGGCAACATGTTTTCAATTGACTGGCCGCTCATAACCAATCATCATAGAGTTAACGACACTGTATTAGATCTCATCCTGGGGATATCCATATCTCAACTGCCAAACCACTGGGAATCCTGGCCCACTCAAGTTAACACAAAACCTCAACTATCATATCTGGTCAACATGATGCCTTGGATACATACACCAGAACAAACCCCTGACAGGAAAGACTCAAGAAACAAAGCAAAACTGACACAAAAAATGACCTCTGATCCCAGAGCATAAAAACAAGAGTTGAAGAAACTGGCTGAGCACCAATTTCAAGAAGAGACATAAGGAACCCAGCTGGAAAACAGAGATCTACAGATGGACCACAGTTTGCCTGTCAGCGCAGAATATCATAGTCATTTGGGGATACATCAAACAATAAGCCAGAGTGAGAAATCCAGGAAAGCAACCCACTAAGAGAGCACAGCTGGTAGCAGAGATTCTGTGGAAACAGCCCTGGAAATAAACAAACAGGTGGGCAGGATGTGGCCATAGATGGAACAGCCTGAGGGGAGGGAAGCACAGGAGTAGTATACCTTTGAAACCAGAGAACCGCAGTGCAATGCCTCAAGAGCAAGTGCAACAGACTGAATGAATCATCAGGGTCTTTGAGCAGAAGAAGTTGTAGGCAGGAAATGCATTGTGGGACAGGAAAAGAGAGGTGTGTTGTGGTGACTACCTGAAGGGAGGGCACTCGCTATTAGTACAGGAACTGCTCGTCCTTGGAGGCACCAGTCAGTAGCCCAGAGCTACCTAGTGAAAGGAGTGTTGGTGTGGTGCCGTACGACTAACACTGAACCGCTAACTGCACAGGTCATGGTGCAAACCCAGCAGTTGCTCCTTGGAAAGCTTGTATAGGATCACTAAGATTCTGAACCAACTCAATGGCACATGAAAACAACACCAACCAGTGAAAAGTCAACACACAGAGTAACAGCTAAAGCCCCTTGCCCGCTGCAAACAGTCCTGGTTATACCCAAAAACCCCTTCCTGAGGTGCAGACAGCTCACACTTGTGCACCCAGGCCCACTCTACCTACCACCTTCTTCTGGAAGTGCAGTCTGCTTGTACTTCGGCCACAAGTCCAGCCATGCCCAATCCCATACCCTAAGAGGTAGAGATTCTAGATAGTATAGACCAGCCTAGACACGGCCACTACCTCTCCTGAGGAACAAGTAACACATGCTGAAGGGCACAAGCCTGCCTATGCTGACCACCTACTCCTTGAGGTACAGGATACACACAAACCTGGCCACACCACTACCCTTTCCCTGAGGCATGGGTGTCTCGCACTTGGGGATCCAAGCCTGGCCATACCCACCTCCTCTTATTGGGGGCTCAAGTTGTTCACACTTCTATGCAAGCATGGTCATACCTACAACCCCTTTCCTGAGACGCAGACCCCTAACCACCCACCAACCAGTGGTACTCACACACAATGCCCAACCCAGTGACCAGTGAGAACATGCCCTGTACCTACACTCCAGTTTCTGGCCAGACAGACACAACATCTCATCAGCAACATCAGTCACATCCTGAAGGGCACCATCTACACCTCTACTGAACACCAATCATGGGAACCTAGTGCCCTCATCCAACATACACTTAGCTGCAAGGTCTCACATCAACACACAAACAATTCCTGAAGGTTGTCTGGTCTTGCATTAAAGCACCTTGATTCTCCACCACAAACTGAGGTGCCAATTTATGTACTCTCAGTAGGCCTACCCCACACATTTGGGTAGCACTCCCTCTTAGCAGATATGAAGATACCCTGAACTAATCCTGGTGTGGAGCTGTAGGATCAGCACTGCACTGCGAACCACAAGGTTGGCAGTTCAAACCCATACAAGGTCGCTATGAGTTAGATCCAACTTGACGGCACTTAACAACAAAAACAACAATCTACAGAGAGAGAACTAGCTGATAGCATCAACCCAGAAGGACCTAATGGAGGGACCTTGATCACTCAGCATTTATTACCCAATACCAGGGAAAGAGCCTGTTCCCACACCTCCAATCAGTCCACTAAGGGAAGACATACAAACCTAACCACAGCAAGGGTGAGAGCCACTAAGTATGGAGAGGAAATCACATCTAGGCAACAGATACTACCAAAGTCACACGCAGTTCAGAACCATAGAAAAACAACAATTAATATAATGCAAAGGAAGAACAACATTCTAAAGAGAAAGAGAACTAAGCTTTGGATACATCAAAACAAAACAAAAAAGTCAACACAAAACCAATATATGTAATCAGTAAAGAAATGAATTAACACCTTAATGCCTCAGAGACAATAGACATAACATATCATATGAAGAAACATGATGTTGTTGTTGTTAAGTGCCGTCGAGTCGATTCCAACCCATAGCGACCCTGTATAGGGTTTCTGAGGAGAGGCTGGTGAGCTTGAACCGCCGACCTTGTGGTTCAAACGACTTTGCAGTCCAGCAAATAAACCCACAGTGCCACATCAGAAAGATGACAAGATAGCTCAAATAAGTAAGTAAAATAAAGGGGTAGAAACCCTTCCCTAAGAGAAAAAAAAAAAATAGTAGTAGAACTTTCTGGTAAGGAATTTAAAAGTCTTGTATGTAGCATCCTCAAAAAGAACAAGGAAAACACAGACAGAACCCTGTAAGAATTAAGGAAAACAGTACAAGGACAAAATAACAAAATAAATAGACAATAAGAAACCACACAAAAGCTACAACTAGAAATCCAGAAGATTAGCAATACAATATCAGAAACAGATAACTCAATAAAAAGACATAGAAGCAGAATTAAATTGATGGGAGAAAGAAACTGTGAAACAAAGAACAAATCATTGATACTAACCTGTTCGAGGAATGCCCAGAAAAAAGAATGACAAAAAAAAAAATGAAGAAAGTCTAAGAGTTATGTGGGACATTATCAAAAGGCAGAATTTTTGCATAATTGGAGTTTTAGAAACAAAAAACCCAGAGGTAACTTTGAAGATTTAGTGACTACAACTTCCTTAATATCATGAAAGATGAGAAGGTTTTCATTCAAGAAGTTCATGCACCCCATACAAAATAGATCCCCAAAGGATGTCACCAAGACGTATCATAATCAAAATTTCCAAAACCGAAGACAAAGGAAGTATTCTTTGAGCAGCTTGTATAAAACAAAATATCAAAGGCACCAATAAGACTAAGCATTGATTTCTCAGCAGCAACCATGCATGCAAGAAATAATGGAGTGACATACATAAAACCCTGAAAGAAAAGAATTGCCAATCAAGAATTTTATAGCCAGCAAAAAACGTCTTTCAAATATGATGGCAAAAGTAGGATATTCCCAAATAAACATAAAATAAGAGAATTTGTGAAAACAAAAAAACAATCAATCATGTATGGGATATAAAGAGTTCTTCAGACATCCAACAACATCAGACAATAACCTGAGATTAAAACGCAATACCTTGTCACACGTATACAAGTCCAAATAAAGAATTCTCAGAAGTAAAATAAAGCTGCACAATTTAAAATAGGAGTATAAATGATAACAACTTCAGAACAAAAATAGGGAATAAATGGTGTAGTTTTGTTGTTGTTAAGCACTATTGAGTCAGTTCTGACTCATAGTGATCCTGTGTAGGGTTTCCAGGATGTGGCTGGTGAGTTTGAACCTCCACCTTGCTGTCCAAATCAAGGTGTTATCAAGACAAAACAGACTGTTTTAATATTAGGTAAATTTCAAAATAAGCACAAGGAAAATTAATAAACCTATTCACCAAAATAAGGAAGAAGAGGGTAAAAAAAAGACTCAGTAAACACAAAATCAACAACAATCAATGATATTAAAAGAAAATCGTAAACAACAATAACTAACCACAGAAAATTAAGCAGAAGAAACCATTAGCACCACACACACACATAAGAAAATGGCAGCAATAAACTCATACCTATTGATATTCACACTGAATACAAACAGTTTACACGTACCAGTTAAGAGACAGAGAGTGGCATAGTGGATTTAAGAAAGAAAAAAAAAGGCTTATCAGTATGTAGCCTACAACAGGCACCTCTCTTAGACTCATAGACATCAACAGGTTACGAATCAAAGGATGGAAAAAATGTATCAAATGTTAACCAAAAGAAATAAAAAATGATAATAATGATCTCTGATAAAATAAACTTTAAGTCAAAATCCACTGTAAGAGACAAAGAAAGGCATGATATAATGATTAAAGTGTCACTCCACCAAGAGGATATAATCATAATAAACATTTACATATTCAATGAGAGAGCTTCAAAATATAATAAACAAACTCTAATTGAATTTAAAGGAGAACTACATATTTCTACAATAGTAGTAAGAAACTTTAACCACCACTTTCAATGATGGACAGAACAACTAGAAAGAAAGTCAACAAAGACAGAAAAGATCAAAGTGACACATTCAACAGACTCACATACACACCATTCAAGAGCAGCACGGTACACTGCTTCTCTAATGCACATGGATCATCCCTTAGAATACAACATATTTTATACCACAAAATTGTTCTGGTGGTAAAGTGCCGTCGAGTCAATTCCAACCCATACTGACCCTGTAAGGGTTTCTAAGGAGCAGTTGGTGAACTTGAACTGCCAACCTTGCAGTTCAAACAGCTTTGCAGTCTGATACATTAACCCACAAAGTAAGGCTCAATAAATTCAAAATAATAATAATAATAATATCAAGTACCTATATAAAGCGTACATTAAAAGATAGGAAATTTTTAGCCTTATCTTTCTCCCTCAGCAAAGACTGAGCTCTCTAAAGAAGCAAAAAGGTACTGGTTTTACTACAAAAAGAGTCCAGCCTAAAGCATATGGAAAGGAAAGAGATTTCAAATAACTCAAGCATTATTGAAGATGAACAATGATGAATACTGTAGGAAGCTTCACACTTCCTAATCTCAGAATTTACTATATAGCCACAGTAATCAAAACACCTTAGCACAAGTATGACAGATACATAGACCAATGGAACATAATTGAGAACTCAGAAGTAAATCCATTTCACTGAGAACTTATGGTGTGGCGCTGTAGGATCAGCACTGGACTGTTAACCACTAGATCAGCAGGTCAAACCCATCAGCTATTCCCTGGAAACCCTATATAGGTCGCTATGAGTCAGAACAGACTTGACAGCACTTTACAACAACTATCTTCAACAAAGGAACAAAATCCATTCAGTGAGAAAGACATAGTCTATCAAATGATACCGGCAAAACTGGATCTCCACTTGCAGAAAAATGAAACAGATTCCATACCTTACACCATGTACAGAAACTAACTCAAAATGGATCAAAAACTTAAAAGTTAGCCCTAAAAACTATAAAGTTAATAGAAGATAGCATAGGGGGAAAGCTAGGGTCCCTAATTTATGGCATAAATATACTATCAAACAGAAATGCACTAACAACAGAAGATAAACTAACCTCTTAAAAATCAAATTATATGCTCATCAAAAAACTTTACCAAAAAAGGAAACCTAAAAACTCAGGGAAATTGTTTGACAATGACATATCTGGCAAGGGTCTAATTTCTAAAATATATAGAAAACTTCAACACCTCAACACAAAGACAAAAAAAATAGACACCATTCACCAAAGAAGACATTCAGGTAGCTAACAAATGCAAGAAGAAATGTTTGTGATCAGTAGCCATAGTTGTTGTTAAGTGCCATCGAGTCTAATCGAATCATAGCAACCCTGTATAGGGTTTCTGTGGAGCATCTGGTGCTTACCCTACAGTACCATACCAGGATTCCTACAGCAGCACACCATTAGCCCTTAGTAGTAGGAGTAGGAGGAGTAGTAGTTAAGAGCCCTTGAGTCAGTTCCAACTCATAGTGAACCTGTATAGGATTTCTGAGGAGTGGCTGGTGAGTTTTAGCCACTGATCTTGCAGTTAGCAGTCAGGTGTTTATCCTATAGCACCACCCCAGGATTCCATTTGTAGATGTTGTTAAATGCCAGTGAGTTGGTTCAACTCATAGCAACCATGTATAGGGTTTCCAAGGAACAGTTGGTGGGCTTGAACCACCAACTTTATAGTTAGCAGTGCAGTGCTTATCCTACAGTGCCACACCAGGATACAAATCAAAATTACAATGAGATACCATCTTACCCCTGCAAAAATGTCAATGATTCAAAAAACAGAAAGCAACAAATACTAGGAAGGAAACGTTATGGGGAGATTGGGACTTTTATGTACTATCCTGCTAGTGGGATTGTAAAATTATACAACTACTTGGAAAACAGTATGGGACTACCACAAAGAGCTAGAAAAAGAAATACCAAATGATGCAGCAATCCCTCTTCTAGGTGTAAACCCTAAAACTATAAGAGCAGTGACATAAACACACATACACATACCCAGGGTCATTGCAGTCTTATTCACAATAGCGAAAAATGGACACCACCTGTCAATCAACAAATAAGTGGATAAACAAAATGTTACTGCTACACATATATTGTATGTATATGTACATATATTGTATGTATATGTATGTGTACATATATTGTATGTATATGTACATATATTGTATGTATGTGTATATGTACATGTTTGTATGTATGTGTATGTGTACATATATTGTATGTATATGTACATATACATGCATATGTATATATATTGTATGTATATGTATATGTACATATATTGTATGTGTATGTATATGTACTTATATTGTATGTATATGTACATGTATTGTATGTATATATACATGTATTGTATGTATTGTATGTATATGTA
>NW_006408533.1:1843248-1846233 GCF_000296735.1 Chrysochloris asiatica | reverse complement strand
TATTCTTCTACAACACCATAACTCAAATGCATCAATTCTTCTATGGTCTTACTTATTGATTGTCCAAATTTCACATACATACGAGGCTACTGAAAATACCATGTCAATCACCATTGGTCCAAAAGCAGAGATGAGAAGGCAAGGAGGGGCAGGGAAATTCACAGATGGAAAAGGGAAAGATAGGGAGGAAATAGGGAAAATACTGACACATTGAGGGATAGCAACCACTGTTGTGGAACAATTTACGTAGACATTGTTGAATTGTTGAATAAAACTGAGTTGCTGTGTAAAATTTCACCAAAACACAACAAAATGTTAAAAAAAAAAAAAAAATTGACTGCAACTCTGAGTGTACATACAAACAGACAAAATTGAGACAGCAGAATCCATGGAGAGAATTGCGTGGCCAATCATAATAAACCTTCAATTGCCTTAACTCTGCTCTATTTCATCAACTCTCCCTACAAGGGTTCATTTTTATATTTTCCAGTGAAGTTTCTGAACTCTAAGGGCAGTACTGGTGTTAGAGGCTTAAGCTTTGAAGATTAGTAAGCTACAGATATTTTTTAAATAGCTTTAAAAAATGATTATATATGAAAGACCTGTGTATCATAGAAAAGCTTAGAAAATTTGTGTTAATTAAAAAAAAAAAAGTTTAAATGATTGTTATCCTACCACTCAAAGCTAACTACTACTAGCATCAATCGAATGTCATTTTAGAAACTATTCCGTATGAGTGTGTGTGCATTTGATCAAGTAATTTCAATTACCTTTTCCAATGATCAAAGGGCCCTGGACCGAAGAGCTTTGGAATGCTAATTTCAATGTAAGTAGTTCAAACCTACCAGTCACTTTGCTAAAACAAGAATAGGTTTTCTCCTCATGTAAAGATTTACAGCTTCAGAAACCCTATATAGGGTCACTATAGGTCAGAATCAACTCAGTGACCATGAATGTTTGTTTGTTTAGGGTTGGTTCCATGGTCAATATGCTATCAATGCATACTGTTCTAAGATTTTATGTTTATTTGCTTTATAAAGTTTTCCCCACTTGGAATGTATGCTGAGCAAATAATCTGAGAAACTGGATTATATAAAGAAAAATGTGGCATCAGAATTGGAGGTAGACAGACTCATTAACAACCTGTGATATGCAGATGATACAACCTTGCTTGCTGAAAGCTAAGAGGACTTAAAATACTTACTGATGAAGATCAAAGACCACAGCCTTCAGTATGGGTTACACCTCAATGTAAACAAAACAAAAATCCTCACCACTGAACCAATAAAAATAACATCAAGATAAATGGAGAAAAGATTGAAGTTGTCAAATACTTCATTTTGCTTGCATCAACCATCAATATTCATGGAAGCAGCAGTCAAGAAATTAAAAGACATAATGCGTTAGGTAAATCTGCTGCACAAGACCTCTTTAAAGTGTTCAAGAGAAAAGATGTAAGTTTGAGGACTAACTGACCCATGGCATAGTATTTTTCAGTAACCACATATGCATGTGAAAGTTGGACAATGAATAAAGAAGACCGTAGAAGAATTGATGCATTTGAGTTATGGTGTTGGAGGAGAATATTAAAAGTACCCTGGACCACCAAAAGAACAAACAAGTGTGTCTTGGAATAAGTACAGCCAGAATGCTCCTTACAACCACTCAGGATGGTAAAACTTTATCTCTCATACTTCAGACATATTATCAGGAGAGACCAGTCACTGGGGAAGGACATTGTACTTGGTAAAGTGGATGGTCAGTGAAAAAGGAAGATTCCCTAATGAGATGGATTGGCACAGTGGCAGCAGCAATGGGCTCAAGCGTAGCAATAATTATGAGGCTGACACAGGACCAGGTTGTGTTTCATTCTGTTGTGCATAGGTCACTATTAGTAGATACTGACTCAACAACAACTCAAAGGCACCCAACAAAAATTGTCCTCTATAGTTACATATTTATTTTTTTCTCTCAGACTTTTACTGAATTGTAATAAATACATGTTGCTAAGTGGCATCAAGTCACTTTCATTTCAGAGCAACCCTGCATAGGGTTTCTGAGGCTATAAATCTTTTTGGGAGCAGAAAGCTTCATCTTTCTTCTGCAGAGCAGCTGGTGGGTTCAAACCATTGACCTGGGTTAGCAGTTCGTATAGACCGCTAGAAAGAAGAATAAACAAGAATGATGAGATTTTAGCTCACCTACTTTGGACATGTCATCAAGAAAGACAAATTACTGGAAAATTGCATCCTAATGGGGGCAGGTAGCAAACCTTAGGGAAGGCCTCAATGAGATGGACTGGCACAACAGCTACAACACTAAAAAACACACCAGTGATCACGAAGATGACACAGGGCTGGGCAACGTTGCTTTCTCTTATAAAGAAAGTCACCATGAGTGGCTACTAACTCTACATACAGCACCTAACAACAGTACAGAGCTGCTTGTAGCTTAGTAATAATTATGCCCTTGAGCCAGATGAAGTCAGAGAAACAAAATAAAGGCTGAAGTCAGTCCAGTTAAATTCAGGCAGGAAATGGGAGACAGAGAACAGCATAAACCATCCAACCAATCTCCGTAATTGCAATCTTGCTGTGGTTTATGCACTAGATTGACGCAAGGGAACAGAGTATGTAGCAATAATTCTAAAACCATCTGTGTTCTCACTTCCGAGAAGGAACTGGTAAGTGCTGTTGACGGGATGGGGCATATCTTTTACTACCTTATTTTGAGTATTGGAAATTTTAAGTAATGCTGACCTTTTGAGAAAATATTCATTGGCAGTATGAGCAAAGAAGAAAAGCATCAAAACAGAATTTTTCATAGAAAGCACCTAAACTGTCCTTAAGTTGTAGCATCTGACTTCAGATGGAAATGTGAAGAGACCAAAGGAATCAATTTAAAAAGATGCACAAAGCTGAGAATTTGTTTATTTCCTGTGATGCCTTTTTTCTTCCATCCCACAATCTAACTTGATCCTCATGG
>NW_006408533.1:1840592-1841697 GCF_000296735.1 Chrysochloris asiatica | reverse complement strand
GGAGGTGCTTGGGGCAGGGAAAAGAGTGCAAGAACATCTGGTGTTGTTTGTGCATGCTGTAAGCAGGATTTTATCAGAAGAATGTAACTTGTGGTAGCCAGGGAAATAGAGATTAGAGCAGCTAGATGTTTGTGCAGACTAAGCTGAAGGTCATGGCTATGTACAAAGAAAGACTTTGCAAGTTCCTTATTCTCTGAGGCAGGCTTTGCAAGTTCCTCAGGGGGCAGCCTGACTTGGGTGCAGCCCGAGTTTCTGGACCACAACTGTTCAGTTGCATCCTATGGTTAAACTACCCTCAAATCTGAGACCGTTGGCTCAGTCGCTCCCAACAGGTTTTCCATTTAGCAATTCATACACATTTTGTCAGTGGTTCGAAACTACCAGCCGCTCCGCGGGAGAAAGATGAGGCTTACTACTCCCATAAAGATTTACACCCTCGGAAACCCTGTACAGGGTCGCTATGGGTCGGAACCGACTCGACGGCACTTAACAACAACAACACATTTTGTTTCATGACACTGCCTACAGACCCCAAAAGGTAAAAGCACTCTTCCTACTTCCTTCCTCTGTTTACCATTTCCATTTGTCTTTCTCTCCTATCCATTTCTGCTTTCTGAGGTTTACCCCGGGACAAATGAAGTTCTTTTGGTCTTATATGGTTGATTGTTCAAAGGAGTACATGTCTTCCTGGTGCTTTGTTCACCCTATAGTACTAGCAATTGTTTGGCTGTAAATTAAGCCATGGAACTGAGATCACTTTCAGTCCTGACTGAGGGCCCTAGTTTCAGGGGTCCCACCAGTCTCAAAGCAGTAAAACTGGTGTGTTCTTATTTTAATTTTTGTTCCATATTTTCCTCCCACTCTATCCAAGACCTTGTATGTGATCCCTTTCAGAATGGTGAGCAGTGGTAACAAAATACCATCTAGTTCTTCTGGTCTTAAGATGGCAGAGATTGAAGCTCAAAGCTCACATGGTCCATTCATTCTTTGGACTAATTCTTTTCATGAGTCTTTGATTTTCTTCACTCTTGATTGGACACTCTACTGGACAGGGAGAGACCAATAGATGCACTTTAGATGGCCACTCACAGACTTTTAAAAGACC
>NW_006408533.1:1836777-1838506 GCF_000296735.1 Chrysochloris asiatica | reverse complement strand
CTGGTGAATTTGAACCACTGACTTTGTGGTTCAAATCACCCTTGTGGTCAAGCACTTATGGTTCTGTCACTTGTAACAAGAGTCCAGATAAACACACACAATATACCATAAAAGGCAAAGTTTGTACCTTCTGAGATACTAACTAAAAAAAATTTAATGAGTCACTTTTTCTTTTTACATATAGAGCTGGAGTTAAAATTTATATGTCTACACAGAACACTCAAGTAAATGCAATGACTAAGTGAGGGAAACTGGAACTCTGAAAGACTGAGGAGTGTGTCCTTGTCCTCTGTCTAAAGGAGGCAGCCATTTTGAAGTTTCAGCAAATTGTTTCTTGAGGGAATGCAAACCCAAAGCTTTCGGACATTCCAATTACTCCAAAAAAAAAAGTGAAAATCCCAGCTTTGACTTTCTCATGTGCAAATTGTAGTTGTAGAATCTGTTTTGATACATAGTGACCCAGTGCAATAGAGGAAAACTGCCCCATCGGGTTTTCTAGGTTTTACAGTAGATCACCAGCTCTTTCTCCAGTGGAGTTGTGGTGTAGATTCTAACTGCCAACATTTGGTTAGCAACTGAGCACTTAAGTGTTTGCACCATCAGGGCTCCTTATGTGTAAATAATTACAGAAAATTCCACTCATCTTACAGATCCGATACACCCATGAACAACCAGCTTAGAACCTCCATTATGAAATTTATGATGAACTCCTCATTTTACAAGGAGCTCTGGTAGCGTAGTGGTTACGAATCAGGCTGCAAACCTCTAGATCAGCAGTTCGAAACTACCAGCTGTTCCACGGGAGAAATTTGAGGCTTTCTGCTCCCGTAAAGATTTACAGCCTTGGAAACCCTGTACAAGGTCTCTATGAGTCGGAACTGACTCCACGGCACACAACAACAACAACCTCATGTTCCAGAACTTACTCTATTTAGTAATTTCTTGACTTCACCCTCTCACTTCCATCACCACACAAAAATGTTGACTATGTCATAGAATTGGAGTTGATGTGACAAAAAAAGAGGGCAAGAAAATTCAACTGGAATGATGATGCTGGACTTAGTAGCCAATTCACCCAGCAAAATAACCTAATGGTGGTGGTGTTGTTTTCAAGTGTCATCGAGTGGGTACAAACTAGGTTTGCCAAGGAGCAGCTGGTGGGTTTGAACCATCAACCTTGTGATTAGCAGTTCAGTGCTTATCCAACAATACCACACCATGACACCAAACCTAATGGCACATGGTTTCAATTCATGCCTTAAGAAAATGACGAATGACAATATACTATAAACCTGAAAGCTGCTCTTGAACAATTGAGATCCTTGAATCCTCATGTTCTACTTTATTATGCTTAAACATACAATGCTTTTGCCAATTATTTACCTTTTCTCATCAGCTACCAGCCTATCTTCTTATAAATGAGACTGTTGTTGTTATTGTTGTAAGGTGTTGTCCAGTCAGTTCTGACTCATAGTAACCCTATGCACAATAGGACCAAACACTGCTAACTACTGCATCAGCCTCACAATTGTTATGTTTGAGCCCATTGTTGCTGCCGCTATGCCAATCTACCTCATTGGGGTTTTTTTCTTCTTTTTCGTTGACCCTACACTTTACCAAGCATGATGTCCTTTCCAAGGGACTGGTTCCTCCTGATAACATGTCCAAAGTAAGTGAGATGAAGTCTTGCCATCTTCACATTTAAGGAGCATTCTGGTTGTACTTCCAA
>NW_006408533.1:1834644-1835862 GCF_000296735.1 Chrysochloris asiatica | reverse complement strand
ATTTTTAATCATCTTCAGCAATATTTTACTTCCATGTGATATTAATGATAATTATTCTATAATTTCTGCATTCTGTTGAGTTGCCTTTCATTCAAATGGTCACAAATATGAATATTTTCCAATTGGTTGTCCAGGTTGTTGTCTTCTAAATTTCTTAGCACATACAAGTGAGTGCCTCCATCACTGCATCAGTTTGTTAAAATATTTCAGTTGTTATTCCTTCAATCACTGAAGCTTGTTTTTCTCGAATGCCTTTACCCTGTGTATTTCTTCCATTTTCTTTTGATGTTTTCTGCATCATTCAATATTTTGCCCATAGAATCCTTCAGTATTGAAACCCAAGGCTTTAATTTTTTCGTCAGTTCTTTCAGTTTGAAAAATGCTGAGCATATTCTTCCCTTTTCATTTTCTAACTTTAGGTGTTTGCAAATTTCATTATAATACTTTACCTTGTCTTCTTGAACTGTTCTTTGAAGTTTTCTGTTTACCTCTTTTACTTAGATCATTTCTCCATTTCTTTTAGCTGTTATACTTTTAATCAAGTTTCAGAGACTCTTCTGACATCTGTTTTGGTCTTTTATTTCTTTCCTGTCTGTTTAATGACCTGTTGCTTTCTTCATGTATGATGTTCTTGATGTCATCCCACAACGCCTCTGATCTTCAGCCATTCGTGTCCAGTGCATCAAATCAGTTCTTGAGATGGTCTCTAAATTCAAATAGGCTACACTAAAGGTCATATTTTGTATTTCATGGACTGGTTTCCATTTACTTCAACTTTAGTCTGAACTAGGATATGCCTGTTACACAGTTAGCCCCTGCTCTTGTTTTGGCTGATGGTATTGAGCATCTACCCCATATTTTTCCACAGTTGCAATCTATTTGATTCCTGTGACTTCTACCTACTGAGAGCCATGTGTATAATAACTGTTTATGTTGTTGAAAAAAAAAATTTACAATAAAGAAGTCATTGGTCTTGTAACAGCTTCTGTCATGTGATCTCCAGTGCTATTCTATCACCAAGGCCACATTTTCCAACAGATTCTTTCTCTTTGTTTCCAACTTTTGAACCCCAATCATCAGTAAGTATCAATGCATCTTGATTACATGTTTGATCAATTTCAGAATGAAGATATTGATAGAATTCTTCAATTTCATCACTGTCATTAGTGGTTGGTGCTTAAATTTGAATAATAGCTATGATAATTGGTCTTCTTTGTA
>NW_006408533.1:1831752-1833977 GCF_000296735.1 Chrysochloris asiatica | reverse complement strand
AGAGGGAGCCATATATTTCCAGACTCTTTACTAACTGACTTTCAGTGAGGTTGCAAAAGAAGGCACTCACAAGACACTGGAAGGCAGGAGGTACTGGGAAGTAACTCAGAGTTTCTAGCTTGAGTTGACATCCCTCCAACAGCCACATCTGCTCTGCGTCCCTCCCTCAGCTGGCAGCTAAGTACCAGCTGGTCCCCACTCCTTTGGCTGCCCAAGCACTACCTGTTGCTGTTAAGCAACTGGTGGGTTAGAGCCAACTCTGAGGTTGGCAGTCCAAGGCTTATATACTCCATGTCACCATAGCTTCTTTGTATTTACGATGTTGTTAAGTGCCATTGAGTCCATTCTGACTCATATCTACCCTGTATAGGGTTTCCAAGAAGTGGTTGCTGGGTTTGAACCCCCAACCTTAAGGTTAGCAGTCCAGTGCCACAGCAGGATTCTTATATTAACTATGTTATTGCTGTTGTTAATTGTCATCAAGTCATTTCCAGCTCAGAGCAACCCTGTATAGGGTTTCCAAGGAACATCTGGTGGGTTTCACCTGCCAACCTTGAAGTTCAAACTGACCAGTGGATCAGTGCTTATTCTTCAGCACCACACACAGGACTCCTGTATTAACTATGTTATTGTGGTTAAGTGCCGTTGAATGGGTTCCAACTCTGTATATGGCTTCCAAGGAGCAGCTGGTGGGTTTGACCTGCTGACCTTGTGGTTCACAGTCCAGTGCTGATCCAACAGCACCACACCAGGAGTCGCATTAACTATGGTGGTGATGGTGTACTGTGGAGTCAGTTCTGACTCATAGTGACCCTGTATAGGGTTTCCAAGACTGCAAACCTTTACAAGAGCAGAAAGTCTCATCTTTCTCCACATAACGCTGGTGGTCTATGTTACCAGAGAGCTGAAATCTTGTTGTTGTTGCTGTTAAGTGCCATCCAGTTGGTACAGACTCATAGTGACCATTTATAGGGTTTCCCAGGAGTGGCTGGTGAGCTGAAACTGCCGGCCTTTCAGTTCAAACCAACCTTGCAGTGCAGTGCCTTAATCCACAGTATCACACTGGTGGATATAGGCAGTGGAGTTGGCTCCAACTCATAGCTACCCTGTTAGGGTTTCCCAGGCTGTAAATCTTTATGGGAGCAGAGTGGCTCATAAATCAGAGGTCAAAATATCAGTCCCAAAGACCTTTCCAAGATCCAAGACTCTGATGACACCCTTTTTTCCCCTTTTGATCTCCTTTTCCCTAAAAGTAGTAGTCATTTCTTTATGTTTTAATCTCTGGGGTTTATCACTACCCACCTCTTGCTCTTTAAATCTTCCAGTGTCATGTATTAACCGATTCCCTGTATGAAACTCTTTCTGTTTAAAAGAATTAACATGGTTTCTGTCTTATTGATTCTACCTTTACTAATAGCAATGATTAGGATAAAAGTTTATTTTGTATGCCTGAATTTCCATTTTCCTGAAATCCTAATGTAAAAAAATCAGTTTTTCAAGCAACAAGATCTTTGGTATAGGAAAATAGTTACCAAAAAGCCACCAAAATTAATTTCTGTAAAATCATTAGCATTATAACTGTTTAGTTACTTTTATCAAAAGTCCTCATGATTCATAAAAAGACATGACCTAAAATGTCATTTGTAATTGGCATTTATATATATCCCTAAGTCTTTCTTCATTCTACTGTATCAAGCCCATTTCCAGACAGGCCAATTGAAACCAATAGTCAGGACCCAACATTCTTTGGAATGATTTGTCAATTATACTAATGGAGCTTATCATTCAAGATCAGTTAATAGGTATTTTAAAATATGATTTTATAAGCCAAAGTTGGGGGGGGTGGTGAAGAGAGAGTAGCTACTACTTAAATTAGAATTGTTGTTATTGGTGCCCTTGACTCAGTTCCTACTCATACCTCGCAATGTACAACAGAACAAAAGACGGCCTGGTCCTGCACCATCCTCACAATTGTGGTTGTGTGTGAGTCCATTGTTGTTGCCACTGTATCAACCCATCTCATGATCTTCCTCTTTTTCATCAACCCTCTACTTTATCCAATACAATGTCCTTCTTCAAGATGCAGAGTCAGAAAATACTTCTGAAAATGAAAACAAAATGAAACTCCCTGAAAAAAACTTCAGAAGACTGAAAGGAAAATCAAGAAAGGAACAAGAACACAGAAAAGAAAAAAAAAAAAAAAAACAGGAGAGAAATCAGGAAAA
>NW_006408533.1:1828079-1831023 GCF_000296735.1 Chrysochloris asiatica | reverse complement strand
AGATAAACGGTAATTAAAAGATTTGTAATAACAAGAATGACTTTACAAAAATTACTAAAGGGTGTTCTTTGAACTGACAACCAATAACAGTAGAAAACAACTTCAGATTAACAAACATGACAATACTACCAAAACTCAATTCAGATATAGAAGTATTTAAAGTGAAACAAACTTTCAAGACTGAAAATAGGGAACCAGAGATATCAATTTAAAATGAAGACAACTACAAAGCAGAAAGAGAGAATAGTATAGATATAAAACTTGCAAAAGATGTTGAAGTCAAGTAAATTTCAAGATAAAACAGACTGCTCTAAACCGGTGAAGAGATTAATAAATTATCAGGTAACCTCATTGAAAATGAATACACCTTCACATTAAAATAAAAAAGAGGAACATCTGAAAGATTTAATAAGCATTAAAATAACAACAACAAAGAAAATTGAAAGTCAACCTACAAACAAAATGAAATCAGCACAGAAAATTACATGGAACAAAGAAACACACAGCACCACAAAAAAAAAAAAAAAACACACACACACAGCAAAATGACAAAAACTGATTCATACCTATCAATAATCACACTGAATGTAAATGGATTAAATGCACCAGTCAAGAGACAAAGAGTACAGAATGGATAGAAAAGATGATCTTTCAATTTGCTGTCTACATAAGGCACACTTTACAAACAAATATACAGAAGAACCAAACAACACAATCAATCAACTTGATGTCATAGACATATACAAAGCATTTGACCCAACAACAGCACAATATGCATTCATCCCCAGTTAACATGGGGCATTCTCCAGAATAGGCCACAAAGCAAGTGTCAATAAATTTTAAAACATCAAAATGCTACAAAGCATCTTCTCACATCACAATGCTATACAATTAGAGATCAACAATAGAATGTCAAGAGGAAAAAAACCAAATAACAATGAGTGTTATCAATTTTATTAACAATGAAAATATTCAAATTGCAAAAAGATTGAATAACACCCTGCTTTAAAGCTATTGTAATAGAACAAATTAAAAATGAAATGAAAAAATTTCTTGAATCAAACAAGAGTGAAAAGACTACATACGAAACCCTTTGGGACACAACAAAAGCAGGACTCAGAAGGCGATTTATACCAATAAACCACATAAATTTTTAAAAAAAAGAAAAGAAAAAATTTTTTAAAATACATGATCACATCCAAAAAGAAGAAAGAACCAAATCAACATCTTAACCCAATATCTCCAACAATTAGAATGAGAGCAACAAAGTAAGCCTACAGGCACCAGAAGAAAAGAAATAATAAAGGTTAGAGCAGAAATAAATGGAACAGGACATAGAAAAACAATAGAAAGATCAACAAAATAAGAAGTTGGTTCTTCAAAAGGATTAATAAAATCAGCTCAACATTGGCAAATCTAACAAAACAAAAGACGCAAATACACGAGTAAGAAACTCGGATGATGTCGCAAAAGAACCAATGGAAATACAAAAGATGGTAAAGGAATACTGGAATCTTGATGTGTTGCTGCGGGGTAATGCTCTGGACTGCAAGGTTGGTTGTTCAAGCTCACAAACCACTCCTCAGAAGTCCTGTA
Source organism: Chrysochloris asiatica (assembly GCF_000296735.1). NCBI lineage: Eukaryota > Metazoa > Chordata > Mammalia > Afrosoricida > Chrysochloridae > Chrysochloris > Chrysochloris asiatica. Next base: position 1,829,427 of record NW_006408533.1, on the reverse strand, counting down.
CAGGGTCACTATGAGTTGGCACCAACTCGACGGCACTTAACAACAACAGAATACTATGAAGAATTATACTTCAACAAATTTGAACATTGAAAAAAATGGGCACATTTCTAGAAACACCTACCTAAACAAACACAGACAGAAGCAGAAAATCTGAATAGACCTATAGCAAGAGAGAGTCCTGGTGTGAGGCTATGGGATAAACCCTGGACCACAAGGTCTCATGCTCAGCAGTTCAAACTCACCAGTCACTCCTCGGAAACCCTATACATGGTCTCTGTGAGTCAGAACCGACTCGATTGCACTTAACAACAACATAAAAACATAAAAAATTCATCATTATTAAAAACCTCCCAACTTTTAAAGTCCAGTCCCAGATGGCTTTACTAGTGAATTCCACCAAGCATTCAGAGAAGATATGATGCCAATTTTACTAAAATTATCCTAGAATATAGAAAATTATGGACAACTCCAGAATTCATTTTATGAAGCAAGCAGCACACTGATACCAAAACTAAGCAAAGACATCACTATAAAAGAGCACAGATGCAAAAATTCTCAACAAAAGCCTCTCTAGCAGAATCCAACAACATATCAAAAAAATAATACATCATGTTAAAGGGATGCAGAGATGGCTCAATATTAGAAAAACAATCAACGTAATCCAACACAGAAAAAAAACTTCATGGTTCTATCAATCAATGCAGAAAAGGCATTTGGCAAAATCCAACATCTATTCCTGATTTAAAAAAAAAAAAAAAAAACTCAACAAAATAGGAATAGACAGAAAATTCCCCAGCACAAATAAGGGCATTTATATAAAACCAACAACCAACACCACTCTCAATGGAGAGAAACTGTAATCTTTCCCCTTGTGAACAGGAACCAGACAAGGGTGTCTTTTATCACCACTCCCATTCAATATTGCGCTAGAAATCTTAGCCAGAGCTATAAGACAAGAAAGGGAAATTAAAGGCATCCAAATTGTCAAAGAAGTAAAATTCTCTCTATTTGCAATTGATATGATCCTATACATAGAAAATTCCAAATATTCAGCAAGAAAATTATTAAAACTCATTGAAAGATACAGCAAAGTGGCAGGGTATAAAATCAACATACAAAAATAAGTTGGATTTCTTTCTACTAATAAAGAGAGCTCTGAAAAGGAAATCAGAAAAACAATACTATTTGCAATAGTCACACAAAGATGAAATACCTAAGAATAAGTGTAACCAGAGCAAACAAAAGACCTATACAAAGAAAACTATAAAGCATTATGTTGCAGACCGTGCAGAGGTTCGAGGCCCTATAGGCCTGAGTGTAACAGATCTAGCCACTTGGCAGTTAATAG
>NW_006408533.1:1825129-1827224 GCF_000296735.1 Chrysochloris asiatica | reverse complement strand
TAGAAAAATGGAAGAATATGTATGTGGATAGAAAGACTTAACAATGTGAAAATGTCAATACTACACAAAGCAATCTATAGATATAATGCAATCCCAATCCAGATTTCAATATCATTCCTTAAAGAGATGGAATAATTAATCACCAACTTTATATGAAAAGAAAGAAAACCCTGGATAAAAAAAAAGCATTACTTAAAAAGAACAAGCTAGGAGGCCTCTCACTTCCTGATCTTAAAACCTACTACATAGCAACAATAATCCAAACAACCTGGTATTAGCACAACAAAAGATACATAAACCAATGGAACAGAACTGAGAATCCAGAAGTAAATCTATCCACCTGTGCTCTGTTGATCTTTGATAAAAGACTAAAACACATCAAATGTGGAAGAAATAGTCTCTTCAACAAATTATGCTGGCAAAACAAAATCCATTTGAAGAAGAATGAAATAGTGACCATATCTCACACCATAGACAAAAAACGAACTGAACATGGATAGGGACAATGAAAAGATAGGGACAAACTTAGGGCCTCTGATACATTGCATGCATATATTATCACACACAACTGAAAACACACAAACAGCAGAAGATAAAAGAGATGACTAGGATAGGACCTTCTAAAAATTAGACACTTAGGTACATCAAAAGATTTCATCAAAAGAGTAAAAAGAGAACCCACAGACTGAGATAAAAATGTTGGCAATGACATGTGAGACAAGGGGCTACTGATTTTAAAACTTACAAAACACTTAAACACCTCAATAAGAAAATGACAAACCAATTTAAAAATGAGCAGAGGACATGCATAGACAATTTACCAAAGCAGACATTCAAGTGGCCAACGAGCATGTGAAGAACTGCTCGTGATCACTAGCCACTGGTGGTGGTGATGATGGTGGTAGTGGTGGTGTGCCATCGAGTCGGTTCCGACTCATAGAAACCCTGCATAGGGTTTCCAAGGCTGTGAATTTTTACAGCATCAGAAAGCCTCATCTTTCTTCCACAGAATGGTTGGTAGCTTCAAACTGCTGAGGTTAGCACCCTGACTCACAACCACTAAGCTACCCGAGATCCTTGATGACTAGACATTAGAGAGATGCAAATCAAAGCAATGCGAAACCATTATACCCCAGCATTAATAGCAAAGTTAAAAACAAAACAAAACAGAAAACAACTAATGCTGGAGAGAATATGGAGAGAATAGTACCCTCCTACACTGCTGGTGGGACTGAACATGGTACAGCTGCTGAGCAAATGGCATGACATTTCCTTAGAAGGCTGAAAATAGAAATATCATATGACCCAGGAATCTCTCTACTTTGTATATTTCCTGAGGAAATAAGTGACATCAGTAGATATGTGTATATCCATGTTTATTGCAGAGTATTAATGTAGTACTATAGGATCAGCACTGGACCTCAGGTTGATTTGAACTGCAAAGTCGGAGGTTTAAACTCACCAGCCACTCCTTGGAAATCCTATACAGTGTCACTATGAATCAAAATCAACTCCACAGCACTTAACACAACCACGTTTTCATTGCAGCAGGAATTCTGATGTGGCGGTACAAGATAATGCGCTGGACTGCAAGGTCAGTTTTAACTGCAAGGTTGGCACAAACCCATCAGCCTCTGCTCAGAAAACCTATACAGGGTCACTGTGGGTCAGAACTGACTCTACGCCACTGAACAACAGCAATAACTATTCACAATAGCAAAAAATGGAGATGCCCATCAGCAAAGGAATGATTGAACAAACTTTGGTAAAAATACATAATGGAATATTATCCAACTTGAAGAATTACAGTCTGCAAAACACTGTATAATATGGAGGCACCTGGAGGTCATTATGTTGAGTGAAATTAGTCAGCTTCAAAGTGACATATATTGTATGAAACCAATGCTGTAAAAAGTCAAGACAAGGTTTTCATTCTACTCCTAAATATTTTATTATGGTCACTGGCGTTTGGAGAGCAGGGAGAATTATTCTACTGGGTAGAATGTAGGCCTGTAGCATGTACTAACTTGGGTAATGGGGAAGGCAGTTAAAAAGAAAAAGAATGGGGGAAAAGGATATTTCATCTTTTTTTGTT
>NW_006408533.1:1820154-1823948 GCF_000296735.1 Chrysochloris asiatica | reverse complement strand
ATCATAACGCAAATGCATCTATTCTTCTAAGGTTGTCCTTATTCACTGTCCAATTTTCAATCGCATATGAGGTTATTGAAAATACCATGGTTTGGGTCAGGCACGCTTTAGTCCTCAAAATGACTCTGTTAGAGCTTCTTAATTCAATACATACGTATATATATAAATTATATGCATTTCCAAACATTTTTATACTTTAAAGTTTTATGTATTTTAGTGTTTGAAATTATGTAAGAACTCTGAGAAATCACAGGACAAACACAGATAAAACATTATTTAGGAGAAAAGAAACTAAGTATTAGATCAAAATGAAAATTTTGTAACAAAGGCAAGCAGAGAACATTGACAAAAAGACAATAATTTAAAATCCAAAAAAGAAGTGATCAGATGAATGCAATGTGAATCATTGGTAAGGTATAACCTCCACTGAATAATAATGGAATAACTCTGAGCGTTCCTATGTAAGACCGTGGGCGAGTGAAGCCAATCAAAAAATATGACAATATTTTATTGATAGTTATTGACATTGACTAGTTTGGTGAATGATATACTAAGTACAAATAGTTTGATCAAGGATGGTCCTTTCTCATCTCTTAGCCTTTCTTTTTTTGCCATATTTTCTCACAACAAGATTTTTTTTAGCTGATGTGGACTGAAATAAATAGGGCAAGTCCATTTTGTAAGAGTTCTGGCCCCTCACCCTTTCTATCTGAAGATTTCTGGGGTGTCCACGAGAACTTCACTAAGAACATTCTTTGGGTCACCTGTTCTTCGCTTCTCCATACCACACGCCTTTTCTTTCTGCGGTCAGGAATATGACATCTGAAAATACACACGAGCTCCCTTCTTTAACCTAGAAACATTCCTATTTCCTGTTCTTGTCAACTCAAATCCCCATCTCTCTTGCCCACTGATTCTAACCGTGTTGCTCACTTTCCACAAAGAGGGCAATACAGTTCTTTTTTCTATTGTATCTGGAAATTATTTTAAAGCTGAACAAGTCTCCATTACTAAACAATAAAAAAGGAAATTTGCTTAAGACTCTAGCAAACACTGAAGATAAAAAGAAAACGGAAACTCAACTTTCACAATCAATGCCATATCAAGATCTAAAATACAAGGAAGAAGTGATGACTAAAAAAAATACAGTTTTTGTGTGTGTGTGTGGGTGTGTTATTAAGTGTTATTAAGCTAGCTTCGTTTTGTTGTTAATAAGTGCTGTGAAGACAGTTCCAACTGATAGCCGCCCTGTATAGTTTCCAAGGCTGTAAATATTTACAGGAGCAGAAAACCTCATCTTTCTCCCTTGGAACAGCTGGTGCACTCAAACTGACGATCTTCTGGTTTATAGTCCAGTACTTATCCTGCAGAGGTTCTGGTAACGTAGTGGTTAGGAATCAGGCTGTGAATCTTAAGGTAAAGAAACTACCAGCTGTTCCAAGGGAGGCCTTCTGCTCCGGTGAAAATTGGAGTCCTGGTATGGCGCTGTGGGTTAATGCACCAGACTACAAAGCCATCTGAACTGCAAGATGGGTGGTTCAAGCTCACCAGCCGCTCCTCAGGATCGACTGGTCAGGATGGACTCCATGGCACTTAACAACAGCAACTTATCCTACAGAACCGCCACACTCCTCTTGTAGCTATACATTTATAAAAATATTCTTGTCAATTGATTATTATACTTTATATATTATTATAATTATTACCATAAATTTATTATTAAGTTTTTAGGCATTACAGTTTTATGGACTGCTTTGGTATAATGGAAAGGACAAGATATAAGGCAATCAAATTCACTTGTTTGAGCTGAAGAGTGAAATGTATAAATGTTATTTTTAAGAGGATACTGATCGATTATGTGATGACATGCCTTTCTTTTTCATACAAAATATTTTCAAGAAAGCCTTCTGAAAACGTTTATGACACAATGGATACAAAAAAGGATTGACTAAGGAATTTAACCACTGAAGCCAAAATGCAATTTCATACCAATATGGTTTAGAATCCTTTTTTGAAAGTACAATTGTGAGCACAGAATATGGAGCCCAACAAATGGTAAAAGCACCTAAGAGAATGGCCAGTGACTTGGCTAATTTCTTGATTCTGAGTAGTTCAAGATGTTCCCTTTGGTGAAGAACTATGGAATCTGAATGTGATAGGGACCACATTTTGGACACCAGAGTATTGTTCTTCATCTGAGTACTCTGTGTCTCTGAATGAAGGCACATTCCTGTTTCCTTCAGTTCAGGAAGAGAAGTCCTTGAAAAGAGTCGACTCTTGAATGAGTGTCCACAATTGCTGGAAGAGACAGAAGAATTGAGACGAGGATGACTTTGGCACCTGCCAACACTGCCACGCTTCCATAGGCTCCAGTAAATATACATGTTGAAATACGCCACCGAGATGACTGGCAGCAGAAATTCAAAGACGGACGTGATGGCGATGATATGCATGTTTGAAAAAAATCCCGGTTCACATTTTTCTTTGTTTTTTTCCCAAGATGATGAAACTATTATTATTGGGCCATGCACTAAGAAGGCCAGCACCCAGACCGCCAACATCAGAGCCACAGTCGTCAAGATCTTAGTGTTTTTAGCTCTATAAGACACCTAAAAGAGACCAAATAAATGGTTTTCAGTATACTGAACATGTATTGATTTCCCAAGGTATCCCAGAGGCCCTCAGAAACTTCAGGACTGTGCAAAAGGTGGAACACTAAGTGGAGCTGGACATCATATCGTGCTGTGGTTTTTATTTTAGTGGAACACTTCTAGATGATATTCACAAGGACTACAGCAACCGGTAATGTAAACTTCTGATACAACAGAAGATATCTAAAATAAGAAACGGATATTTCATAATCTGCAGACACTAATATGAACAGTCAAGCAACTGATACTGCGTGGGACTTCTCACAACATTTCCTAATCTGCAGGCGGCGTCCTTAGGAGAACTGTCTCTTTTTTAATGAACTAGAATAGAACAGTAAATACAAGAATGATGAAACTTCTACTCTGGGAATACACTCCTAAGCATAAAGAGAGAGAAGCATGGATACTAAATCACAGTATAAAATTGCATTTCTCACTCTGGTCACAGTCAAAAAAAAAAATTGAAGGCTTAGCTGATTGCAGTATCCAAAAATCATCTAGTCTGCAGATCCTGCTGAAAGGTCAAGGTGGGATCAAGAAAGAAAGAAATAAGTCTTACAACAGTCTCAAGAAGGTGAAACGTAAAAAGTAAGAAATTTAAAGCTGCTGTGGAGAAACAATGCAGTGTTGTTGAGCATTGCCAATTTGCTTCTTTCTACAAGTATTTCCATCTGACAAATGCAGAACCAGCTTGTGACTAGCAGCCAGTCTGAGGTATAAGACTGGCAAATGCTGTCTGATCTACTCCCTTAACAAAGGTTAGTGGTGTTAAGTACTGTTGAGTTGGTTCTGACTCACAGTGACCCTATACAGGATATCTGAGGAGTGACTGGTGAGTTTGAATCACCGACCTTTCAGTTCAAATCAACCTTGCAGTCCAGTGCTTATCCTACAGCACCACACCAGGACTCAAGGTAAGTGAATTTATGTGCACCAGTAAGAGAGGAGCTCATCTTAAACACCTTAAAAGTTTTTCAAAGTAAATAACCTTCTAGATCCATTTGGTCACAAGAATAGGTCTTAGGAGGATTCAAAAAGCTTGTGGAGAAATTACATTATCTCATCATTCAATTTTTCCTTGTACTTTTGAAGCCCCTCCTAGTCACATAAGGAGTCTTAGCAGCATAGTGGGTTACAAATTGG
>NW_006408533.1:1811016-1820034 GCF_000296735.1 Chrysochloris asiatica | reverse complement strand
ACCTTGTGGTTCAAACTGACCTTGAGGTCCAGTGTTTTATCCTACAGCCCTAGAAACCCTATGCTGAGTTGCTGTCAGAACCGACTCCATGGCTCACAACGACCACCACCTCTACCACGTATTTATAGAGGGAAATGAGATTGTTTGAATGAGAACTGTCCCCATATCACAGGATCCACAAAGTCAACTACACAACACGAGGGACAAACTTACAGAGCAAAAACATTTGTAAGGAAACCTTGAAGAGACTCTCTTTGAAACTGTTTTTGACCTGTAAGTTCCCTTCCACTCAAATATTTCATGTTGCTCTGATTTCCGGCTCACAGGAAGGCAAGGATCTACTCAGGAAGTCAGAGCAGGCCTACCTCTTCACCATCACTATACACTATTTTCTCTGGAAGTATGAAATTTCATTCTACAATGTTTTCTCATTTTTATTTGCCTGGTGTTCTTTCTTTGATGGATTAGAAATGTTGAGAAAGGTTCACTAAATTGGATGGAGCTAAGAGGATGCTGTTTGTTTTGTTTTGTCCTAAAAAAAGAAAAGTTCTTTAAGAAAAAAAAAAAAAAAAAACTGCAGGAAAGTGTTTTTGTTTATCTAGATTTATTTTCCCCCAATATACTGATATTTTTGAGGCTAAGCTAAAATGCATATGGTGCTGACCAAAGCTCCCATCTTTGATACGCTTTTTTGCCTTCTGCTTCTCATGCCACTAATTAATACATCTCTTGAACTAAATCTAATGATTATGGAGATGGTAACAATACCCAGATGGTCATAAAACTGCATTTCGTTTTTTAATTGCTCTGTTCAGACTTTGTAATGATATGATGCAATATGCTACAAAGTGATCTCTTCCATTATGCATAAGGTCAAGTGAGATAATGGACATCCAAGGGAATTGGGAAGGAGATGCTGATCAATTCACTTCTGGTACCATTTTTGATAGATGGACAACTAGAGCATTGCTTGAGTCCCAACCCACGTCTGTTGAATCTGCCTCTTTAAACTCAGTCAATGGCCCAGTCCTCACCCAATTATAGAATACATTATCATTCAGAATATTGCCTCTTACTCTACTTGTTTTCCACCCCAATAAAATATCCAAACACCCTGTTAGTCAAGTTGCTTTCTGAGGTAGAATAGCCCACTAGAACATGCTTGTGCTAATGATGAGATGGAATTGCTGGACAATTGTAAGTATCCTTGCCAGTCCTTACAATCATATTTACGACAGTCTTGATTTCATAGTATAGCTTCTTTCTTCATCTAAAACTAATGTTCTTCTCCTACAATATTAATTCTGAACACATTTTAATTCCCATTCTCTCTAGCTGTAATCTGGCCCTGCTATTCTTCTTCCATCCACTGTTCCCTCATCCATAACATTCCATTAACTTCTCTGAGCACCGTCATCATAGGCTGCTATCTGCATTGGACTTTTCTTCCTTTTTTTCAAATTATTGTAAGATTTCTATTTGCCAGATCCCGCACATGCCCCTATCCTATCACTACATCTCCTCTACTGTCATCTACAGCCAAAGCTCAGCATTTTTAATGATCTTTGAAGACTTTCTTCTGGCTTCACATGGCTGCACATGAACTCTGCCGCCGGAGCACACCATACATGCACCGTGCAGTCTTCCTCAGCACACCATGTGTTTGGTGCCCTGAATAGTACCAGGGACTCGAAACTTGCAGACACGGTCTACCACGTTCATAGTATGTTTTACCAGAGGGATTCTCCAGGGCCAGACCAGAAACAAACCCACCCACTTTTCCTCCAGATATCAATCCTCGCTTCTCTGTAACTTCTACACATATTTTCTACATGGGCAAGCTTTCCTGTGTCTGTCTATAAACTTGAGGCTAGGCTCCAGAACTTGTACAGATCTGAAGACATCTTCTCAGACATCAAGATCATAGATATTATGTTTTTAAAAAATACAAATGGAAAGATTATGAATCAAATCTGTTTTTCAAAAAATCTGACTGTGACATAAAGTAACAAATATATTTTATCCATAACTGAAGATACAAAACAATACTTACCTTTAGTATATGCAATGTACTCATGTTTTCTATTCTAATGTATTGTATTCTATTGTATTTTATTCTATTCTGTTCTGCTCAGCTCCATTCCATATTCGTACATTTAAAAAAAAAAAAAGCCACTTGCCACAACTCACTGAATTCACTTCATGACTCAGTCAATACCCACAATTTGAAAAATATAATATTCTAGGCACCTAGATTGTTAATCCAAACCGATCTGGCCTCTCTCCTTTGGTGGCCAATACAAAGCAGTGTGGCTCCTAGCACCAATGAAGTCCCAAATGCCAAGTGGTAGAGATAGCTAACTCAAAACCTCTGCCATCAAGTAGATTCTGACTCATAGCGACCCTATATAGGGTTTCTGAGACTTTAAATCTTTACAGTAACAGACAATCTCATCTTTCTCCTATGGAGTAGCTGGTGGGTTTGAACTGCCGGCCTTGTGGTTAGCAATCTATTGCTTATCCTAACACCAGCAGAGATGGGTGGCTGTCCCAAACTCATTCTCCCCACCTTCCTTGACTTATGGCCCTTCTGTTATAGACACATTTCCCTGTGGTGAGGTCTAACCATGTGACAAAGTTTTCCCAGTAAAATGTGAATGGAGCTGAGGTGTGATTATGCACTACTTGGTTGAAAGAAAATCCCTTGCCCTGAATTTCCACTCTCTCCCCTTTCTGTCTGCAACCTGCAGTTTGCCTTTGAACCTACAGATGAAGACAGGACCTAGAACAGGAGTCAGCAAACTACTATATTTGGGTCAAATGCGGCCTGCCAACTGTTTAAAGTTTTATTAGAACATATTTAAAAACAAAACAAAACAAAACAAAAAAAAACCTTGTTGCCATGGAGTCAGGTCTGGCTTGGGGCAACTCCATATGTTATAAAAGAGAGCTGCCTGCAGGGCTTTATTAGTTATAATCATCAGGCTTTTATTTTGTGATGCCACTGGGTGGCTTCCAAATGCCAACCTTTGAGGTTCATTGTCAAGCATAGACTATTTGTGCCACCCAGAGACCCTGGAATAGACCCAAGTCCTTTTTTTTTCTTTTAATATATTGTCTGTGCCTGCTTTCTTTCTACAAGGGCAGATTTGAGTAGTTTGTAAAAAGAGATCATAAAACCTACCAAGGTGAAAAATGTTTACTATTTTGCCCTTAACAGAAAAATTTTGCCAACTCCTCCCCTAGAAGCTGCAGCAGCACCTGGTTAGTCTGGTCCCTAAATGAGTAGCTGAAATAGCCCCTCCCACCTCTCCTGGGGAGCTTTGGCGCTGTGGGCTAATGCGTCAGAATGCAAAGTCGTTGGAACTGCAAGGTCGGTGGTTCAAACTCACCAGCTGCTCCTAGGAAACCCTATGCAGGGTCACTATGGGTCAGAATCGACTCAACAGCACTTAACAACAACAACAACCTCTCCTCAACCATTCTGTGAGAGAAAGATAAACTTCTAGCTTATTTGGCCCTCCACATGTTGGAATGTTTTTGTCACAGCCTTTTATCCTATGCCCTATCTAATACACCCTCCCACTCCTGTCTGCCCCTGTCTGTGTGGTTCTCATAGGCCAGAGCTGTCATCTCCTCAACGCTGCTACCACAACCATCTGTCCATTGTAGTCACTTATGGACCTGTTCCGTGTTAAGTTAGTATTCTCCTCCAAAGCAGAAACTCTATTCACTTCTGAATCCTAGCACTTAGGAAAACACCTGTCACTAATGAGCTGGGTCTCCAGGTCTCAGGAAGGAAGGGAGTTTCCCATCTAGGCCTAAACACTTTCGGATCACTGCTCATCTCTCTCTGACCCCTTTCTACGTGTTGCCCTTGTGTAAATCTCACTTTCCCTTTTGCTTTACTGCTGATAAATCTAGTTGTTGTAAGAACTGTCACAATCTTGTGGATGAAGCTCTTCTAAATCTTGGGTAAGTTTAGACTTTCTTGATGTTGTTCTAAACTGGTACTGAAGTCTGATCTTTCTGGCTGGTGTCCTGTTTAACCTCTAGATTGCCCGAATACTGTCTTTTCCTTTGGCCATCAAGAATTGAACTTCTCATCGCATTTGAAAATTGAGAGTTTTTTTTTTTTAACTGAATGCCAAGCTTCAACCTAAGGAAAGTATTCAGGTCTCAATTAGTCTCTGAAACGGAATTTGAATCTAATCTTCTCACAGTATACCACTATATTCAATTTACCACCTCTGACAATTGTCTTTGTTCTTTTTAGATATCTTCAATTTTTGAGGCACAAAGAGAAGTAGTGACTTACTAAAATCACACACAGAAAATTCCCACTAAAGTCCAATGAGAATTTTATGTCAGATTACCAAAGGATAAGGCTCCTTTGAAGTTTTGCAGCTAAACAAAAAATCATATTTTAAAAATATTTATGTAGGAATACAAAATTTAAGTTTATATACCCCCTGAAGAAAGGAATTCTGGTAGCATTGTTGTTGTTATGTGCCGTGGAGTCGGTTCCGACTCATAGTGACTCTACATAGGGTTTCCGAGGCTGTAAATCTTTACGGGTGCAGACCGCCTCATCTTTCTCCCGTGGAACCGCTGGTAGTTTCGAACTGGTGACCTTGCGGCTCGCAGCCCGATTCGTAACCACTACGCTACCAGTAGTGGTTACAAATTGGGCTGTTAAGCTCAATGTCAGCAGTTCGAAACTACCAGCCATTCCGTGGGAGACAGATGAGGCTTTCTGATCCCGTAAAGATTTATAGCCTAGGAAACCCTATGCAGGATCTCTATGAGTCAGAACTGACTCCACGGCACACCACCACCACCACCCTCTGAAGATGGGTAAGTTGAGGTTTGACTTACAGCATCCGAAATTGACTGGTATCGATCATAGCTGATGAGGACAATGTTATACACAGACGCTGTACACAAAAGGTAGTCAATAAGGAGCCAAAATGTACACAACTCATCTTCCAATTTCCAGTCGAACAGTGCGGGAGGAATGTACAAAGGAATAGATATTAAACCTGGGAAAAGAAGGGGAAAAATAGAACATATCATTAACACAAAGAAGCATACTATAATGTGTACACAACACAATGAAGTATCTAAAGCAACTAAAAAGGGCTTGATTATAATTTAGAAATTCATGCTATTTCATCAACAAATTCAAGACTGACTTCCTATACATTACTTAAATAGTATGGTTTTAATTGTGGTAAATATATATATGAAAAATGTTTATATTTCAACCACCTTTCCATGTACATTTCAATGACATTAATGGTTCATCATGTTGTTCAACCATTATCCTTTTCCATTCCCAAATTATGCCATCACTCTTAACAGACTGTGATGACTCAATGGGATGCAAACCACAAAGTCAGCGGTTTGAGCCCACCAGTGACGCCGAGGGAGAAAAATGAGGCTTTCTGCTCCTGCAAAGATTTAAAGCCTCGGAAACTCTATACAGTGTCGCTATGAGTTGGACTCCTAGTGTGGTGCTGTAGGATCAGCACTGGACTGCAAATCACAAGGTCAGTGGTTCAAACTCACCAGCTGCTCCTGTGAAACCCTGTACAGGGTGGCTATGTGTCAGAACTGACAACAACTTAACAGAGGCTCACTGAGTCCTCTTTTCTCTCTTCCTCCCACCTGCCCCTGGTAACCACTAATCAGCACGTGTCCATCAAAATAGGAGCACCTAAGAGTTGTCCTTTTGTAACTGGCTTATTTCATTCAGCATAATGCTGTCAAGGTTTTCTATGTTGTACCCTCTCTCTGAACTTCATTTCTAATCATTGTTATAATAGTGCTCATGAACATTTTACCTTCAATGACTCCTTATTAATTTCAAAAGAAAGTACAGGCCCCAACCTATCTTTCCAATCATGTACTGCCTAAATTGTCTTCATTTTCCCCATGGTCCAGCCCACATGAGATGGGCTGCCCTGACGCACTCACACGTACATTTTTACATCGCCTTGCCTTTCTTTCTTCCTAGAATTATTTACTTCTCTTTCTTCGCTTAGTTCAAAAGATGACTTCCTCCATACTATCTTTCTTCGAACCTCCGTGACTTATCTCCTGTCTCGACACTGATCATATTCCACCGTATTTCAATCACCTTGTAACTCATCTGTCTTGAGGACTGGGACAATGCTGTAAGTTAATCTTTGTATTACCACAACCTCCAGAGTTTGACTTAAAATAAATTCAAATAATAGCAGCTGATATTTATTGTACAATTACTATATGACAGACATTATGCTGGATGCATTATAGATACTCATATTATTTAATGTAATTATATACAGTTTTGTGAGCATTCTTTAATAATTAACATATAAAGAATCTGAGACTCAAAAAGGAAATGTAACTAGTCACAGGTGCACTCAATTAGTAAGTAACGAAGACTGTATTTGAGAGCAGGCCATCTGATTTCCAACAGTCTTCTCTACTTGCTATGAGTCGGAACCAACTCCACAGCACTGAACAACAGCACCGTACTCTCTAAAAGTATTAAAGAGCAAAGATATCAGTTTGAGGACAAAGGGGTGTCTGACCCAAGTCATGATATTTTCAATCATCTCATATACATATGAAAGTTGAACAATGAATAAGGAAGACCGTTGAAGAAACTATGCATTTGAAATATGATATTGGGGAAGAATTTTGAAAGTATCATGAACTGCCAGAAGAACCAACAAATTTGTCTTGGGAAAAATACAGCCCGAATGGTCCTTAGAAGTAAGGATGGTGAGACTTATCTCTTGCAAATGGACATGTTATCAGGAGGAACCAGTCCCTGGAGAAGGAAAGAATATGTGGTAAAGTGCAGAGTCAGTGAAAAAGAGGAAGACTTGCAATGAGATAATTGATACAGTGACAGTAAAAATGGGTTCAAACATAACAATTGTAATGATATCGCAGGACCGGGCAGTGTTTCAATCTGTCGCGCACAGGGTCACTATGCGTCAGAATCAACTCTACAACACCTCACAACAACAACACACCTCATGAAATGAACAAGCAAGCTTTACGCCACTGAGCTCTGGAGTCCCACAATGATTCAAACAGTTCATGCATTCAGCTACTAACTGAAAGTTTGAAGGTTTGAATCTTCCCAGAGGTGCCCCCAAAAAATGGCTGGAAAATCAGTCCTTAACAATCTTAAGGAGGACAGTTTTACTCTGACACACAAGGGATCACAATGAGTCAGAATCAACTCGACGAAGACTGGTCACAGTGAGCCCAGCTACAGAAACTACTTAACTGTGAAAAATGACAAACTAGCTTTTCAGGGGTTGTCAAGTGCACTGGCATTTCAGGCAGATGCCACTACTCACTGCGAATATGATCCATTCAGTGGAAGCTCAGTTGAAATCTTATTGTGTTGCGTATCCAGCATAGTGGTTATGAATTGGGCTGCTAACCTCAAGGTCGGCAGTTTGAAACTACCAGCCATTTCATGAGAGAGAGATGAGGCTTTCTGCTCCCGTAAAAATTTACAGCCTCTGAAACCCTGTACAGGATCACTATGAGTCGGAACCGACTTCACAGTACTTAATAACAACATCCTCATAGTTTATCAGGTACTAGGCAAGAATTTCCTTCTTTACATGAGAAACAAACCCAAACCAGCCTATCATTAAGAATAAAATAAAGGTAAATAAAGGAAAGGATGAGGAGAGGTATGCACAACTTAAAATAATTAATCCATTGTGATCAGAGGGCAGCATTTCCCTAAGGGTCAAGTTCAGAAGGGTTAGGAAAGATGGAGACATGGAAACAGGAAACAAGGAGGAAGTAAGATCAGTAATGCCACACTGTGGGACTTACAATGACATGAAACAAAATATGCATGAGCTGTTGAGTAGAAAACTGACCTGCTCTGAAAACCTTCACCCAATTCGCCAAAAAGAAAAGAAAGCTGAAAAAGAAAGAAAGGAAAGGAACGGATGAAGAAAAACCTTGTATTCTCCCCAAACAAGATGACCTGGGGATATAATGGGGTGGTTTCAGAACTGGTGGAGGGGAATGTGGAAATCATGATTCTGTATCTACATTTTCATTCAAATGTGAGAGAAAAGTCATCATAGAGCTGAAGAGTAAAGTGGCCAATTCTTACATGTAGTTAAAATGACCTGTTTAATTTATGTTTTACTAGTATTTTTATTGATAAGCAAAATTCTTTATGATGTCTTTCATCTCAGCAGGTGGGGTGTGTGTGTGTGTGTGTGTGTGTGTGTGTGTGTGTGTGTGTGCTGCCTGTGGTGCAAAACAGGCCACTGGGTTTGTCTGAGGTAAGTCAAAATATCTTTAAGATAGAGTCATATATTCTGACACACAGATGTGACTTTGAATTTTCCAATGATTATTTTCTACAGACACACTCATTTTCTCCACAGGATCATATAGAGGAGTGAGATGCCAGTGGTCAGGTACCAATGATTTATAGGTTAAATGTGGGGTGAATTAGATAATCTCACATGCTTTCTGTATTAGATGAAAGAGGAAGAGTGTGTTGGAGACATTCTCACTCACTGTCATCAAGTTGATTCTGACTTATCACGAACCTTTATAGGGTTTCCAAGTTTGTAAACCTTTACGAGAGCAAAAAGCCTCATCTTTCTCCCACAGAGTGACTGTTTTCTTTGAATTGCCAAACTTGCTGTTAGCCTATGGCCTTAGTGACCCCTGTAAAGACTTCTTGCCACTCCTTTACTTCCTCTCCTCTTCCCCCAGTAGAAATAGAAGCACCATGAGGGCAGGAATTCTGATCTGTATTTTTACTGGTGTATCTACAAAACCTAAATGATGGTATGGCAAAAAAATAAATTATTGAATGAATGAATACATGAGAATAAGGAAGCTCTGTTTGCTTTAAAATTGGTGTCACTCTGGTGTCAAAAACCAGCTAAGAAGGTAAACTTTCCATTACAAAATAGGGATCAAAATGGAGGGTGTTAGGCTCTGACCTCAGTGAATTCATGGGACTGT
>NW_006408533.1:1803556-1808777 GCF_000296735.1 Chrysochloris asiatica | reverse complement strand
ATGGATGATGTATGAATGTATGGATGATGTATGAATGCATGGATGATGTATGAATGTATGGATGAGGACATAAAGGGAAAAGAAGAGCCTTTAATGGATGCATGAAGGTACTAAGGACAAAGTTTTCCATCCTAAAAATCCTGTTACATCACTGAGAGCAGCAACCATCTCTTGCTCCTGAACATCCCTTCTGGGTCATTTATCACATGATCATTCAGATTGTAAGTACCAGAGCAGCATGAACATGTGAAGAAGATACCTACCTATATATGAAAATATTAGTCTCATGACACAAGTTTTACATGTTTTAAGTATGTTGTTGTTGCTGCTGCTGCTGCGTCATCGAGTTGGTTGCAACTCATTGTAACCATGTTTAGAGTTTCAAGAGCAGCTGGTGGGTTTGAACTGCTGACCTTGAGGTTAGCAGCCCCATGCTTATCTTACAGCGCCACACCAGAACTTGAATATATATGTATAGATAGTATATATTTTTCCGGAGTGGTGGTCATGGTGATGTGCTGTAGAGTTTGTTCTGACTCATAGTGACCCTGTAGAAGATTTCTAAGGCTGTAAATTATTATGGGAGCAGAAAGTCTCATCTTTCTCCTGCTGAACTGCTGGTAGTTTCAAACTTCTGACCATGAGATTAGCAGCCTAACTCATAACCACTATGCTACCACAGCTCCTTATTTTTCTGGAATAATGCACCAAAAATAAGTATATAAACAAACCAACCAGTTGCTGTGGTGTCATTTCTGACTCATAATGATCCCGACCCATGACTACCCCATGTGTGTCAGAGTAGAACTCTACTCCAAAATGACTGATGTTTTAGAAGTAGCCTGAAGCTCATACTGGTGAAAACATGAAAGATGATTTTCTACATCCAGGTTTATGTTGATTCTTGGACTATTCCTCTCCTCCCAATCTTTGTCTATGGAAATCCTATCCATCTTTCAAAGGGCATTTCAAATGCCACTAACCACTAATCAAACGTTCCTTCTTTCACCTCCAAGTACCCATAACACTTGGTTCTCTTCAAGGGTTCATATCTCACTCTACACTTCTATAGTCAGTTGTGAACTTCTCTTATTCATTCTAGTACACTGAAAACTTATTGAAGGAAGAGATGAACTTCTCTTCAATATATTCCTTCATTACTTAGTAGTACTTGAGTCAAACCAAAAAACCCAAACCTACTGCCATCAAACTGATTCTGATTTATAGTGCTCCTAGAGGACAGAGGGACTGGACATCTTTCTTCAATGGAGCAGCTGGTGGACTTTAACCTCACACCATTCAATTAGCAGCCCAACACTTAACCCAGAGGAAGTACTGTACTAGCATTTCTAACCTTCACATGGGTTGTAATGTATCAACATAGAACTCAAGAGAGAAGGAGGCTACCATTTGTTGAGCAACTATTACATTCCAGAAAATGGACGATGTATCCTATTTCATTTTGTATTTCATTTTGATCTAAATGCAAGGATTTATGTAGTTATAAATAAAAATAATCTGAACGTGCCAGCTAAAATTATACTGTTGTTGTTAAGTGCCATCAAGTCCAACTCATAGCAACCCTGTATAGGATTCTGAGGAGCAGCTGGTGGGTTTGAACTGCTGATCTTGGAGTTAACAGTCCAATACTTACCCTACAGTGCCACACCAGTAGACCAAAATTAAACTAGGAGTTCCTATGAAACTATCATCAGCTGACATTTCTGCACAGATCCTTTTTTTTGAATTGACAGTTGTATAGTTTATTATTCAGAAATGACAAACCCAAGAGGACTAGTGCAGCATTCCTAGAATGAGATGAAACACTCTTACTTAGATAGTCCTGAACTGAGGTAAAGGGAGTTTCTCTGGAGTGGGTTCTGCATTACCTTTGATCTTACAAGAGACAGAAGAAGATCACATGTATTTTGATGTCAAGCATTGTCAAAAACTATGACTGTTAGGCAGTGAAAAATTACAATGCATTTTTTCAAAGAAACATTAACTTGATTTCTATAGTCTCTATAATACTATATGGAATCTGGGTATGGTGCTATGGGTTAGTGCGCTGGACTGCAAAGTCAGTTTGAACCTCAAGGTCGACAGTTCAAGCTGACCAGCTGCTCCTCAGAAACCCTATACAGGGTTGCTGTGGGTTGGAACTGACACTTAACAACAACAATGATACTATATAACATGCAAGGTGTTTTCCATGTCCGTTGCAGTTTGCAATATTCTATGCCATACACTAAAGTAACTCTATTAACTATACTATTTTGTTGTTGTTAAGTGCCATTGAGTTGTTTCTGATTCACAGAGACCGGTATAGGGTTTCCAAGGAGCAGCTGGTGAATTTGAACTGCCGACCTTGTAGATTAAACCAACCTTGTTGTCCTGCAATTACCCTACAGCTCCATACCAGGAGACCACTGTACTATGTAATCAGCATGACTGTCTGAATAGCTTACAATCTATTTTCTGATTGTGCTAGTTAACAGCATGTACATCAATTTCTATTACTGCAACACTATAAAAACAATCTATCATCTGTTGGTAGAATTAGAACTTCAGAATCATTCTAAACCAGCTTCAGTTTTATAGTTTTTCTCATTCTGGAGCTAGTTTCCTTAGGATATTTTGGGTTATAAGCATCCTTCTTTAATAAGATAGATTGCTTTCAGCTGAGAATTCCCCTGCATCGGATGAACATCCCCGCAACACTGATTGGCACATTATTATAACATTCACCGTAGCGTCATATATACTACTAAACTTTAATACTTCAAGTTGTTTTTAATTGTTCCCAATTTTATAAAGTTCCTGGAAGTAAGATTTTAGAAATAAATAGTTATTGGAAAATATAATCTTAAATAAAAATATGTAACTTACCCACAAAGAAATCAGAAATGGCCAAGTTGAGAAAAAAGTAATTACTTCGATGTCTAAGGTTTTTGTCCACCATAAAAGCTAAAATGACCACAGCATTTCCTATCATTATAGCAAAAGCTACTAATGCCATTAAAAATGCTAAAGTTATACAAGCACCTGGCGGGAAACTATTTGTGCAATTAATTTCTGGCATTATATTAAATGATGAAAATCTAATACAGAAGATTACTCCTCCAAGTCAACTCTGGCTAGTATGTTTTCCAATTAATGTTTAAAATACAAAGTTGCCTACTAAAAACATTTTTGGTATCTATTGCTGATCTCAAAGTACTTCCTGATTCTGATAAAGCAAACTTGTGGTAACAGTTTCCCTTTAACTGACACTGAAAAAAATAGTTTCAAAGAAGCAGTGAAATATTTTATTTTATACATTTAAATGGGATTCATCCGTTCCCCACAAATACAAGTAATTATATAACATGTACAAAGCATAATCCATTTTATATTTGTAAGACATGAATCCAAATGATACTTTAAAATATTATAAAACTACTTGTCTGTCAGTTTGTTGTACCATGGTGGTTTGCGTGTTTCTGTGATCCTGGAAGTCATGTCACCAGTATTTTAAATACCAGCAGGGTCTCCCCTGTTGGACAGGCTTCAGCTGAGTTTCCAGACAAAAACAGATTAACAAAGAGAGGCGGACTACTTGTGAATAGCAGAGCAATATTGTCAGACAGGATACCAGGAAATAAAAACATTATGGATAGAACTAGAATGATGTCAGATGTTGTTGTTGTTGTTAAGTGCCGTCGAGTCGGTTCCGACCCATAGCGACCCTGTACAGGGTTTCCGAGGGTGTAAATCTTTACGGGAGTAGAAAGCCTCATCTTTCTCCCGCGGAGCGACTGGTAGTTTCGAACCGCTGACCTTAAGGTTCGCAGTCCGATTCGTAACCACTACGCTAGTGCCTGAATATGAGCTCCTCAGGTTGGAAAGCACTTAAAACCCAACTGGGGCAGAGCTACCTCCTCAAAATAGAATTGAGCATTATGATGTGAATGGAATGAAGCTTTCAGGACCATCATTTGCTGATGGGACACAATTCAAAATGAGGAGAAACAGCTGCATACATCCATTGGAGCATGGACTGTATGAGTATGAATCTAGGAGACGGAAGTTTTAAAAAATGAAATGGAATACATAAAGATAGATACCCAGGGCAATAGTGAGCTGAAATTAACTAGTATTGGCCATTTTGAATCTGACAATCATACAGTTTACTATGCTGGGGATGACAAATTGAAGAAGAATGGTACTGCATTCATCATCAAAAGGAACATTTTGAGATTCATCCTGAGGTACATGATGTCTGTGATAGGATAATATCTATATATCTTCAAGGAAGATCAGTTAATACCACAATTATTTATATTTGTGCACCAACCACAAATGTCAGTGAAGATGAAACTGATTAATTCTACCAACTTCTTCAGTGTGGGTTTAATCAAACATGCAATCAAGGTATATGAATAATTACTGGTGATTGGAAAATAAGCCTTGGTGATAGAAATTATGGTAAAGATCACATGATAGAATTTTGCAAAACCAATGACTTATTGATTGCAAATACCTTTTTTTAAGCAACATAAAAGATGACTATACACATGGACCTCACCAGATGGAATACACAGAAATCTATGGGAAGAGATGGTGGAATAACAAAACAAAACAAGACCATCAATTGTTCATATCAAAGTTCAAACTGAACTGTAACTGATTGGACTTGCTAAAAAGGGAATTAGAATTTGCCCAGAGGGATAGGCTTGTTTTTAAGCCTTTCTAGAGTACAGAACCTTAGGTGGAATCCTGAACCCCACCCAGAACTTTCTGATTGGTATATTTGCATTTGAAAAGACATTGCGGCCCACTTGTTTGAGGACCGGAGGTTTTTACTGAAAGAAAGATCTGAAGTCAAAAGCAAACTGTTTGCCTTTTTGAGTTTCAAGCAAGCTGTTTGCTTTCAAGGCATCAAGGCAAGAAAAGCAGCCCATCAGGGGAAACCCCCTTCTAGGACTGAGAATTAAAAGGAAACTGAGAACAGCCTAGTATGCTCACTGGTGACCACCAGGGTCTACTTGTGAGTGGAAATGGGGGAAATACTGCAATGAAGACAGGGGCTGAGTTTGGATATGTTCCATTGGCAGCTGTTGACCTTGAGATGAGAGAGAGAAGAAGAAAGACTAGTTTGAAGTTTAGGGAGTTGTGTATACTCCTGACCTAAGGCCATGGGCACTGACCTAGCCACTGGGAGCTAGGATTGAGAGTGAAG
>NW_006408533.1:1801902-1803076 GCF_000296735.1 Chrysochloris asiatica | reverse complement strand
GCTTTCTGCTCCCGTAAAGATTTATAGCCTCGGAAACCCTGTTCAGGGTCACTATGAGTCATAACCGACTCAATGGCACTTAACAACAAAATAGGCTTTCTAAGGAGGGGCTGGTGAGTTTAACCACTGACCTTGTTGTTCAAACCAACTTTGCGGTCTAGTGCTTTATTCCACAGTGCCAAATGGGCAGTTTAGACATTGACTATCAAAAAATGGGGAGTCTATAATGGTATAAAGTGGCTGGTTTACAAGCTTTCATGACTGAGGGGCATAAGGTAGAATAACCACTGAAGAGTTTTCCTCTTTTCCAGATGGGGGTGGGGGATGATGCTGATAGGATTTTATAATCCAATTGTGAGTAATTGTTACCAAGATTAATTGTGATTATCAAAGATGAAATTGTGGAAGATGTGTAACTAAAAAGGGGGATAGTTAATCTTTCATTTCAGGAACAGACAATTCCAGGGCCATCAAGAAATAAGAGCACGTGTCAAGTGTAAGATCCTACCTAGAAAAAAGCAGCAGTAGCAGAGACCATGGGAGAGGCAGTAGCATGCAACAACAGAACAGCTGCAGGCTCTATGTCCATGGACTGAGAAAGGCTGTGTGCCTACAGGCAGGAGGCTGGCTTGCAGCATGTGCCCTTTGGATATTTAAATAAATATATATTTTGTTTTGTATGTGTGCATCAGATATTTTTGCTTTGTTCATTTGTGAAATAGAAGATGTTAAATAGGGAACCACAGGATGGAAGTGGCTAACTGGAGTTTGCAGGGAGAGGACTTTAATCCTTGAGATGAAAAAAGTGGATGATTTGTTGAATGTAAAGCTGATGATCTTGTCTATAAACCTTCATTCAATTCACATTAATTTTTTTTTTTTTTAAGTTCAGGCTGAAGCTGAAGAAAATTAAAACAAGTCCACAAGAGCCAAAATATGGCCTTGTACACATCCCACCTCAATTTAAATAACATTCAGGAACAGATTTGATGCATTAGATACGATGTTCTTAATGTGATGACATTAAGAACATCGTGTAGGAAGAAAACAAAAGATCATTAAGAAGACAAGAAAGAAAGAAAAAATCAAAATAGATGTCAGAAGAGACTTAAAGTTTCTCTCCAATGTTGAGATGCGAAAGCAAATGTAGAAATGAGGAGGTAAAAGAGCCAAA
>NW_006408533.1:1799184-1800067 GCF_000296735.1 Chrysochloris asiatica | reverse complement strand
GTTGTTGTTGTTAGGTGCTATCGAGTCGGCACCGACTCATAGCGACCCTATGCACAACAGAATGAAAACAATGTCCGATCCTGGGCCAACCTCACTACTGTTGCCATACTTGAGTCCATCGATGCTGCCACCCGGCCAATCCATCTCGTTGGGGGTCATCAGAAGAACCAACAAATCTTTGTTGGGAGAAGAACAGCCAGAATGTTCCCTAGCAGCCAAGATGATGAGACTTTGTCTCTCGTATTTTGGACATACTACCAAGCATGACCAATATCTGGAGACATGATGCTTGGTAAAGTTGAGGGTCAGTGAAAAAGTGGAAGACCCCAATGAGTTGGGTTAGCACAGTGGCAGCAGCAATGGGCTCAAGATAATAATTGTGTAGATGTCGCATGACTGGGGCAGTGTGTCATTATGTTGTGCACAGGGTCACTATGAGTTGGAACCAACTCAATAGCACCTAAGAACAACAATTAAGAACATTTTTGGTATTTAGTTTGATCTCTTAGTACTGCCTGATTCTGATAAAACAAACTTGTGTTAATAGTTTCCTTTTAACTGACACTGAAAAAGTATTTCTGAAGAAATCGTGAAATGTTTTATCTTACACATTTTAATGTGATTCATCCATTCCCTATTAGTAGAAAATATTATATAATATATAGAATATTTACTGCAAGGTTGGTGGTTCAAGCTCATCAGCCACTCCTCGGAAACACTATACGGGGTCACTATGAATCAGACCCGACTTGATGGACCTTCACAACAAATGCAAAATATAATTGATCCATTGTATTGGTAACACATTATTCCAAATGATATTCATATTTTTAAATAATGTAAAACCAAACCTACTGTCCTCTAGTCGATTCTGGCTCACAGC
>NW_006408533.1:1795763-1797759 GCF_000296735.1 Chrysochloris asiatica | reverse complement strand
GTTAATTTCTGGATTCTCGATTCTGTTCCATTGATCAATGTATCTTTATACCAATACCAAGCTGTTTTGACCACTGCAGCCGTGCAATAAATTTTGAAATCGAGGAATGAGAGGTTTCCAACCTTATTCTTCTTCTTAAGCAGTGCTTTGCTTATCATGGATCTCTTTCCTTTCCATATAAAGTTTGTAATTGTTTTTCCCATCTCTTTGAAGAATGTCATTGGAATCTGGATTGGGCTTGCATTACATCCATAGATTGCTTTGCATAGTACTGACATTTTCACAATGTTAAATATTCCTATCCAGGACATTGGTACATTCTTCCATTTTTGTTGGTCTCTTTTGGTTTCTTGTAGTAGTGTTTTGTAGTTTTCTTTGTATAGGTCCTTTGTTTCTCTGGTTACATTTATTCCTAGATATTTCATCCATGGGTGGTCACTGCAAAGGGTATTGCTTTCCTAATGTCCTTTTCAGAATTGTCATTGTTGGTATAGACGAATACAACTGATTTTTGTATGTTGATCTTATATCCTACCACTTTGCTGAATCTTCCAATGAGGTCTAGTAGCTTTATTACTGAGTCTTTGGGGTTAAATATTTCTTTCTAGCCATGATAAAATGACAGGGAATGGATTTACTGTCCCATCTGAAACAACCAAAAAATTGGATGAACTATATGGCACAAGGCTTGGGGTTTTAAAAAAATATTTTATTGTATTGTAGATGAAAGTTTACACAGCAAGTTAGTTCCCATTTAGCCATTTGTGTATTGTTCCATGACACTGGTTGCAATTTTCCAGTGTGTCAGGATTCTCATTTTTCCATTCCATTGGTTTTGTTTCCATTGAAGCAGCTCCTTTGCACTCTCTTCTCTGGAGTAAATGTTGACTATTGGTGTCATATACTTTATTATTTAAGGGATCACATTAGCCACAGGCATTATTATTTATTTTATAAGCCAGTGTATTACTTGACTGAAAGGTGACCTCCATGAGTGGCTTAATTTCCAAGTTCAAAGGATATCTTAGGGTGATAATCTTGGGAGTTCCTCTACTCTCTATCGAACAAGAAAGTCTGATCTTTTTTTAGGAATCTGAGTTCTCCAGTTTCCTTCCATTCTATCTGGGTCCTTCAATTATGTCCCTGGTCAGAATGGTCTGTAGTGATAGCTGGGCACCGTCTACTTTTTCTGGTCTCAGGCCCAAAGAAACTGTGGTTGTGAGCTATTCGTCCTATGGGTCTTTGGTTTCCTTCATTCTCTTTTGCTCTAGATGAGTAAAGAATAATAGTTGTGTCTTAGATGGCTGCTCACAAGCTTTTAAGATTCCAGATGTTACTCACCAAATTAGGATATAGAATATCATATGATACAAGGTTTTCAAGGTATCAGATATCAGGATAATTATTCTCTGATAGAATAGGGACACAATGAGGTCAGTTCTACAATTGTCCCAGCTTACAGCTTTAGGACTGGTTCCTCTGATTGGTGCAAATGATTAAGCACTTGAAAGATTGGCAGTTTGACACTGAGATGCCTCAGAAGACAGGCCTGGGAATCTGTTTCTGAAAAGCCATAGCCTTAAAAACATACTGATCCCCTGAAACCAGAGAATTAGACAGTACCTGGACAGAACTATTCCCCATTTGATAAGGGCAGCAATAGATGGACCAACCCTGATAGAAGAGAAGAAAAAAGCAGAACACAACTCATATTTAAAAGTCCAGACTTATTTAACCAGTTAAGACTAGAAGACTCCCAGAGATTGTCACCCTGAGATAATATTTAAACCGATTGTCACCCTGAGATAATATTTAAACCCTGAACTGAAACTATCCCCTGAGGTCACCTTTCAGTGAAACAACAGACTGTCACACAATATACAGGACATTACCCATGAATACAGTGCTCCAGGAGTCCTGGTGTGGTGCTGTGGGCTAATGCATCAGACTGCATAGTTGTTTGAACTGCAAGGTCAGCAGTTCAAGCTCACCAGCC
>NW_006408533.1:1787105-1795163 GCF_000296735.1 Chrysochloris asiatica | reverse complement strand
AAACCGGCCTGGTGGAGTTCTGCTGTGGTATTATAGAATAAGCACTCCATCACAAGATTGGCTTGAACCATAAGGTCACTTTTCAGTGAAACAACAGACTGGCACACAATATAAAGTGTATTACTCATGGATAACACCACAGCAGAACTCCACCAGACTGGTGTAGACTACTGGAAAAGGAACAACCAGTAAGCATTTAAAGAGACTGTTGATACATGTGAAAAATGGAAATAATGTTGCTGGACTATTTGTGTAGAAAATGTCAAATAGGAACCTATTTTGTTCTGTAAACTTACAAAAATAAGTTTAAAATTTTTATTTTAAAAATAAAAAGAC
The DNA here is from genome assembly GCF_000296735.1 of Chrysochloris asiatica. Classification (NCBI taxonomy): domain Eukaryota; kingdom Metazoa; phylum Chordata; class Mammalia; order Afrosoricida; family Chrysochloridae; genus Chrysochloris; species Chrysochloris asiatica. The sequence goes on along the minus strand of NW_006408533.1, from coordinate 1,794,827 downwards.
TATATGGATCAGTTTTACTCTGCACACATGGGGTTGCCATGAGTCTGAACATGGAATTCCATGGCAAGTAACAGGAACAACACTGTCTTGGGATAGTTTCCAGGGTATGGTACAGGGAGAGGAAACCTAGGTAGAGGCCAGAAGACTACTTGAGATGAGGAAATGGAGCCGAGAGTTGGGGAGTATCAGAGAGGTCTTTGTACCAGAGCTATACTGAGAGAACACCAGAGATCCTGAAAGTATGGAATCGTTGTCTTTAAGAATTCTAGTTTCTACCTTGCAGGAAACAATCAAAAACTCTCCTGTCTCCCATCAAAAAAACTATTTTTGAGCTTTAGTTTTATGGCCTCTGAAAAACAAAACAAGATCTAAGCCTTTAGATTAAACTGAAGGCCATTGGAGATAATTGTCTGAGTCAATGGGGCATGAAGACTCCAGGAATGAAATGTTTTTCAAGATTAAAGAGAAAAGGTTCTGTTATTACTCATCTCATTGAGGAATATAAAGAAAAACAGATAAAATGCTTAACTGATATACACTGCTGTATACAATGTGCTTGTTTTCATGAGAAGGGAGGACAGTCTTGAGAATTCATTCTCCCTGTCCTCCCGACTGCTGACTTTCTGTTAATAAAGCTTGGATTGGATCTCTCACCCCATCTCAGTGATTGACTACAGTGACAGGCAGCAAACCCTCATTGTGGTTTGGCAACAGGCCCCCTCAAGTATTCAGTAGAGTATATAGATCAGCATAGTGTTTGAGAAAGCTTTCTTGAGTAGGGAAAAAAAACCAGAATGCAATTGCGATCTTGCAAAGATTCGAGGGATAATATGCAGTGCTCACACAAGGCCAGGAATAGTGCCTGTTACACCAGCTATGAAAAAGAAAACACCAAAAAAAAACCTTCTTCAAAGGATAATTGAGTAGGAGACTCAGAAGGGTCTTGCCTTAGTAGAAAATAGTCTGAAACTAAATACTGCTAGGTCCTATGTAACAAATCTGAAAGAAAGACCTGAAAAATCAAACTGTTTTCAAGTAACTTACTGAAGGCCCTAACACGACACAAAAATATTCATAGAACACAAAAATATCCAGCCCCCCAACAATGTAATCCATAATTTTGGTTCTTTCCCAGTACAATCCTAAAGATACAGCACAATAAAAGCAATGGTTACCAAGAAGCAAAAGTGGTCTAATCAAAGCAAAAGAGGACCCATCAAAACTGGAGCTCGCAGCAATGGTATTTTGGGATGATCACAGCATTTATTTTGCTTGTTGTCTTTCTGGAGGACCAAAGAACGATAGTATCTGCTTATTATGATAGTGTTTTGAGAAAGTTAGCCAAAAAAAAAAAAAAAAAGCTGGGAAAGCTTCACCAGTAGAATACTGCTCCTTTTCTTCCTCACCTGAAACAAGGGCAATTCTGTAAGAATTTTAATGGGAAATCATTAGGCATCCATTTTATAGTCCTGATTTATCTCCTGACTTCTTTTTGTTTCCTAATCTTAAGAAATATTTAATAGGCACCCATTTTTCTTTAGTGAATCATGTAACAAAGACTGTAAACAATCACTAAATTCCTAGGGCCCGCAATTATTTGCTGTGGTGTTGTGAAGTGCTGTTGAGTCTGTTACGACTCATAGTAATCCTGTATAGGTGTCTGAGGTTGTTGCTGTTCAAAGTGACTTCGTGGCCTGGTAGTTGCCTTGCAGTGCCACACCAGTTTAAGGATGGGCTAAAGGACTGGTATCATCCCTTACAAAAGTGCGTTGAACTTGATGGAGATTATGCTGAGAAATAAAGTTTACATCTTTTATTTTTATCTTTTAATCCATTTTCCCACAAACTTTTTGCAGTCCCCTCATATGCATACATATGTTCATTGCAACACTGTTCACTACAGCAAAATGATGGAAACAACTTAACGTCCACCAATGATGAACGGATAAACAAATTATGGTACATAAACCCAATGGAATACTACACAATGCTACAGAATAAATAGAAATCTGCAAAACACTTCATAACATGGATGAACCTGGAGGACATTATGCGGAATGAAATTAGTCAATGACAAAAGAACAAAAATTGTATGAGATCACTATTTCAAAAACTCAAGTAAAGGTTTTCACATAGAAATAAACATTCTTTGATGGTTACCATGGGTAGGATGGGAAAGGAAGGTAAATCACTAACTAGAGGATGTTGTCGTTAAGTGCCATTGAGTCTGTTACTACTCATAGCGACCCTATAGTGGGTTTCTGAAGAGTGGCTGGTGAGTTTGAACCTCCGACCTTAAGGTTAAAACTTACCTTATGGTAGAGTGCTTATCCTACAGAGCCTAAATTGGGGAAAGGGGATATATAAGAAGGAGGTAAACAAACAATGATCAAGGCAAAAGAAGACACTGGTAGGAGTGAAAGAGTTAAAAGCAACAGAGCTAAATAGTATTACATACTAGCTCCTGCAGCAACAGTAATATCAATAATCTACATAGATGGACACCCCAGATGAATTAGTGTGGGAAAGTGAATGGGCATGCACCAACAAGCATATATTTTTTGACAGAGGAGATATCTACCTATATATTTAAATATGCTTAAAACATGCCCATGAACAAACAAGAAGGCTTCAAAAAATTAATGGAAAAAAATGCAATTAAAAAATGATTTTTTTTTTTTTTTCGTGAACTATTTGAAGCCCCCTCATAGCAGAGTATTCGGTTCCCCCAGGTTGAGAAATGCTGAGCATGTTCTTCTTTTTTGGTTTTCTGATTTCATATCTTTGCACATTTTGTTGTAATATTTGACTTTATCTTCTCAAGCTGACCTTTGAAATTTCTGTTCAGCTCTTGTACCTCCACATTTCTTCAATTTGCTTTAGCATCTCTACGCTGGAGAACAAGTTTCAGAGTCTCTTCTGACATTCATTTTGACCTTTTCCTTATTTCTTGTCTTCTTAATGACTTTTTGTTTTCTTCTTGTATGATGTTCTTGATGTCATCATCCCACAACTCTTCTGGTCTTCGGTCTTTAGGGTTTAATGTATCAAATCTGTTCTTCAGATGATCTCTAAATTCAGGTGGGATATATTCAAGGTCATATTTTGGCTCTCGGGTACTTGTTTTCATTTTCTTCAGCTTCAGTTTGAATTTGCATTTGAGCAATTGATGGTCTGTTCCACAATCTGCCCCAGGCTTTGTTTTGACTGATCATATGGAGCTTTTCCATCATCTCTTTCCGCAGATGTATTCAATTTGATTTCTATGTATTCCATCTGGTGAGGTCCATGTGTCTAGTCGTCTCTTATGCTGTCTAAAGAAGGTATTTGAAATAAACAAATCATTGGTTTTCAGAATTCTATCATGTGATCTCAAGCATCATTTCTATCACCAAGGTCATATTTTCCAATTACTGATCCTTCCTCCTTGCTTCCAACCTTTGCGTTCCAATTACCAGTAATGATCAATACATCTTGAGTGCATGTTTGATCAATTTCAGATTAAAGAAGTTGGTAGAATTTTTCTATTTCATCTTCTCTGGCTTAAGTGGTTGGTGCATAAATTTGAATAATAATGGTATTAACTTGTCTTCCCTGTAGGCACATGGATGTACCTCATGACTGATCTGCATGTGTGTTTTGACAATGAATGCAACACCATTCCTCTTCAATATGTCATTCCCGGCATAGTAAACCATGTGGTTGTCAGGTTCAAAATGGCCAATACCAGTCCTTTTCAGCTTACTAATGCCTAAGATATCGATGTTTACTTTTGACAATTTCTAATTATCCTAGATACATGCTTCGTACATTCAATGTTCTGATTGTTAGTGGATGTTTACAGCTGTTTCTCTTCATTTTGAGTTGTACCCCATCAGCAAATGAAGGTCCCATGGGTTTTTCTCCCACGGGCTTTACTCCATTTGCATCATCACAGTCAACTCTTCCCCAATCACATTTTGAGTGCCTTCCAACCTGAAGTGCTCATTTTCCAGCACTATATCTGACAGTGTTTCTCTGCTATTCATAAGGTTTTCAATGACTAAATATTCAGAAGTAGTTCGTCACTCCTTCTTCCTAATCTTTCTTCATCTGGAAGCTCATTTGAAACCTATCCACCATGGGTGACCCTGTGGGTAATTAAATTACTGGTGGCATAGTTTCCAGAATCACAGCAACTCACAAGCCACCACAGTATGACAAAGTGACAGACGAGTGGTGGAGCCAAACAATAGGCAGATGTATATGGTGAACAATAATACCAATGGGGTATGCACGCTTTAGAACAGCCAACAACTTCAGATCAAAAGGACAGCATTTATACAGAGATAAAGTTCAGAGAGCAGGAAGGAATGGAAAAGAAGGACAAATGGAAACAGGCAGCTCAGGGACGAAGTGGGATGAGTGCTGTTATACAATGGGGATTGTGATCAATGACCAGAAACAAAATGTGTTCAAATTGTAAAATGTACTTTACTATATAAACTTTCACCCAAATCACAATAAAAAGTCAAAGGAAAAAAATGGACAAGGGACATTAACAGAACCTTCAGCAAAGAAGACATCCAAGCAGCCAACAGATGCATGAAAAAAATGTTTACAATCATTAGCCATTAGAGAAATGTAAATCACAATTACATTGAGATACTATCTTAATCCTGGCTAAAATGGCACTGATTAAAACAGAACAAAAGTCAGATAAAAACAAATGTTGGCAAACATGTGGTTTCCCTTGGGGGCATGGTCTGATTACAATTTAGAAGACTGCTTTGGAAAAGCCTGCTCCTTTTCCCTGGACCTTGCACCTGGTTCATGACATCTGACCTCCATCCAGCTCATGAGACCTGATTTCATGAGTCCAGCACCTGACCTGATTCTCCATGCATCATGCATCAACAGCGTATCATCTGACCTGCTGATTTGGATTCCTCAGCTCCTGAGACTATAGAGATCAGAAGATTCATCCAGACTGACCTCTGAACTACATGTTTGTGACTTGACAGCCTCCACAAAAAGCCATTCCTTTTGACAATTGTGAGTTTTGTGGAATGTTGCAGAAACCTGGGACTTGAGGGAAGGGAGGAGAGGTGATTGTTATCAAGGACTATGGAGGGGCATAATATGTTGGAAAATTATAACAGGATATCTTTAACCTCCAACTCTTAGGAACCAGTCTTGTGTTAATTTTTTGAAAAGAAATTATCCACGCAGGTACTTTGGTTGCTTCCATTTATTTGCTGTTGTGAATAAAACATCAATGAACATAGGTGTGCATTGTTCTGTTCATTACTTTTTATTTTTAGGATTCTAGGATTTTTACCTACGAGTGGAGTTTCTGGGTTATAAGGTAGTTTCTTTCTAATTTCTTGAGAAAGCGTCATACTATTTTGCACAGTAGTTGTACGATTCTACAGTCCAACCAGCAATGGGTAAGAGCTCACATCATCCACTAAGGTGGGGCACTCTTAATACTTAGATCTATTGTAGCCTTTGTTCCTTAGCCCCACCATAATCTTTACTCCTTACCAACTCATTTCAAAATGGTCCATAATCACAGGCATAGAGGCTGGGATTTACAATATGTCACAAAATGGAGAAATTTGGCTAGAAGGGCCACAGTAAATAATTAGCTGTTCTGCAGTATCCCAAGGAGTGAATGGATAAGCAAACTACGGTACATATAGTCTTCCCTGGGTATCTGTGGGCAATTAGTTCCAAGAGTCTCAAGTAAAATGGCATAGTATTTGCATATACCTAGGCACATCCTCCCATGTACTTTAAATAATTGTTAGATTACTTTTAATACCCAATGCAATGTAAATACTAGGCAAATAGCACTTTATGCTCCCTATTAGCCTTACAGGGATTGCTTTGATCACTTAATTGTTTTCTTTTTTCTCAAATATTTTCTATATGTGATTGGGTGCATCCACAAATACAGAACTCACAGATATGGAGGGTCACATGTGCATAAATGGGATATGACACAACCATAAAGGACAATGAATGATGAATCCATGAAACACTTTATAGCATGATAGAAAGTGATGCAGGCCACACTCCAAGGAAACTCCCTTTTATATGATCAACATTGTGACCTGAGTAAGGGTGTGGCATCCCACCCAAGTGATTGGCTAAATACACACATTCACATCATGGGGGATGATTATATAATTGCCAAACCACTGAGAATCATGGTTCCATCATGTTGACACATATTTGGGGGGTACACAGTTCAATCCATGACTATGCTGTAGATGCCCCTCACTGAGAACCATTATCTATCAAACAATATATGCAGGGACAAGGTATGTAACTGTGCCCTGCAAAGATTTGGAATCTTGAAATAACAAAGATGTAGCCTCTAAGCTAAATTCCTATGAGAAAAAGGAGATTGTGTATGTAGGAACAAAGTAACTGTATTTTACTTATGTCTGATTTATATTGTGGCATGTATCTAGAGTACCACATGATACCCCTGTGTAGTGTAACACAAATACGTAACTTTAATATTGTGCAAGCTAATAAAACTTACATAATACTGATGTTGATGATCAAATATAACGTGAGGTTGGCATTATCCCAGTGGAGAAGAATTAGCCTAATAATAATTTAGATTTGATTAATGATAATTGTTATTCTCGGTTACACAAGAGATTTATATCATAAAGTGCAGCTAGTACTTTAGATCAAGGAGGCAAAAGAATTCTAAAGTTAGTCCCTAAATATGACAATGGTTGTGCTGGTATAATTGAATTGTTCAGCTGTTTAAATCCATAACTGGTTATTACAAATTTCTAATAGCTTTAGGTGCATTTTGAGTAACAATTTTATGATGCTGTAAGGAGCTCTGGTGGCACTGTGGGTTAGGCATTGAGCTGCTAACTGCAAGGTCAGCAGTTCAAACCTACCAGCTGCTCCATGGAAGAAAGATGAAGCTGTCTGTTCCAGTGAAGATTTAGTCTTAGGAATCCTACACAGGATCATTTTGAGTTGGAATCAACTAGATGGCAGTGAGTGAGTAAAGCAAATATTGCTGCTAAATCTAGAATGATCGCTTCATTTCAAAGCCCTTGCTCATGGGTCAGGAGAGTAGACTATGCTGTGGGAATTCATTTCAGCAGTCATAGAATTATTTTTGGAAAATATCTGGTCAGGGCATGGAATGTACTCATTGTTACCTTGTGTCTTAGGCTGAGTTTTCTAGAGAAGCAAAACCAGTGAAATATATATATACACGGTGGTGGTGGTGGTGGTGGTGTGCCGTGGAGTCAATTCCAACTCATAATGACCCTGTATAGGGTTTCCGAGGCTACAAATCTTTACAGGAGCAGAAAGCCACATCTTTCTCCTATGGAATGACTGGTAGTTTCGAACTGCTGACCTTGAGGTCAAAATAATGCGCAGGACTTCAAGGTCAGTCTGAACCACAAGGTTGGCAGTTCAAACTCACCAGGCACTCCTCGGAAACTCTATACAGGGTCACTATGGGTTGCAATTGACTCAACAGCACTTAACAACAACAATACATATCTATATATAAATACAAAAAGAAGCTTATTAGCTCTGGTAGCGTAGTGGTTATGAATCGGGCTGTGAAGGTTATGAATTGGGCTGTGAACCGTAAGGTCAGCAGTTCGAAACTACCAGCTATTATGCGGGAAACAGATGGGGCTTTCTGTTCCCATAAAGATTTACAGCTTCGGAAACCCTGTACAGGGT
>NW_006408533.1:1774474-1786770 GCF_000296735.1 Chrysochloris asiatica | reverse complement strand
AGCTGACAGAATCCTAACTATTACACCTTAAAACTATGAATCTAAGAAGTTTTCAGGGCAATTTCCTCTAGTCTGTCAGCACTGTTTGTTGCTAACAAAGAGATTCATGATTTGCACACTGTCTCCATGAGATCCACAGGGTTCTGCTGTTGGAATTGCATAGCAAGGCTCTACTTATATGACCAGCAAGGCCATGCTGAGATTTCTCTTAGGACTCCCTGGAGACTCCAACTTGAGCTTCCTGTTTCCAAGTACATATCAATGGTTCCGGAGTCTAGAGAAGCACATCTGCAAGGCCACAAAAAACTTCAGACTTGGCTTTTCCAGATGCCGTTGACCATGCTGCATCTCTTTCTTTAATGCTGTTGCTATATTGGATCCTTTTCTTGCAATACACCATAGATTTGTAAGCATGGTCATTTGGGGTCCTGTGAGTCTTTTTTAGAATAGAAACCTGTCTAACTGTTACTGTAAAGCAGAAAGATTATGGCTGTATCTGTGTTAATAAACAACACAGATACAGCCATAAACCCCACACTCATATGCATCCCAAGTCCACCAACACACATATATACATGTAGCACCAGAGCCCACATCTCTCCCCCAGCAGACAGCCTATGGATCTACAGTGCAAACTTGAGGCTATAGAAATTGTAAGATACTGTAATTTGATTTCTTCTGTAGAAGGTAAAAACAAAAAACAAAAAAAAACCCCTCAGTATATAGAGAGGCAAGGGTGTTAGTAAGAGGGAGAAGTTGAAGAAATAAGACTTCAAGAAATATAATTAAATGTAAAAATTAAGGGTAAGGAAGTTCACTTGGGACACCTCTGAAGATCTGGGCAGGTTGCTGCTGCTAGTTAAGTGCTGACACATAGCGACCCTGTATATGGTTCCTAAGGAGTGGATGGTGGATTTGAACTGCCAACCGTACAGTTAACAGTCCGCACCAAGGCACAAGGCAGATGAACTGTCTTGCTACTCTCCAGCGCCACACAACACAGGGCAGAGTAGCAAGACCCAATTCATTTGCCATCCCACTGAGCCCAGATTGGCATGAAGGATTACAATGAAGAGCTGCTTAAAACTGCGTCAGGGATCAGTGTGTATTCCAAACCAGCAGTAAGGGAGAGTAGGCAAATAGACAAGTGTCTTAGTGTGAGTTTTCCCAGAAACAGATCCTGAGAAAAGGATTTAAGTGCAAGTAGTATATTTGGAAGGTAATTCCAAGAAATATTGGAAGGTACGCAATAAGGGGGTGTTGTCAGGCAAGTTATAACTTGGGTTGACTGAGGCTTAATCCCACTAGGAAGCTCTGGAAACTAATACAAAGCATGCGCCTCCAAGTTATTCCCTGGAGTTGTAAGGGAGCTGTTAAATCGTTAGCTAGGAATGCTGAGGTTTGAGGGTGGCATCAATGTCTCTGGGATTTCCAGCCTGTGGTGTACACGAAGAGCAGGTTTAAGCCACTAGAGAAAGCTCTTAGCACAGGAATGTAGATGGAAGAAGGCAGTTGCAACAACACCTTGACTGTGGGGTTTTTGTTTTTTCTTATAGCAACCAACTTCCCAACTTTTATCTTAGATGGTTGCTGTGTCTCAGCTGATAAACAAAACAGGAAGGAGTTGGCTTCATGGATTACATTGGTGAATCCCATACATGATTTTTCAATTTTGGTGCTATGCAGAGCTCGTCACACTTCAGATTCATTATCTTGAAATTGACTCATCCAGAAAGGTACATACCAACTCCAACTAGAGCTACCAAAGACACAAATGTATCAGTAGAAAAATAGCAGAGGGCAAAGTTGATATACCTCAAGTTGTAAGGATGCTCAGAGTATTCTCAGAGAGTGAGTGGGATGTGGCAAAGTTAATGTGACCTCAATGCTTTAGATGACCAAGTAATAAACCATTTGAGAATAAAATGTTCCAGAGGAAAATTCATCTCTGTTGAGAAAACCTGTTATGCAGCTTTGATCCCCAAACCTTGGGAGATAGCATGGGAGGTTGCAAGACCAATAATTTGTTCATTTCAAATACTTTCAAACAACATACAAGACAACTATAAACATGGACCTCGCCAGATGGAATACGCACAAATCAAACTGACTATATCTGTAGAAAGAGATGATGGAATCATCAGCCCAAACAAGGCCAGGGGCAGATTGTGAAATAGACCATCAATTGCTCATATGCAAATTCAGAATAATGCTGAAGAAAATGAAAACAAGTTCACGAGAGTCAAAATATGACCTTGAATATATCCCACCTGAATTTAGAGATTATTGGAAGAACATATTTGATACATTAGACACTAAAGACCAAAGATCAGAAGAATTTGGGATGGCATCAAGAACATCAAACAGGAAGAAAGCAAAAGGTCATTAAGAAGACAAGAAAGAAGGAAAAGACCAAAATGGATGCCAGAAGACACTCTGAAACTTGCTCTCCAGTGTAAAGATGCTAACGCAAATGAAAAAAAATGAGGCGGTACAAGAGCTGAACAGAAACTTTCAAACGTCAGCTCAAGAAGACAAAGTCAAATATTATAATGAAATGTGCAAATACCTGGAATTAGAAAATCAAAAGGAAAGAACTCGCTCAGCATTTCTCAAGCTGGGGGAACTGAAGGAAAAAATTCAAGCTTTGGATTCTCTGGGCAAATTATTGAATGATGCAGACAGCATCAAAAGAAGATGGAAGGAATACAGAAAGTCATTATACCAAAAGGAAATGGTTGATGTTCAACCATTTCAAGAGCCAATGATCCTGAAGGAAGAAGGCCAAGGTGCACTGAAGGAATTGGCAAAGAACAAGGCTCCAGGAATTGATGGAATAAAAATTGAAGTCTTTCAACAAAGAGAGGCAGCACTGGAGGCACTCACTCATTTATGCCAGGGAATTTGGAAGACAACTATCTAGCTAACTGATTGGAAGAGATCCATATTTGTGCCCATTACACAGAGAGGTGACACACCAGAATACGGAAATCATTAGACAATATCCTTGATAGCCCATGCAAGTCAAGTTTTACTAAAGGGAATACAGAAATGGCTGCAAGCAAACACTGACAGAGAACTTTCAGAGGTTCAAGCTGGATTCAGAAGAGGCTGTGGAACGAGGGATATCATTGCTAACGTCCGATGGATCTTGGCTGAAAGCAGAGAGCATCAGAAAGATGTTTACTTGTGCTTTTCTGACTACGCAAAGGCTTTGGATTGTGTGGATCATGACAAGCTATGGACAACACTGTGAAGTATGAGTATTCCAGAACACTTAATTGTGCTCATGAGGAACCTGTACATAAACCAAAGCAGTTGTTCGAATAGAACAAGGGAACAGTAATGGTTTCAAATTAGGAAAGGTGTGAGACAGGGTTGTGTTTTTTCACCATTGTTATTCAACCTGTGTGCTGAACAAATAGTCCAAGAAGCTGGGTTATATGATGACAAACATGGCATCGGGAATGGAGGAGGACTCATTAATAACTTGCGCTATGCAGATGATACAACCTTGCTTGATGAAAGTGCAAAATACTTACTGATGAAGATCAAAGACCACAGACTTTGGTATGGATTGTATCTCAACGTAAACAAAACAAAAATCTCACCACTGGACCAGTAAACAACATTCTTATCAATGGAGAAAAGATTGAAGTTGTCAAAGACTTCATTTTTCTTGGATCAACCATCAGCACTCATGGAAGTAGCAGCCAAGAAATCAAACAACGCATTGCATTAGGCAGTCTGTTGCACAAGACCTTTTATAAATGTTGAAAAGCAAAGTGTGAACTGGTAATAGTTTTCTGGAGAGTGATTTGGCTAAACCAAAAGCTATTAAGACAGTAGAAACTCTTGACCAAGAAATTCCATTTGTAGGAATTTTTCCTAACAAAGTAATCAGAGCTACATACAAACCTTTGTTCAGACAAAGTAGTGTAGTTTTTCAGGGTGTTATTGAATAATGAAATGCTAGATACAAGTTAAAAATTGAAAATAAGTTGGAACTAGTTATGCTATGACATGAAAAAACAGTATGTGGTATATAGAAATATTGACTATAATTCAGTCATAAAAATGAATGAAATTCAGACATAAGGTAAAACATGGGTGCACCTTGTATGCTATGTGATAGTATGCTAACTGAAATAGCCAGACACAAAGGAAAAACTATTGTATGATTCCACTTACAAGTGATATCTCTTGTTGTTATGTGCCGTGGAGTCAGTTCCAACTCATAGTGACCCTGTACAGGGTTTCTGAGGCTGTAAATCTTTACGGGAGCAGAAAAGCCTCATCTTTCTCCCGTAGAACAGCTGATAGTTTCGAACTGCTGACCCTGTGGTTCACTGCCCGATTCCTAACTACTATGCTACCAGAGCTCCATTACAAGTGATATCTAGAGTAGGCCAAAAGAAAGTGGGTAAGTTTGAAGTTCCCAAGGGCTGGTGTATAGGGGAATAGGAACTTACTGGTTAGGGTACTGAGGTTCTGTTTGGAGTAATAAAGTTTGGAAATAGAGTGGTAATGGTTACATAACATTGTGTACTTCATAACACTGAATTGTATAGCTAGTAATGACTAAAGGAGAAAAATTTATGTTTTATACATAAATCACCACAATCAAAAAATTATGCCATAGAATATTTATTGACATGAGAAAAATGTTAACAATATTACACTTCTATATGAAATTTACAGAACACAAAACAATATATACAATTTAATACCATATCTGTGGAAAGAAAAATATTCATATGTACAAAATCATGCATAGGAGAAAAATAGAAGAATGTACATACCAAATGTTAACAATGGCCATCTCTGAATAGTGAGATTACAGGTGATTTGTGCAATTCTCCCAATAAATTTTCACTCGTCCTCCAAACAATACCTGCTTACTGCTGTTTCTTGGTTATGATTACTTTGATACAATTCTCTTCACACAGCTTCTGTTTCCTGACAGACACCTTTTTTTGGCCACAGCATACTTTCGATGGAGCCACTGCTATTCCTGTTTAAAAAGTAGATGCTACTTGCTCTGAAACTGGCATGTGGATACTATTTTCAACTACTAGAATATACTGTAAAATATGCCACAGCATAAATCTGGCTATAAAAATTATTATTTGGAGAATCTGAAAATCCTCTAATCGAGAGAAATTTTAAATAGAGGGAAAAAAATCTACTATCATTAGTTAGGGTCTCTATAATGATAGAAGTATGAAATAACTCAGGATTAAAAATTTAGAGAATTTTGAATCTCTCTTTACTAGCTAGCTGACTTTGGGCAAAGGAGATCAGATTTGTAATCAGTAAAATATGATTAATAATTTTTTAGAAACATGTAAAATTAATTTTTTTAAAAAAGAAGAGTAAATTAGAATAGAGATATAAAGAGTGCTTTGCTTTTTGTAAAGACCTAAATAAATATTAAATAAAACATCATAAAATAAATTCTGTTTGATGTTGTAGAAAAATTAGTTTACTTTTCTGCAGCACCAAATTCTTGCTGTTTTATCTCCTTTCACATGCAAAAATTAGAAAATTATGTTAACATTAATGGATGGTCTCTAATTTCTTGACTGATTTTAACAGCTAGTACATAGGACATAATTAACTTGACGGAACCTGAGGTAATGTGAGTCATTCTGAGGACTCTTAATAACTGACAACAGTAAACATACTTGTAACAAATATAATTTAATTTCTCAGAATCCATTCCCAATATAAGGCTATGTATTAGATTTTTATTAAAAATACCAAGTAAGGATGAGGGAGGGATATTTTAAAGGCGAAACATCAGAGAAAAGAAAAAAAATATCTGTCTATCCATATTCTCTGATACCTTTCATGCTCTAGTGCCATCCAAAAGCAAAACTGCCTCTTCATTTCAGTTTCCTCCCTTGGGAAGGGAATTCCAAGCAAATGTGTGGTCAACTGTTTTGTCTTTTAACAAATTTTTGCAATCAGATCTCAAAGGAAATACTTCATTACTTATTATATTTAAAAGATAAAATTTATTACCTAAACACCTAGAGGTAAACTTGCAGAGGAAATCAACTAAACATTTATGAATAGGAAGAGTTGACCCGATTGGAAAAAAACAGAGGGTTTTCTTTGTTGTTTTAATCAAAAGGTTTGTTCCATCTCTCCACAAAATCATGGAATTGACAAAATTGGAGTGGGAATGGCAATGTGCATCAAATTTATTCTACACAAATTTCTGCTCTAACCCAGCATTATTCTGCCACCCTGTATCCCAATCTATAAATATCCCATAACTTCTAAAACAGTTCCAATTCCTCAATGAAGAGCACAAGAAAGGTACTTCCAGGTTACTAAAGAAAGCAGAATGTTACACTAACACATTGCTGGGGTGGGAGAAGTCTACTGACACTCCATACTTATAACTGGAACTTTACAAGACTTAACCCAAAGCAGGGAGAAACTAGAAAATCACTTTTTAAAATTTCACAATCACCAATTTGCTACAGAATTGAGGCATAACACTGATGCTAACAAATGTTAGGAGAACTACCACCTCAGCACAGATCTGCAGATGGATACGCATGAATATTTCACTGAATCCAGTACTCAAGGATGAACACTATCAAATGAAAGGTGACATTTTTAGCAACTCAAATCACAAGTAGAAACTCTCCAAGATCAATCTTTAGTGAGCTCCTACTCCAATAAGGTATAAAGAGCAGTAAAAGGTAATATTCATTGAACAGAATGAGAATTCCAATGACAAAAAATCAGGCATTTATATGCCTCTAGAGACATTTCTTACCCACATAACAAAGGAACTTGACACATAAGTGAAATGGACAGTTAATTCTAGGACTGCCCTGGGTGACGGCTACCTTCCTAAAATTAGATGAAGTGGTGATTACGTTCAAATTACTTTTTCTGAGTAAGTCTGAAACACACATGGATATATTTTATGTTTGCTATTTTTGGCAAGTGATATAACATAACCAAAGAAGACAATACTGGTGTCCACAATGAACTGGCTGACTTGAGCAGTCAAGAATCCTCTCACTGCACAATACATTTTTTGATGACTGTGTAATTTGAATGTGATTATAGACCAATTAACCTTTTGTATAGTTTTAGATATTATTAATGTTCACTCCTCTTCTTGTCCTTTTTGACTTTTTTGTTCTTTCCCACAGCCTTAGATGATTCCTCCTGAAGAAAGACACAAATCAATGAAAAACCTTCCCATTTCTTTGAAGATACTGGCCTAAGGAACGTTAAATATAGTTATATAGAATATGCATAATGATAAGGATAGAATCACTTCCATATGTATCATCCATCTGCTTCACTTATAGTCTACTGTCATATTTTCAAAACAATCAAGAATAATCTAGGAAAATGTTCATTTACCTATTATATTTATGCTTATATAATTTATATATTATTTTATCTATGTTCAATTCCCATAGTAAGTAAATAAAGGTTAAATACAGTAGATAAAAACATACTTTAAATATAAAACAAAATTAACTCAAAATAAGAGGAAAAAAGGTACCTAATGACATGCCAAGGGAAAGGAAGACAGTGTGACTCAAAAGAGAATTATACAATTTTAGAATGCCTGTGGTGTCACTGTAGGATAAGCACTGGACTGCTAACCACTAGGTCAGTGATTCAAACCCACCAGCCACTCCTGGGGAATCTTACAGAGGGTGACTGTGAAGGCAGACTGATGGCACTTCACCACCAAAAATGCTCTCAGAAGAACATCTAGTCTGTATGACACTGGCTACAATTTCTCTGGGCCTCAATTTTAGGGGGTGGGAACAAAATGGTGTTGAAAAGTTTTCCTAATTATAAATCTCCATGAACCTATGAAATTAAGGTTCAGGGAGATGAAGTGGCTTCCCCGAGGTTACAACTGGACAGTCACAATCTTCTCACCAGAACCTAAAGCACCAACTTCCTACCTGAAAAGTTTTCCTAATGCAATCACACACAGAGAGTTGTACTTAACTTTCTATCTTTTGTTTTGCTTGACCGCATGGGCAGTGATGAGAAATTTTCTAGAAACAGGATCAATAACCACTTACTGGTAAAGTTATATAGTTCTTCTCCAGGAGTATGTTTCTGGCACAGTTGTTGATATGTTTAAAGCGATCTGGTCCTATCAGAATACCTCCGTACCAGCGGGATACTATCACCAACACATTCCTCACATTTAAAATCTGTTATTTTCAGAAGCATAAAAAGAGAACACATATATAATACATGTACAAAAATGCAAGTTTTAACAGAACCCACATACACAATCACACACGAGAATTTCCAATGACTTTCAGAACCATTCAAATAAATAATGAGTGAGAATTCGTAACAATTCAGAGAATGGAATATTAGAACAAAAAGGGAATTTAGAAAATAAACATTCTGTTCTACACCATCCTAAAGTCCCAAACTTTGAGGTAACTGGGCAGAATGAAGGGAGACCACATAACCAGGGCTCCAATTCTTCATGGCTTTAACTAGAATAGCTCACAGTTTATCTTTTTACCCCTAAGCTAAACCATGACCCCCGCTGCTGAATAAACCATTGGAGAGAACAGAGACTGCAGGAGAGACCACTGGTGTACACCAGGAAGGCCTTCCACACTTTGACACTCCGTCAAATGTTGCCCTTAACATGATGTCCCTAAGTCCACAAGCCTAACCCAATTACAACCTCCTACTCAAGGGAAAGGTCTGATTAGAAAACAAATCTCCACATACAATAGCAAAAAATACTGTACCAACTGCCTTAGATAAAAAAAAACAAAAATCATTCTTAAATTAACGGACAATAAATGATCACCAGACAGATTAAGGAAAATCCATCAGAAACATTAAAGAGAAAAGATAAGATAATTAAAATTGACCAGGGAAATTTTAAGAAAGAAAACAACAAACAACATAATATAAAACAAAAACATAATAAAAACCCTAGAAACTTATCATTAGGATGCTCAGAAATTTTAGATTTTGCATATAGATATCAGGACACTATAAAAAAGGAAAAGTAGCAAATAAGAAAGAGCTATTGAAAATTAAATACATGGTTGCTAAAAAATAAAACAAAAAACACCAACAAAACTTAAATTCAAATAAAAATTCAACAAACTCTTTCAGTCTGAAATAAAGACAGTGAGATGGATAACTTAATATACAGAAGTATTCTGGATCTCTCCAGAAGGTCCATTATCCAATTAGCATGAATTCTACAAAGAAAAAATAAACTATAAATTTTTAAAAAGAGAATAATGCCCAGAGTTATGTATCTATGAGTTGAAGAAGAACTCTAGCAGCATAGTGACTTATACGGTGGGCTGCTAACCACAAGGTCAGCAGTTCGAATTTACCAGCCACTTGGTAGAAGAAAGATGAGGCTTTCTTCTCCCATAAAGCTTTACAGCTTTGGAAACCCTATACAGGGCCACTATGAGTTAGAACTAACTCCAAGGCATACAACAAACTACCATGAGTTGAAAGAGCAGAGTGGTGGTTCAGGATCAGTGGTAGAATTCTTCCCTTCCAGATGGGAAACATAAGTACAACCAATACCCGTGTGTTATTGGTAGACTGTGTGTTACTATGATGCTGAACATGTTGCAGCATAGCTTCCAGACTAAGACTGACAAGGAAGAAAGACTTGGCAATCTACTTCTGAAATTCCAGTCACCTTAAAGGATCACAACAGTTCAATACTGTGTGCATGGGTCATCCATGAGTCCGGGGCTGACCTAAAGGCAGCTATCAATAGTAACACATGAATTAGAAAAAGCTGGAAACCATAGCACTTGCTATAACCCTTTGCTTTCTACTCCATATCCGGTGGTCAAAATTTCACTCAGTCAATATTTACAAATTAACTACTAATGAAACCAAAGACAATTATATTAACACATTCATTATATTTTATATTATGTGTTTATTTATATTATATATTTAATATACATTTAGTTTATTTCTTAGGAGCTTTGTTTTTGTTGAGAAATTCTATGGCTCATATAGAACAAAATTAATGGCGTTTAATGTAACTTTACCTCCATGAGGTGGAGAAGACGCCCACCAGCTGCTGTTTCTCCATCATCTTCACAATCCTGCAAGAAGGTCTGCTTATCTTCACAATATATTCTGGAAATACACACAACAGTGTTGTACTTTAAAACCTTAAAATGTTGCAATAACATCTAGTCCAATACTTGCTGCCAGCAATCTGATTACTATTTACTTCTAAAGTCTATTTACTATTACTATTTACTTCTTGAACTATACAGTAGATGCTTTTTCACTATCTAGTATGTTCTAGATATTTGGAAAATCTAGGAATTAAATGTGCCTCCTTTAAATCACAAATGCTATTATGGGAAGGGTAATTTACACGTTTAACACTTCCCTACCTCAGATAATTAAGCCTTGATGCTGAGGTTACAGAGAGCAGTTACTCAAAAATATTTGAGTCTAGAAGCATTATATATACGAAGTACTATGAAATTATGTAAGGAGCGTTGGTGGCTCTGTGGGGTTGGTGTTGGACTGCTAACCACAAGGTAATGGTTCAAACCCACCAGCCGCCACTCTGCAGGAGACAGATGAGGCTGTCTCAGAAACCCTATGAAGGGTCGCTGTCAGTCTGAATTGACTTGAGGTCAGTGGGTTCTATGAAGTGATACTGAAATTAATGGTATACCCGTCTTCAAAGAGCATTAACATCTAGTAAAAGAGACAAATGCATATAGAAAAGATAGTGATAAAAATGAACATAATATTTTATACTCTCTTTACAGATTATTGGAACCATCAAGCAGATTTTTCTGTTTTCCCCATTCTGAGTAAGAATCAGAAGGCACATTTTTTGTCTTTATAGTTGCCCCCTAACTGGTTATCAATATGAGAGACCAGTTACGGCATTTTCACTCTTGGACAGTATCTACACAGTTACTATGTAGTAATAACGCACTGCGTGCAATGTAGTGAAATAGCTAGGTAAACAAGTGCTGTTGCTGTTCAGTGCTGTTGATTGGTTTTGATGCATAGAAATCCTGTACAGGGTTTCTGAGGAGTGGCTGCTGGGCTTGAACTGCTGACCTTGAGGTTAGCAGTACAATGCTTATCCTACAGCACCAAGAAAATAGTGCAAAGTAAAGAATGACATCTAGTGGATATCACTGGCCTCTGCAAATGGTATCAGTTAGGACTAGGCTGTAGTGATGCAGGATACTCTCTGGATTGACAACCAAAAGGTTGGTGATTCAAACCCACTCTCTGCTCCCTGGAAACCCTATACAGGGTCTCTCTGAGTCAGAACCCACTCGATGGCACTTAATACTAATGTGCCAAAGATATCCTCTGAACTGTGGCCATAAAAAGCTATACCAAAAACAAAAAACCCAAACCCACTGCCCTCCAGCCCAGTGACCCTGTAGGACAGGTAGAGCTGCCTTCTAGGGGTTCCCAGGTTGTACATCTTTATGAAAGTAGACCGTCACATCTCTTTCCCTCAGAGTCAGGTGCTTAATTAACATCATCCTCCTACCTCTACCCACTCCCATCCCTCATTCATTCCATAAATATTTACTGATCACCTATGGCCAGGCTCTGTTATCATTTAGAGTTGGCCTCATTTGAGGGAAAGAACGTACTTTTAAACAAATTAAAGGCAAAAATGAGTAAAGGGTCGATTTAGATTAGGCTTGTAATTAAACTGAACTCTATCATAATTAGGAAATAATTAAAAAAATCTGACAATCAGTACTATTTAGTTTTAAAAAGTAATTAATGCATGGATATTTTCACTAACCCCTTCCTTACATGCTAGGAAGACAATGGCTGGGGTGTACCAGTAGCCTGAAGTTGTCGTTAAGTCCTGTCAAGTCATTTCTAACTCACAGCATCCTTGTACAAGGTTTCCAAGGAGGAGCTGTGGGTTTGAACCACCAACATTGTGGTTAGCATTCTCCTACAACACTATACCAGTAGCCTGAAGAATGCCACATAACTCCAAAGTGGAAACACAACCCCAGAACCAGTTCTGCAATCATAAAAGAACCGTAAGCATTCAACATACGCACCCCAAAGTCCATTTGCCACATGAAGTACATTTCTTTTACTCCCAGTGGATCCCTCAGGCCCTCACTTTGTGCTGTTTCAGTCTTACCTGACACTGTTCTGACAAGTGAAACTATCTTATTTCCATGATTCAATTACATAACAGGAGCTGGAGGGAGAGGGGAAGCAACTGGACTGCAACAAACAACAGCCACAGGCATTTA
>NW_006408533.1:1698129-1774056 GCF_000296735.1 Chrysochloris asiatica | reverse complement strand
TTTAAGGACTTAAGGTCGACATTATGTTCAAAAATGGCTGAAGGTGCAACCACATTGCCATACAGGAGTAAATTAAAGAGATAAATATAAATAGATTACCAAATTCATCTCTACCATTTAATAACTTACTGTCTTAAGAAAGTTAACCTTTGTCCAATGGCAGAGCTACTGAAACAATCAAATAACTTATTGTAAAGTGCTTGGCACTGAGTAGGAACACTAGCAACATGTGCGATGAATTAAACTATTCCTTTTACAACAAGGCACTGTGGGTTAAGGGTTAGGCTGCTAACCACACAGTTGGAGGTTCATACCCACCGGCTGCTCTGTAGGAGAAAGCTAAAACTGCTCCTGGAAAGATCTGTCGTCTCAGAAACCCTACATGGATAGGGTCACTATGAGTCGGAACTGACTCTGGCAGTGGGCTTGGGCTCTAACCACAGAGCACATTTTCATACTGATGACCCAAATATATGAAAAAACATCAAAATGTCATTGAGTGATACTGTTTAAAGAAGGGGTTTTGTGTGTGTGTGTGTGTGTGCAAGTTTTGACACTTAAAAGGTAAACAAACCTTGTTGTTGTTGTTGTTGTTGTTGTTGTTAACCTAGTAATATCAAAAGTCACCAATCCAAAAGGACTGATTTTTTCTTTTTTTTAAGTCTTTTGAGTTTGTTAGGCTAGATTTTACCAATGATCTCATTCACACATTAAATTTGCACCAACTCTGTCTATACTCTGATTTAGGGAGCCCTG
This sequence comes from Chrysochloris asiatica, assembly GCF_000296735.1. Classification (NCBI taxonomy): domain Eukaryota; kingdom Metazoa; phylum Chordata; class Mammalia; order Afrosoricida; family Chrysochloridae; genus Chrysochloris; species Chrysochloris asiatica. The sequence continues at coordinate 1,773,300 of NW_006408533.1, read as the reverse complement.
GTGGCACAGTGGGTTATGCCTTACACACTGCTCACAACAGTTCAAACCTACCACCTGTTCCTCAGGCTAAAGATGAGGGCTTCTGCTCCAATAAACGTTTACAGCCTCAGAAACCCTATGAATGTTGTTGTTGGTGACTCAGTTCCAACTCACAGTGACCCTTTATAAGGTTTCCTATGCTCTAAATCTTCTTGGGAACAGAAAGTCTCATCTTTCTCCCATGGAGTGGCTGGCGGTCTCAAATTGCAGACCTTGTGGTTTGTAGTCCAGTGCTTATCGTCTGGAGCCACTGTACTTCCAGAACCCCTATACAGGGCTACTATGGAGTAGAACCAACATGATAGCACACAACCACCAACCACCAGCTCACTGTGATTTATTTGAGCCTAAATGATGTCTTTTCAAGTGTGTATTGATTGCATGTTAAAACAATATGCTCTTCATCTCCACTTACAAGTCAGCAAAGATTTGTATAAAAACCTGAGTACTCATAATTAAAAGGCATGTAGCAAAAGATGCACTATTAATTCACCAGTAATGGGAGTGTAAATTGGTTAAAAAGAAAATCTTTGGAAAAAATTTGGCCAGTATGTATTAAAAGTTTCAAAAACATTCACATTTTAAAAACTCCACTTCTAGGAACCTATTCTTTATTTCCATTATTTCACTCCCTGGTTTATTTAGAAAACAATCTAAGGAAACCCAAATATATCCTAGAGAAGTACTCTAAAATGTATACAAAGAACTTCAGTGACCTGTGTTTTATAATAGTGAAAAAGATGAAAAACAAAACCAAAAAGGGAACAGTTAAACAGCCTGTAATACAGAACTTCAAACAAACAGCCATTAACCCGGCATCTATAAAGCAGTTAGAACAGGGAAATGCTTTTGCTGAATTAAGAAAAAAAGTCAAGAGGTAAAGTGTAGTAAAAATAAAAACTTTCCACTGAAAAGACAGCAAGGAAATACATCGAACTATTATTAAAAGTTACACTTAATAGCAGAGAAGGGCCAATATTCCCTCTAATTATTTTTCTTTCAGTGAAGTTTTCAAATATTCTATGCATGTTCAATGAAAAATTAATCTATAATAGCCATTTTTAAAGTTATGCACCATTTCCCCCATTTTTTAGAAATTTGACATCCTTACACGGTGATACATACTCACCTGTATGCGTAAATGTTGTGGGTGGCATTAGCTATTTTCTTATTCTCATACAATTTGGAAAGAACCATTTTCACCTTAAAAAAAAAAAAAAAAAGCAGTAATATAAAAAATGATGTATGTTTACTTGCTCTGAAAACAAATGCTGGAAAAACATCTTAAATCATATTGATATAAATGCAATTAACACTGTTTAGTACTGCTAAATTAAAATAAGTAAAGAACCTCTAGACACTGAAAAGTGCATCTTCAAAATTTTCTCCTCATATTAGGGATAGAAACTAACCATGTGAGCATGTATGTATGAAAATTTTGTTCCCCATGTAAACAATTTAAATGTTAAGTATGAGAATTTCTAAATATTAGTGCTCCAAATTTACTGCATTTATGTATCTAATGTGCACAATACTGGTATGGGCCAAACAGTATAAAACCCAAACTCTTTCTGGGAGTGCATGAGGAGGTAACATGAGGCAGGCCTTAAAAGATCTAGTGGTAGTTCCTTGGCATCAGAGACAAGCGGTGGTGAGGCAGGAAGAAGACAGTCTATTCTAAAGAAATAGCATGTGCAAATACAAGGATTAGAGTTACCAGATTTAACAAGTGAAAGTATAACACAAGACAGCCAAAATTTGAATTTCAGAGAAATAACAAATAATTTTAGTGTAAGTATATCTCATGCAATAATGTTTATCTGGCATTAAAATTTATAGATATCCTGTACTTTATCTGGCAACCTTAATAAGAACATAAAAGAGAAAGGTTTGGGAAGTGAGCAATAGTTTTATGTATGTGTAACTTACAGTTTGAATAGGTAGATGACAGATGTGTCAAGAATGATCTGTAATTTAGTTACAGTTCAAACTTTCTGGTGTAGACAACAGAAGTCAGCAAAGATTATAGGGGGCAGGGAGTGAGACAGGGTCAGACCTTTCAAAAAGGTTAGAACAGACAAGGCGTATGGAATAAATATTGGAGGCAGGGAAAACTGACCTGGAAACAGGGAGACCAATTTGGATCACAAGTTGTGCAATCTTGAGTACATCATTTTTTAACCTTTCAGGTCCTCAGATTCCTGATCAATAAAATGAAGTAGACAATAACCTCTAAGATTTGTTTCAGCTCTCACAAATTATGATCCTATAAGTCTAAGGGGCTATGACCAGACACAGAAAGAGGATCCAGGATGAACAGAATCAGAATAGAAGGTTTAAGGAGGACCCTGGCAACAAGATTATGTGCAAGGGTCAAGGACAAAACAGGATTCTTAGGAGAAGAGCCCAGAGGCTGCACCAAAAGCTGCTATCTCAACCATAAGTCAATGCAGAAAAGAACGTCCTGTTCAGGAGACGAAAAGAAAGTAAAAGGGTAGCCTTTCAAAGAACTGTATTCCTAAAAATCAGGGCTTTCGAAGAGCTTAGAGGACAGTTATAGAGACTAAAGGGCAGAGATTAATGTTTAAAACTTGTGTAAAGGTAATGAGTTCCTTTTTTTAAGCTTTACAGGTAGTGTTGAAATTGTGTCTTATAGCAGTGAAGTTTAAGTTGGGGTAGAGTATAGAAGCAAGGAAGAAGGAATTTTCTGAAAAGTGAGAAATGCAGAGACCTAGGAATACAGTTTTTGACTGAAACGTCTTACATTTTATATCTTTGGGTGGGAATAGGTCACCTAAGATCAGGAAGCAGAAAGGAGGAGAAGGAATTCAGGTAGGAAATACAGGATTCAGCTAGTCTGTCCACTGAGCAGCAATGGAATGGACTTGATTTCATAGAACTCCTCACTGTAGGACACACTGTCTTTATAACAAGCAAGGCAGCAGCATCATTTTCTACTACAACCACAGTGGGCTTTTTTGTCTGAAAATTCCTGAAAGGGTTAAATTCTACTCAGAGTTTAGAAATGATTTTGAAAGAAATGACAAACAGAAACAAATAAAACTTTTCACGAGCCATAGTAATTTGGGAATAGAAAAATGGACAAATCATTTTTATTTTATGTGAAAATTACACATAAGAGTGAAAACAAAGAATATTAAAAATTAAAGGATATTTACTTGAATCAAGGTGAGCTGGACATAGTAACTTTACCTGTTGCAGACAAACTACGGGAGCTAAGTGTGCCTGGAAAGTACTTCTTCGGTCTGTAATAGGAATGCCATGATCAATCGGAGGCAACTCTTCTGCTTCTAGAAAATTCAGTAATAAACATTGTTAATATTCTTACATTCAAATACTGAAAAACTGGCAATGGTAGGGGGCACGTGGGAACAGTTGGGGAAGAAACATAAATTGTATGGCACATCTACCCAAACAGGTTGTAACAGCTGTCATCAAAATTAAAATAACTTTAAGTTTCCAAATGTATTGTACATTAGAAAAAACTATTTATGATTTTCAAGTTCCCAAGGTCATCCAGTTAAAGGACTGGAACTCAACTCTTGGGCTGAAATTTACAAATATCCTATACTTTATCTGGCAATCTTAATAAGAGCACAAAAGAGAAACTTAGTATTTAAAGTTATAAAGGAGTTCTGAAACCAGAAAGTGTGAGAGATTTGCTAATATATCACAATATTTACCCTGTTATTGATTACCTCTGGATTGGAAAGCTTATGACTTTAGATTATGTAGCTCTGATATGATACCTTCTACTTTATAAAAGGAGCTCTGGTAGTGTAGTGGTTCTGAATCGGGCTGCGAACCGCAAGGTCAGCAGTTCGAAACTACCAGCTGTTCTGCGGGAGAAAGATGAGGCTTTTTGCTCCTGTAAAGATTTACAGCCTCAGAAACCCTGTACAGGGTCACTATGAGTTGGAAATGACTCCACGGCACATAACCACCACCACCACTAATAAAATGGTTAAATGGTTCTTATTTCATGTAAGGGAATTAAATATATCAACACATCAAGTTCCCATTGGTATATCATAATGAGTATCATGATTTCTTGCTAATCTACTTCTTTAAAAAGTTTAAGAATCACTGATTAACCTTTAACTCACTGACTGCTGCCACCTGACTCAGTTAGTATGAAAAGGTGTTGTTGTTGTTAAGTGCCGTTGAGTTGGTTCCAACCCACAGCGACCCTGAACAGAGTTTCCGAGGCTGTAAATCTTTACGGGAGCAGAAAGCCTCACTTTTCTCCCGCAGAACAACTGGTAGTTTCGAACTGCTGACCTTGCGGTTCGCAGCCCGATTCGTAACCACTATGCTACCAGAGCTCCTTAGTATGAAAAGGTACTCAGTTAAAATAATTAACAGCTGTCTATTGGATCTCACTGGCTAATTAAATCTTATCAAATCAGTTTGTCTTACAATGAATGAAGCACATTTTCACTAACATGGGTACAAAACAGTTCTGGGAAGCTTAAATAACTTTCCAAAAACATCACTGCACTGGTTTGTGATAGGAATAGGAAAAGAAACCAGTTCAGGATGGACATTTTATCTTGCCCGATATTATCTTTTTAAAACTGATTTCGACCACTGATATAGTCAAGTACAGCACTAAGGCCAGTATTAATAGTGGATTCTGTTTTCTAAAAGAAATCTGGTATTAAATCCAAAATATGTAAATGAATAAATTGGGAGCTGTTAGGTTGAAATGGGGAAGAAGCCCTGGGTTTTGTACTCAATTTATCATCCCAATATACAATACATAATACCACCCTACCCTTCCACTTTTCTCAAACACTGGCTAGTAGCATTATACCTGTTTTATTTTCATTGATCTCAGGATCCAGTGCTTTCTCTGGCTCTTCTGTACCACATGATGAAGTGGGATCATCCTCATATTCAACATCTTCCTCTTCTTCAGTTTTCTTGTTTATTTCTGGGTCTACGTCTATCATAAGGAAGTAAGAAATGACACTTTAAAAATTGTTGGGTCTTGACATAGATAAACAGGGGGCCGTGGTTGTGCAATGGTTAAGTGCTTGACTACTAAAAAATGCCTGGCAGTCTGAACCTATTAGCCACTCTGTGGGAAAAACATGTGACAATGTGCTTCTGTAAATATTGCTGCTGTTAAGCGCTGTTAAGTCTGTTCCGACTCATCATAGTACCCCTATATAGCAGGGGTGGGGAACGTCTGGCCCAATGGGCCATATAAGGCTAGTGCAATCAATGGGTCTGGCCCTGCTAAGACAACCGCAGTTGCAGCCATCGCATTGTTGTTATTGCTGTTAAGTGCCTTCGAGTCAGTTCCGACCCACAGTGAGCCTGTATAGAGTTGCCATGGAGCAGCTGGTGAGCTTGCGGTCACCAACCTTGTGATTCAAACCAACTCTGCAGTCCAGTGCATTAACTCACAGCACCACACCAGACTCCAGCCATCACATTAGGGATGAGTTAATTCAATGTTTGACCAACTAGAGCAGGCTAATTTTTTGTATGGCCCATGAATGATGTTATAAATTTTGGCAGAAAAGAGGTTCCCCACCTCTGCTGTATGGAGTCTTGGTGTGGTGCTGTAGGATAAGCACTGGACCACAAGGTGGTTCAAATTCACTAGCTGTTCCTTAGAAATCCTTTATAGGGTGGCTATGAGGTGGTATGGATTCAGCAGCACTTAACAACACCCCTGCTGTATAGGGTTTCCGAGGAACAGCTGATGAGTTTGAACCGCCGACCTGGAGGTTCAAACTGATCTTGCAGTCTGGTGTTTATGCTACAGTGCCACCCCAGAACTCCTCTGTAAAAATTACAGTGTAGGAAATTCTATAGGGCAGTTCTATGAGTAAAAATGGATTTGACAGCAATAGGTGGCATGGTGTTTTTGATGTCTAAAGAGGGAGTCTTGGCACTACAGGTTAAGTAAGCAATGAACTGCTAAACACAAGGTTGGCAGTTCAAACCTAACAGCTGCTCTTAGTAAGTAAGCAATGAACTGTTAAACACAAGGTTGGCAGTTCAAATCTAACAGCTGCTCTTATGAACCAAAACCACCTTGAAGTTACTTAACAACAACAAACATTCTTCAGTAGAAAGAACCAGGTCACCTAGGTGAAGTGATTGATAGCTGGATTGGAGAAAGGAAAATATATGATGTACCTGCAGTATCTTGTGATTCCAGAAAGCAAAGGGGGAGGCTCAAAACATGAGGGGGGCCTTAAAAAAGATCACAAAAGTCAATCTGAAGGAGCACCTAATGGATCAAACTAGAAAATCTCATACAATAATAGCAGTGAATTTTAATCAATGAATCTACTCTGATATATATATATAGTCAAACAGTAACTTTACAATGAAAACAACTGGCAGACACCATGGAGGGATTAAAGAAAACATCACCAATAATAAGACATATTGATTTCATGAACCCTGTGGCATGATGCACTGTGGACACAGTATCATTTTTGTGGTATTCTTATAAAAAAATGCATCATTTCATGCCAATCATGAGAAAAGACTGGACAAACACAAACTGATGGGTAGTCTACAAATGAGCCAAACAGTCCTCTCCAAAAGTGTCAAGGTCATACAAGTCAAGGAAAGATGAAATAATGACATGTAAAGTGCAGCCCTGGATAAAATGCTAAAACAGCAGAAAGAAGATTAGAGGGGAAATCCATAAAATTAAAATAGACACTTTAGTTAATAATACTGTACCATGTTAATTTCCTGTTCTTGAGAATTTACAATGATCATGCAAGATGTTAATGGGGAAGCAGGGCAAGGGATATAAGGGAACTCTACTATTTTGGCTTCTCAACAGCATATCATTTTAATTATAATGATTGCCTGGTACAGGGAAAACTAACAAGTGTTTTTAAGCATCATTGCAACATTTTATGCCTGATAATTTAAGTAATCCAAACTATGAGTAAATGAATGATACATGCCTAAAAATATCATGGTTTATATACTATTAGTGGCCACTGGACTTACGACTAATCCATGACCTTGATCTAGAATTTGACCTAGAACTACACTGTGATCTTGACTGAGCTTTGGATCTAAGTGGTTCTTTTTTTCATGATTCCTTTTCATATCTTGAGCCAGACTTATAATGTGTTTTGGAATCTGTTTTAGAGGTGCCTCTAGTTTGCGTGTGAGATCAGACCTAGAACATGGTTTAACCTTCATTTATTTCTTGGGCTGAGACTTGGGCTGTGATCTTGAATTGGATTTAGATCTTGAAAAAGATGATTTCGGTGTTTGAATCTATCATTGTTGGAATGGCTTCTGCTACGCCGTGGTCTTCCAGCCGGTCTACTGTTTCTAGGACTATAAGATCTAATATAGTTGTAATCAAAAGAGTAACTACTTGATCTCCTTCTTTCATAACTTCAGCGTCTAGAACATCTGTATCTGTCATAATCATCATAGCGTGAAGAACTGTACACATTCCTTCTTTCCTTGCATTTCATCTGATTTGGTGTCTTCCAATCTCCTTATGCAAATTGTATTTCAGTTTGTCTCTAAATCCATTTTCTATCTAAATTATGTAAAACATCTTCGGCATCACAAACATCCTCAAACTGAACATAAGCAAATCCTCTTGGACGTCAGGTGTAGAAATCAAGTGGAACACACACATCAATTATAGGACCACAACGACCAAATTCTCCACGTAAATCTTCAGACCTGGTATCATCAACCACATTCCTCACGAACAGAGATGTGTTGCAGGGGTGCAGGTAGCAAGACATGTCGGCAGCATGGGTATCAGCTAGGTGCACTAACGGGCTCCACAAACTGTCTGTACGTCCTGCGGCGGCTCTTCCATCTTTTTTTTTTTTTTTTAAATGTTTTATTGTGAATTGTGTGATAGTCTACATGGGAGAACATTAGCTTTACATTCATTCTATCATCTATTGTTTCATTAGCATATTTACCATTCCGTCCATGCATCCTTACCCAACCAAAGGGTGTGCCCTATAAGCCTGCAACCCCCCACCCTCTCCGGATCCAAAGTCCCCAGCCACTCCATCTCTTGACTTCGTCTTCTCTGCCTCCATCTCAGGCCTCATTGCTTCTCTGGGTAGGATCCCGCTCTCCGCTTTTCTCCATTGATGGTCCTAGGGTCCTCCGCTCCTAGACTGAAAAGTTAGTCACTCCCCTCCTTGCTACAAAATGTCCACCTTTAGATTTTCAACCCTTACAATCAGTCCTGATAACAATTATTCACTATTGTATCACAAGAGACCCATCTGTATTTCATTTCATCAGCCCTTCCTGGACAGGATGGACACTATTCACTGGAGACTCTACCTTCCTCCACGCCCTTTGGATCTAGGGTCCCTCTTGAAAGCTTGTAAGCCAGTCACTTCTTACCTTTGTATCCCTCCCCCCATTTTGGGTAGCCAATGTCCAAGTTGCCCATCCCTGTCTACCCTTTGTGTGGAGGGAGAGGGAATGGTTCTTGCAGCAGGGATTTGTTTCCTCTTTTGAACTACTGTGTTTATAGGTATAGGTCATGTTTATCAAATTGTATCAGATGACGCTTTTTCCTCTTCTTTCTTCTTCGGGTTGAGCTCTGTTCATCCAGTCATTGAAGCCAGTTCAAGTGGGTATCATCTGCAAGTGTGGTGTTTCTGTACTATTTTTTGCATATAAGTTTAATACTAGTTCAAAATGTTAAAACATTTAAAATAGTTGCTGTTACTGTTAAGTGTCGTGGAGTTGGTTCTGATTCATAGAGACCCTGTACTGGGTTTCCGAGGAGTGGCTGGCAGGGTTGAACTACCAACCTGTGGTTAATAGTCCAGTGCTTATCCTACAACACCACACTAAAATATTAAAACATTTAAATAGTTGGGTATAATTTAAATAACTATAATTTTATATAATTTTAATAGTTGAAAATTTCTATACTAGGAAAAACAATATAAATAAAGGATACATTTGCACTAAAGACTAATAGTACAAAACAAAAAACAAAAACTTGTTCAATTGGAAACACCAGCGGGGAAAACACTCATGAGTGTGCTGTAGAATAAGCACTAGACTACAAGGCTGGTTTGAACTACAAGGTTGGTAATTTAAACTCAACAGCTGCCTCCGTGGAAACTCTATTATAAGATCGCTATGAGTGGGAACCAACTTGATGGAATTTAACAATAACAACATCCTAATTAGTTCTTCAGAAATAGTCATTCTTTCATTTTAACATGAAATCAGAGGGAAAAAATCTTCACTGGAAAAGAGAAATTTCTAAAAATGTAAAATTCTATACTGTACAACAAAAAAGTAATAACTCTAACATTTGAAGAATAGCTAAATTAAATTATGGGCATCAATGGAAAAGGGAAAATATCATTTTAAAACTTCCTATCAGTTAAGTGATCCCAAACTTGAGATATTGTAGGATCAACACTGTACTGCCAACCTCAAAGTCAGCAGTTTAAACCCACCAGCCACTCCTTAGATATCTATATAAGGTTGCTATGAGTTGGAACTGACTAGATGGCACTTAACATTTTACTGATATGCATTCTTATTTTTGCAATTGTCCTTTTCTCAAGAATGGAAGATTGGCACATTTTATTTTATTTTTAGAATTTTATTATTTTTTTTAACCATGTTTCTCTAGAGATGTTCTGAAATATAAATTCAGAAGTTGAATCATAAAAAGTTAAGGAAAGCACTTAAAAGACAATTTTTACATGGGTGTGATAACTTCATGCCAGTTAATTCTTTAATTGTAAAAGTGGAAAAAAATATTTGTTTATATAGAAAAATGGTGACATGCTCTGAAAAAATATATATTACTGTCAGTCTTACAATTTTATTAGTATAATGATTTTACTAAAGGAGTACTAAGTAACTGGGCCTCTGAATAATCTTTAAATATTTTATAAGTAAACCATTTTGTTGTTTTTTTAATTCCTCTTTCTCCCAATTAAAAAAAAAATTAACTGGTTGTTGTTAAGCGCCGTTGAGTCGATTCCGACCCACAGTGACCGTGTATAGGGTTTCCAAGGAGCAGCTGGTGAGCTTGAACCACTGACCTTGAAGTTCAAATGACTTTGCAGTCTGGCACATTAGCCCACAGTGCCACACCAAGACTCCAATTAACTGGAAGTATCAATAAAACTCTACTTGGAAAAACATCAGGTTAAAACAAGTTATGTTTCCTCTCTAGAAGGTCTCTATGATAAGTGGAACAAAATATAACAAAATGACGTAACAGGAAATGTTAAGAGTTAGCATGTCATCATATGCTGAGATTCAAAAGAAGGATAATTACAGAGCAAAGTATCAATCTTAAGTATTCTGAGATTAGCTGTAATGATTTCACAATTTTTGAATAGACTAAATTTACTGAATTGTATACTCTTAATAGTTCCTTGAAATATAGGGTCTCAATGAGTCAGAACTTAACAATGGCACTTAACAATACCAACAAAGGGTGAATTTTATAATTTGTAAATTATATCTCAATTATTTAAAAATCAATTTTCATTTCCTTAGTCACTATATCCCAGTATTCTTTTCTATAAACACTAAGCTAACTTGACACCAATGTCTAATTTATATAGTACAATAAGGCATGCTACAAAGTTCATGTAATAGAACAGGGAGATTTGACCCAAATTTTTTTTAACAATAAAACTTCTCTTCTATAAGAGTACTATAAACCTAAGTGGTTAAACCTTAGGGAAAGAAATAACCATAATTACATGATTAAATGAATTTTCCAAGAAGCTTATATTTTAACATATAAAAACCACAAAGCAAAATACAGATTTTCATATCAATTTCAACTAGAATATCACTATGAAATTTTAATAAAATATGAAACAGCATTAATAATATTTTTCAATCCTACCTGGTTCTGCCATTTGAGATTTTTGTATTAGAAAATCTCTCACTTTCTCCACCCACAGGTAAAGAATACTCTCACCAATATTCTGTCTAAACAAAATTCAGAGAAACATAATTGTAATTTCAAAAGATTTTCTTCTCAAACTTAAGAAAGCAGATATATTTATGCAATCTAAAAGATTATATGCAATCTATGCCTTTAAAAAAGAATTCATAAAACATGAGATTTACCAATGTTGTAGATCAGCATATCAATTGTTTGTAACATTTAAAATTCCAAATGGATACAAAATTAATTTTGCTTACTTAAAACAAACAGGACTTGTAACCAAAGAGGGAAAAGAAAATTTCTGATTTGAACTGATACTCTTGGCATAAATGTGATTTAGTTTCTACCAGCAGATTTATTTTCAGTACTGATGTTCAATCACTGCTTGCTAAACTTTCTGAACAATTTGAAGCCACTTATTTGTTACACTTTATTTTGTATGCTTGAGAATGCAATGCATTTGGGGATCTTCTTATGAGAGCCAATTCACAAAACCTAAAAGAAAATCAAATACACTATCTGTCAAAATATCCATTAAAACCGTTTACTGCCCAAATTGAGTTGTTTGGGTTCTAAATACAATGTTTGGCGCCTGATAACTAAATCTGTCCCAAGGAGATGGCTGGGAATAAGAATGTGTCATGGGATTTGAAGTTATGGCCATTGAGTTATATTAAACGATGGCAACAGCAATGAAATAAAGGTCGATGTACAGACTTTTTAGAGACTGACACTCATTTTAGAGAAGATTTGGTATCTGTGTTTAAAGAAATCATCTTAGTACTTCATAGTAACACCCTACCCCCTTCCTCTAAAAGTTCCCCCTTGAAATCATTCTCTCTTTATCACCACTCGTCAGCATCCACACCAAAGGAAATTTTCAAAACCAGCATGTAGAAAAAACCAACACTGCTTCTCCAAAGAAAATACTGTACCTTCAAATCCTCTCACCCATAACTCTTAGCACCCAAACAATCCTGTGTGTACTTTGATTACCTTTGTTTTTGGCAATATTACAAGTCAACTTGAAGTTTTAAAAATTGAGAATGTTGGTTGAGTTTCTACTAAATGATACACACTATCATCCTCTATAAATACAAATATAAAAATGTGATCTGTCAATAGTGAGTAATTGTTATCAAGACTGACTGCGATTGTCTCAACTGTAAAGGTAGAGGCTTTGTAGCAAAAAGTGGGGATTGGCTGATCTTGCAGTCCAGGAGCGGAAGACTCTGGAACCATCAAGGGAAAAGAGCGGGAACGGAGTATGGGACCCTATTCAGAGAAGTGGTGATGCCAGAGATGGAGGCAGAGATGATGTGGAGAGAGGGAATGACTGAGGACTCTAGACTCATGGAGGGAGAGGGTCTGTGTGCTGGCGGCAGGGGTCAGGCTTGCAGAGTATGCCGTTTGGTTGTTTGAATGATTATATATTCCTGAGTGTTTTGGTGTACATAAAAAAAAAAAAGAGGGAATACAAGCAAATAACTATTGAATGATGATGCATGGAAGGGATAATTTTTTTAAAAAGTGAATCTGTGTCTCCAACTTGTAAAATGTCCCTTTGGTGGCCAGTTCCCAAGATGGTTCCACATTTTCCAGTATTTTGTTCAGAGCTGAGGCAGTTCTACAATTCCCTTTAAAGTTCCTGTAAGTCAAACACTGAGCTTTGACATACTTTAGAAAGTTCTGGGGTGAAGGTCAAAGAACTCGGCTGCTGACTGGAAGGCTGGAGGTTCTAACCACAAGATACTTCACAGGAAAGAAATGTGGTATTCGCCTCACACAGACTTATAGACTTGGAAACCTTATGGTGCAATTCTACTCTGTCCTACAAGTCTGCTGTGAGTTGGAATCAACTTGACAGTGGTGGGGTGTGGCCTACTTTCCTTCTATCATGGCCTCCACAATATCTTCTTGGACTATAAGGTTCTTTTTTTTGTTTTCTTCATTAGTATTTAACTCAACTATTAATTGAAACACAGTAATTAGGAAGTTGTTGTGGGTGTGAAAGAATTCCTGAGTAAAATGAAAATTTTTCTTTTTCCTAGGCTCCAAAATGCTACCACTGAAGGTGTTTTAGATTTTTGTGGTTGTTACTGTTGTATTTGTATTTTCTCTTGTGATAATAGTTTGCTTACATTCTTTAACAGTCCACTAGGTGGGATTAGGGGAGCATGGTGGCTCTATAGGATGGCTTGCAAACCACAAGGTTGGTAGTTTCAGCTGCTCAGAGGGAAAGATGACGCTGTTTTTGCTCCTGCAAAAATGTACAGCCTCCCCTTTGGTTGTTTGAATGGTTATATATTCCTGAGTGCTCTGATGTACAGCCAAAAAAAAAAAAAAAAACGAAAACCAAGAGGGAATGAAATGCTGAATGATGATGCATGGGGAGGATTGTGATCATTGTAATGAAACAAAATATGATACGATAAATGTAAAACTAATGTTCTCCCATGCAAACTATCACTCAATTCACAATAAAAACTTAAAAAAAAAAGTACAGCCTGGGAAACCCTATGGGGTGGGGTGGGGGGGCCGTCACTATGAATTGGAACCAACTTGACAGCATTTAACAAAATCAAGTGTGATTAAAAAATGTGGTCTTCAAATTTTTCCCTTTTGTGGTAATGAAATCTTAAAACTTTAAAAACAAATTGAAGAGGCAAAGCTGAACCAAGCCAGGAGTCCTGCCTACTATGCTTCACCTTTCCTCCTGGAGGAAGTCTGTTAAATCCTAAGGACTCTGGTATAAAATTCAAGAACTACTCATTAAATATTGAGATGGTAGGCTTTAATTTACAAAATCAAATTACGGCAAAGTAGCTAAACATAAAAAGTCTAGAACAATTCGTTTCAACCTGAATAAAAAAGACCAAACTAAATTAAAATAACTTACTCTATTTGGTCTATTTTGTGAATATTTCTAGTTAAACAACTATCACTCAGTTTAGCATCATCAGAATATCAAATTTGTGATTCTAATATTATTTATGATTCTAATTTTTGCATCTTTAGTTTTCTAATACTTATATTTTTATTAAAATTAAAATGCACTAATTGTATGACTTTGGACAAATCATTTGATCTCTGCCTGAGTTTAAGTCATCTCATCTTCAAAATGATACAATTTCATCACTATCTTAATAATAGCAACAATGGTACCTACTTAAGTACACTGAGGAGTATGATATTTAATCTTTAAAATGATGTTATCCGCTATTACAGACACAAAGAGGTCACACTACTGTCAAGACTGACTTACAAATGACAAATATCATGTCCCAATGCCCCAGGACACATCAAAATGTGAAGAGCTATCGGATATCAGAATAATCATTTTCTTAATTTCCAATTTAATATTTAATGGAATGGACCAACACAAATTCAAATACTATAAAAAATTGAAATCCCTTTCATTTTATCTTAAACAAACATTAGTGTAATGTTCTAAATGTTTTTAAAGTTATTTATCTTTTGTTTTGTTAATATTTTCATTGCTTTAAAATACCTATATATAAAATATCTAAGCAAAAATCAGGATGATGACCAAATAAATCTATACCTATCAGTCACCAAATTCTAGATTATATTCTTCTAATTTCTCTTTCACTGACCATTCTTCTTCACGGACATTTTCATTGCCTACTGGCCTCCACCATCTATCTGCCTCCTGGGTTACTGACTGTTCTTCCTATGGTGACCCTACTCTTTCACATTCATCCTCCATACTGCAAACAAATTTGCCTTTAAGTGTCCAGAATTTACACGATAACAACAAATTCAAACAAGGAATTTGGACATTTAGTGTCTTTGAGTCAGTTCTGACTCATAGCGACCCTATATAGGGTTTTCAAGGAGTGACTTGTGGGTTTGAACCACAGACTTTATAGTTAGCAGTCAACTGCTTATTCTACAGCACTATTACCAGGACTCCTTTCGCATCACTTTACAAAGTCCTTCTGTGTCTTACGCCTATCTCAATTTATGTACCTGGCACCTTAAACTACCTGCTGAACTCAGAAGATGTCAAGTTGCTTCACATCACTATATGATTGTATTCACTAAGTTTCCCTTACCAGAAAAGCCCTCCTATTTGATAACCTTGCCCAGACTGCTCAAAACAAAGACCCCACAAAGTGCTATTAACTTTCTCAGTAATGACAGCACTATATTGTATTGGTACACATCTATCTTACTTTCTAAATCCCAAACTCCTAAAAGAGTGACTGACTGTCTATTGTAGATACTGAAAATAAATGTTTGAAATGTTTGCTGGAGAAAACAATACAAAAAAGTTAGTTTTCTGACTTCATATTTCCCTTTATAAGACAACTTCATCTTATTCTCTAGGAAAAAAAAATCCAGTTTATCATTCAAAACAATGATAAATAAATACAAGAACAAGAACAGTGTCATACTAGTTAGGATCATAATAAAATTATAAACATTAACAAGTATATTCATATATTTATATGCCATGCCCCCTGCTGGAATTAATATGGAAAAATATGATTTAATGTTTAAACTTTAAAAAATGGAATATATACTTCTATTTAAACCATTTGTTAAAAATAGTATTCATTCCGATTGAGGTTTTCAAGGTATTTTAATAAATTATACAGCATGTTTCAGATTCCATCTTTAGAACAAACTATTCGTAACCTCCGACCCTTCCTAAATGTCAGCAGCTCAGTTATACTATGTTAGGACAGGCAAGTTGTTTCCTGTAGGAATGGACGTCTTAATAAAGGAGAAGACTTCTGGGGTAGGGACGAGGCAGGTGGGAAGTCATTTCAGAGTACACAACGTTTACATAAGTTAGAAACAGATCTAACTGATTACTATTCTTAACATGGCTGATGACAAGCATGGCAAAGTTTTAAGAAATAAACTGTCAGTACCACTAAAGGTTATAGAGGTCAAATAGATACTGTAAAATGACCTGCAGATGTGCAACTGGGACATACTGGTGAACAAATTTGTAGGATACATAAATTACTTTATTTTCTTGGGGGAAGTAAGTAAGAGCAAATAAAGGATTATAGAAAGATGTTTTCTGATGGCACACAAGTAATGTTTGTTTGTGTTTGTGTGTGTGTGTGTGTGTGTGTGCTGTTGACTCACAGCAACTCTGTGGAGGGCTTTTGAGAACTGCTGGTGAGTTTGGACTGCCCATCTTGCAGTTAGCAGTCTAGTGCCACATGAGGACTCACAGAAGTTAACAGTGGGCAGTTATATCCTTGGTTAGTGACAGATACCAGAAAAAAGTTAACTGAAGAAAGAAATATTTAGATGTTGCAGGTGATGCCACTACTAAATGGCAGCATTCCTTATTGGTAGATTCAATTCTTGGTTACTTCAGGAGTTCAATGTAAACCATAAACTCAGGGACCCAAGGAAGACCAGACTTTCTCTAGGAAATAAAGGAATAGAACCAATTTTACAAAAGATTCACAATTTTCTTATTAAATCATTTCAAAGGAAAAGCAACCTAGCCCAGATTCCAGAGGAACAGAGAAGTAACTGCCTACTCCTAATTCTCTCTCCTGAAGTGGTCACCTAGAACATATAACACAATCCATACCAATCCCAGAGGAAAGCTGAACACTGTTTTCTAAATTACTAAATCGCATTAAAACGAATCCAAACCATAGTCTCATATTTTCTCTAAACTGTTGCTTTAGCCTCCTACCTGATAACCATCCCCACATCTATTCTTACTCTTTCAATCAGTTGTTCACATGGAAATGTTGTTAAGTGTTGTTGAGTCAGTTCCAACTCAGAGCAGCCCTCCAGGGAGCAGCTGGTGGATGTGAACCATTCACCTTTCAGTTAGCAGGCCATATCCTACAGAGCCACACCAGGACTCTATGGAAACAGAATCATCTTTTTAAAATTAAAAATTTACAATGCAACTCATTATATACTGAATTATAACCTGCCATAAAGAATTGTCCTAACCCATATACAAGTAAATATGACCCTACCTAGAAACAGGCTTTTATATTCATGAGGTCATCCAGAGTAGCACAAGTACTTTGGAATATTATCTTATCGAGAGGTGTCTTATAAAAAGAACATAAAAACACAGACACATGCCACGTAAGGACCCATTTACAAGCAAAGAATACCGAGGATTGCCTGCAGATAATGGAGTTCTGGTGTGACACTACAGGATAAGCACTGGACTACAAACTGAAAGGTTGGTGCTTCAAACCCACCAGCCACTCCTTGAAAACCCTATGCAGAGTTGCTATGAGTCAAAACTAATCCAACAGCACTTAACATTAGAAATTAGCAAAGAGACCCACATATGAAACTGACCTGTCTGAGACTCTGTTTTGGACTTTCATCCTACAGAACAGTGAGAAAAAAAAAAGTGTCTGATTTTGAAGGCTATTTACTTATGGCTATGTGGTACTGTAGGATAAGCACTGCACTGCTAACAAGGTTGGTGATTCAAACCTACTAATCACTCCTCAGAAACCCTATCCACGGCTGCTAAGATTCAGAACCAACTTGATGGTATTTAACAACAGGCTACCAAGACAATGCCCACTACTTAAGCCCTTCTCCATTTCCCACTGCTTTTAAAATAAAGATGAACATACTTAACACGGCTTACAGGACTCTGTATGGCTTCCTCTGCTGTTTTCAGGACACTCTCCCACCACATTAGCTCCTCCCGTCCCCGTCTCCCTCTTTCTGCTTCATACCACCATTACAGTACTTCCTGCAATGTGCCATGATCCCCCACATGCAGAGTTCTCACTGAGCTATCTTACCTAATTAACTCAGCTCTTAAGTCAAACAGGATATTCTAGACTATGTCATGTTGTTTCAAACTTCTTAGTTCTGCAGAGCCTTCTTTCATTGATGGATATTCACAGCTGCAATTTTTTTTTTTTAATGTTATGAGTAATATCTCCCCCAAGTAAACTCTAAACACCGCCAAAACAGGGATTTCTGTATTTTTTCTCATCATGTATATCCAGGATCTAGTACAGTGTCTACTAGATAATGAATATTTGTTGAATAAATGAAAAACAAATTTAGTCCTATGACCTAAAATAAGAAAAATTACCATTAAAAATATATCTTCATTTGATCAAAAATCAAGCTGTTATGAATCTCATTCTACCTAGCCTATAAAACAAGAGCTGTATCTTTGAATTTACTTTCCCAGTTGACTAAATATTTTTGTAGCTATTAGAATTTAATGGCTGTATTTTTATATCTAACTAAAATCCATATTAAATGTATATTTTAAATTACATTTAAAATTACGCTTTCAAGGTCTCTTCAAGTACATTTTCTTTCAATGGAAAGGCAGCTTAACCAAAGGTTTAGGAAAGTCACTAACACAATCATAATTTGATTAAAAGCCCACAATTTCAGAATCACTAATAGAACTTTTTAAAATCACCTGTCACTTACATATATATTTCCTCAAGGCTATTGGACAAATCCATACGTTCTTGCCCTCTAAGCCAAGGAGCACTAAGATGAAATAAAACACAATAAAGAAGATTATTCAAGAATTGTGTTTTTATCTCATACAGAAATTACTAATTAAATCACATACTAGCTTTAGTTAACTTAAAAAAATTATTTGTTTTCATTAAAATGTTATATTTGTACAAATGTATACAGTTTCAAAATGCTTTCATTAGTTTTAACTCATTTGGTCCTCATAACAAACTATAACATCACCAAAATCTGTATTATCCATTTTAAATGGTTTAAAACATGGGGACTTGTTCATAGTATATTGCAGACATGCCCAAGTTTATATAAATGACAGAATAGATTCCAGAATCTAGATTTCCTGATTCACAATGTTTGCCACAATTATCAGAGGTTCGTAAGTTTTTCTAATGGAAAACTGTAACAAATAGACTAATTACTACATGATTTTAGAAAAAAAAAACTGATTTTTTAAAAAGGAAATTATGTTCCAAATTTTTTTAAAAAAGGAAATTACATTCTATAATTATCACTTTCAATAAATAAAAATTTAAATTTAGAGAACCATTATTGTATTTTATGGCAATGGTTTTAAACACACAATAATCCTACTCATAAGTAAACATTTTAATAATTGAGATTTTCATACAATTCTATTCCTCACAGGTTTATACATCTTACTATGCCCAGAGAGCAAGGAAGTCCAAGAAGTCAGGACTCAAAGATGAAGTCTAAGCTGCTAAGATGATTCCTCAACAATCATGGAGGATGGAGGGGCAGAAAGACAATCTTGTAGCACCAGCTTTGGGAGGCTGCCAGGCAGTCTTAGGTAGAGGGGCATCAAGGAACAGTGACTAGGTCACCAGAGCTACATTAGTAGAAACTCCACGGGTCACGGTCTCGAGATGATTAGGTTGCCTAAAAGGTGCCTTGGTAGTGCAACAGAACCAAAAGGTTGGTGGTTGAAACCCATCCAGTGGCTCAAGGCAGAAAATCCAGGCAGTCTGCTCCTGTCAAGATTTCAGCCTAGAAAACCCTGTGGAGCAGTTCTACTCTGTCACATGGGGTTACTATGAGAGAAAACAACAACTCAAGGGCAACTGACAAGATTGTCTAAAGAGGAAGGTTTCCTTCTCCATCTTTCTAAAGCTTATTCTGTAGCTACATTACTCCCATGACCCCTGCTATTCTCTTTTATACTAAATGGCATATTCCAATGTGCTTTTATGTAATTATATTTTTCATTTAAATGCTCTATACCAAGTCCTAAGGTGCTCCTAACTTCTATATGCATTTTAAACAAGGTCTTTTTATATATCAACACAATGTCTAGTATAAAGAAACAATGTTTGAAAAATATCATCTTGTTATAAAAAGATAAACGTAGAGGTATTGCTTACTTCAGCTGATATATGGGTGGAGCTGTACTTGGGTATTCATTCGGTAGCAGCACCTATGAAGCAGTTTAAAAACAAATCTGGGTACATTTTACCAAAAATTGTTGTTGTAAAGCTAGTCATTGGAAAAAAATTCCAACTTGCCAAATTAACAAACAAAACCACTGGTTTGTTAACTCTTAGCAAAGAGCTCCATCCTAGTATTTCAGCATCTATGTTGAATGGGTACTAGTGATGCAGCAATTTTTTAAGAAGGAGCTAATCATTTGCATAGAAATTATAAGATCAATGATAATATGAAATTAAGGGTGAGAGGACAGACAAAAAGAAAAGGAAAACTGAAAAATAGGCACTATACCATAACCTCAAATAAATAGAGTGGCAATAAAACATTTTTCAGTTATTTTTCTGAATATATGTAAAATAACAAGTTCCTATAAAATCCTATTAAATATATGATGGAATAGCTAACAAAATACAAAAATCATACACACTTCCTTTCAAATAATTCTTATTTTAAAATAGTGACAAGAGCTCAATGCAGCATTCTTCATGCTGAGAGTATCGGCAGTCATCTTTATCTAATTCTGGATTAATAAAAAAAATGAATGAATCATCTCAATGCCCTTTTACTGTCAGCCATCTTGCCTGGTTTGTACACTCACCTATTAGAATGAAAAGGATAAATAAAAGGAAGTGAAACTCAAGCCTCTCAAACGGTATATTAAGAACATTCTAATGAAAAGAATTGGGATAAAAAAATGAAACTAAATATTAAAGTGTGACTTCAGAGTGAGCTCAGACTTGAATTACCTAGATGTTTAACTGATTGATGACAAAAGCCAACAGCAACAACAAAAAGACAATTTCGAACATACCATCCAAAAATTATAATTAAAAGAATAGTGGCCAATCACACAGAGTCAATGTTGCAACTGGAAATGGCTGTAGAGAAGGGGAAAAAAATACCTGCAAGCAAAGTGTCCATTTGGGATTTTTTGTAGTGTCATTAACTCTAATACAAAATATTTTGGCACATTCATCAACGACACACCATTCATCGCCATATATAGCTGCCATTGCTTCAATTTCCTCATTCTGAAAGAAGTTGACCAAGGGGGGGGAAAAAAAGTCAACAAATTTACATACCCTAAAAACCTGTTGTTTTTCCTTACTCCTCTATAAGGAATTTGCATTTACTATCACTAACCTATTACAAAAGAACATCTTATGAAGGAACCTTGGATGAGTCTTAGCAGGTCAAAAGGTTCGGAGCAGCAGGTCACCAGCCTGGCTAGTACATTATTGTGTTTTTGACCACTACACAAGTCAAAATAGCTCTGTTCTCCAAACCCTGCAGTGAGATACACGATTTAGAGGATATGTGTATTTTCTCTGTTCCACCTCCTATTTTGTAACAGGCAGTCCCCACCCCGACTCCCAGTAGGGTTTTACCACACATTAGCCTTGGATTCCTTCTGAGAGTCTTATTCGTTTTATTATTTTATTTTTTTCCCTTGGGGAGGGAGGTGGCATTGGGTATGGGGGTTGGCTTTGTTTTGGGCAGGCAAACCCTCAAAAATCTTTCAGAGATTGTTTTGGCTTGGGGTTTGAAAAGAAAAATAACTGGATCCAAAGATGGGAAATGAAAAGCCATATATGCATTTAATTTGATACCATTTCATTTTGTCCGCATAGGCCTGCGGGAAAAGCCTCACAGAAGACCTACGTAATCACGCTCTGAAGAAAGCTCAATACTAAGAGGACTGAGATTCGGTGGGCCTTCTGGGCGCTCAAGGGTCTGATTACAGGTCATTTTGCAAAGGCAAAACGGAGAGGTTCTCCAACGGCTGGTCTAGAATGACCCAGCCGCAAGGCAGGGAGCAGAACCCAAGCTACGGGCGCTGATGGACGTGCTACCGCGTGCGGATGGTTGTCCATGGACATGAGCCGAACAGAACCCGCTACCGATGGGGAACCGCCTGCCAAGAGCGCTCGGCCGAAAATAGGTGCCATGATAATGGAAGGTGGTAGACAAAATGGCACAGCCAGGCATTGCAGGTGGGACGGGGAAGACCCCGTACGGAGGGCCCCTCACCGGAGGAGGCTGGGGCAGCGAAGTGATTCCAAGCTAAGTCTGGATGATGCGCGCTCGCCAGGCCCTCACCTGCCTCTGGTCGGTCCCTGAGTCTCCCTCAGCCATCTAGCCCCAGGAGCTGTCGGGTGGCCACTGCCTGGCTAGGTCCTCAGTACAGGGGCGGGGCACTGCGGCAGAGACACAGCGCAGGCTGCAACTGGCCTGACCCGGAACTGCAACCCAGCAGCGCCGCAGTCCAGGGGTCCGTTTCCGGGTTGCGAAAGTGGGTGGGGGCGCGATACCCGGGCTTCATGCCCGAAAACCCCTCACTAGTGGGGAACCGTCCAGTGTTCGTCTTGGTTCTGGATTCTAGAAATTGGCTGGAGCCGGGGTTTTCTGCTTGCCCGCTGTACCGATGTACCATCGTAATCTCGGTACAATCGTATCTCGGTACCATCGTAACCCCCTGGACACGTTGGAGTGCGGCATTGACCACCACGTCACGTCCCAGGAGGGGACTCAACCGCTGTCTGCAGTTCCAGAAGCGTCTGCGTGAAAGGCAGGGGCAGCTTTTGTTTTGTTTTGTTTTAATGTGTTAAAATTATTTTGTATGATTTTGACAAAGAGGGCTTGATCTAACAAGAGAAAAAAATAGCAGGAGAGAGCACGCAACAACTTTGAAAATGCGAGGAAAACTACGTTTGTCCATGGTTGTATTGCAATAGATTAATTTCATGTTCATCTCACTCAACTCACCGCTAGGAGTCAGTTCTAACTTGTAGCAAGCTCATGTAGGGTTTCAAAACTGTAACGCTCTAATGGGAGTTTCTTGTTTTAAGTGCCATTGAGTTGGTTCCGACTCATAGCGACCAGTGCGTTTGAACCACTGACCTTACTTATCCTGCAATAGCATAACAGGACTCCAGATGGCCTCATCTTTCTCCCAGTGGGTTTGAACCGTCCATTGCCTTTCCCGCAGTGCCACCAGAGTTCCTTTTCATACACATTTCAAAATCCAAGCCCTATGTCACAGAGTCGATTTCTACTCATGAACACCTTATTTATGGTTTCCAGTGCTATAAATCTCTGTGGGAGCAGAAAGCTTTATCTTTCACCCTTTGAAGGACTGGTGGATTGAAATTTCTGACCTTGTGGTTAGCAGTCCAGTGCTTATCCTACAGCGCCACCAGGGCTCCTTTCATACACGTTGTTATTAAATGCTGTTGAGAGGGTTCCGACTCATCCTGACCCTGTATAGGATTTCCGAGGATTGGCACATATAGGAATAGCTTCTATATAAGGTCTTTGGCTTACATTCTTCAACAATATTTGAAGAACTTTGTATCGTTTCTTCTTTGCTCCCAAATATTCTAATATATTTACTGTGAGCTATATCAGTCGCCTTCTTCAAGACAAATGACTAGAGTACTGAGAGAAATAAATCCCCTCTAGGCATTTTATCCCCTCTTACTTCAGGTTCTTAAGGAGCTCTGTTAGCGGAGTGGTTACGAATCAGGCTGCGAACCACAAGGTCAGCAGTTCAAAACTACCAGCTGTTCGGCAGGAGAACGATGAGGCGTTCTGCTCCTGTAAAGATTTACAGCCTCGGAAACCCTGTACAGGGTCACTATGAATTGGAACTGACTCCATGGCACACAGCCACCATCACTTCACTTCCTTCCCATGCACATGCATACACAAACATAAAATGTTAAGTTTCCTCTCTACCTTAGAACCAGTACTAAGGCTGAAAAGTCGTTTAAACTGTTAAGATCGGTGGTTCAAGCTCACCAGCTGCTCCTTGGAAACCCCATATAGGGTCACTATGGGTTGTAATCGATTTGACGGCACTTAACAACAACATAGCCCAATTAGGCTCCCCTTAAAACTCTTCTATGAGGCAGGAGCATGCCTGTTAATAATAATACTGGTGTTCCTTTGAGAAGTTCATATTGTAAGCCTTATGGATTAATTGGAATCCTGGTGTGATGCTGTAGGATAAGCATTGGATTCCAAAGTTGGTTTGAACCACAAAATCAGTGATTCAAACTCACCAGTCACTCCTTGGAAACCATATACAGGGTCACTGTGAGCTGGAACCAACTCAATAGTACTTAACAATAGGTTTATTAACTGAGCAGACATTTATGAGGGTCCTATTGTGCTAAACAAGGAGCTCTGGTAGTGTAGTGATTACGAGTCAGGCTGTTAACCTCAAGGTCAGCAGTATGAAACTACCAGCTGCTCCACAGGAGAAAGATGAGGCTTTCTGCTCCCACAAAGATTTACAGCCTTGGAAACCCTATATAGGGTCACTATGAGTCGGAATTGACTCCATGGCACATAACCACCACCATTATGCTAAGTATTAGAAAAGAAAAAAAAACAAATGTCTTTCTCTTTTAACAAGCGAAGATGTAACAAAAGTTAGTCAGTAACAAAATTAACTAGGAGTAGGCCCTATTGTTTTAGAGCACAAAGATGGGTCATCCAAATCATCTAGCGCTTCTTATTTGAGGGAATGTTTGAATTCAGTTATAGACAACAGAAACCAGACACCAAATCAAACCCACTGCTATTGAATCCATAGCTCATAACAGCCCTGCTGGGCGGAAGCACTCTCATCTTTCTCCTTCAGAGCACCTGGTGAATTAGAACTGCCAGTTTTGCAGTTAGCAGTCCAATGCCTAACCCAGAGTGTCATCAGGGATCCTTAAAAGGATAGGTTGTTGTTAGGTAATTGAAGAATGGGAGGGAAGACAAGAGGAAAACTGGTACCCTCCCCAAAAAAAGAGTGGTCCGCTTAAGTAACTTCATGTAGTTCATTGCCTCTGACATCACTAGCTGTCAACCTCCTCTTGTCACACTATTTGCACACCCCCTTATGGTCACACCTCCATGCATCTGTGCTTGCATTCTTTTGAGAACCTAGAGAGGGATTGGAGGGCTTTAGCCCTCTGTGAATCACATCCTTTATAATTATTTGTGAAGTACATGGTTTGAACATTGTATGTGTTCTTCATCTTGAGCAAAAATGTTTCAAGACTGTTTCCAACCAAACTGAGCTCTGAAGTCCATGATGCAGTAACTCCCTTATGATGATTTCTCTTCTAGGTGGAAACTTTGCCTGGGATTCCTAAGACATTTAGCCATATGTATCTCCTCAGATTGCCTGAAGACTTCTGCATTTATTACCTAACATGGCGTAGTTGTCCATCTATCTGAAACAGCTTTCCTTCCTTCACCCTGACATCTTTCTTCACTGACATCTTTGTATGTCTTATACTTCCATTGCATAAAATACTGATTTTCAAGCTTTTAAAAAAACCCACAGAATCCTTTTTTTTTTTTTTCATTGGAAACTTACGCAAAACAGATTAGGCCACTCTGGCTGAAATATTGGGAATGAACCTGATGTCTCAACTACTCAGCAGCTGTTCCTTCCTCCCAGTGGTCCCTTAAGATTTAAAACCCAAATTCCAAAGCCACCATATTAAAGCATCGTTTAAAACATGGCCCAACACAACTATCGAAGCAACGCACATTGGTTCCAGTTTATTACAGCGTTGCTCCCTTCTTGCCACAGGTCACAGTAACCCATCCCATCTCACCTTCTGCAGTTAATGCTCAAGATTGTCTGCTAATTCCCATTTCCTCATCGGAGCCTTTAAGTCTTTGATCTCAGATTCTAAAAGGAAGTGCCTCCCCTCCATCCCATAATGGAGCCAAACAGAACCCTCTGGTTCTGTGACTTATTCAAGCATGTGACTAATACACTAAACTGGTAATAAGCCCCTAAACTCAGATACACAAAGAGAACTTTAGAAAGAGAAGAAATGAATTATTGAAGTAACAAGTAATAGCAATGAACCACATTTTTTTTCCCAGAATGCATTGGAAGAAATCAAGATTTTATAGACAATGTAATTGATAATAGGACCTCTGAGTTGTTCATTTTAATCAGTTCTCAACAGAGGCTGAAAATGGTCTGTAAATAGTAACACATTCCTGGATCCAAGAAGGGTGTCTATGCCAGATTCTGCTGCTTTTCACTGTATCTAGTCAGGTGGTGACAGGGTGTCTTCCTGAAACTCAGTTATGTTCCAAACTGAACTCTTTCTTTCCCTTTAAACCTCATCTTCCTGTCTGCCCCAATTCAGTGATTGGCAGCCCCAGCACCCCTGCATCAACAATTGTTCAAGCCTGAAACCTAGGAGACACATTACCCCCTTCCATTGCCTTCATACCCAGACATTCTGACTCCCGCCTGTCCCCCTTATTCCTCAAATCCTCCTTGTCTTTCCAACTCCATGTGGACCCACTTGAAGTCGTCCTCTACACCTCTGCCAGAATAATCTTTCAAATA
Organism: Chrysochloris asiatica; assembly: GCF_000296735.1. Taxonomy (NCBI): domain Eukaryota; kingdom Metazoa; phylum Chordata; class Mammalia; order Afrosoricida; family Chrysochloridae; genus Chrysochloris; species Chrysochloris asiatica. The sequence continues at coordinate 1,747,006 of NW_006408533.1, read as the reverse complement.
TGCAACTCTGATCACAGCTTTCAGGATATTTAAATAAAGCACAAGGCATGTTCCTGGCCACCTCTAATTTCATCTCCAGCTGCTTCAGCCAGACCAGCCTAATCTATATTACATAAGCTTTCTTTGAAAAGATTCCATGGCTTTAGAAAGGAAGGTGTGAAAACCACTACCTACCACATGAGATGCTCTCATAAGTTGTTCAACTAGTACAGATGTCTTATGGTAGTGCCCATACAGAATGTTAGGGATAGTATTTCACATTTATCCTCTCAGAGCCAGAGCACAAGCAACTTCCAGAGCATAAGTACATGGAAAGTAGCTACCAAACAGTAAACAAATCCACGTTCACTCTTCAATAACAATTTCATGACGGAGAGTCGATATTGACTCTTGCGTCACTGACACGTCTTAGGTGTCATCAGGTTTGTTGCTGGTCCAGTTCTCACACAGTAGTCAATCTCTGGTTATAGGACAGTGTCACAACAGCTCTTGAAGCAGAACTGCCCTGAGCGCAACTCCTACACAGCTGCACCCAGGCTTAAGGACAAGCCTCCCCTTCACAGACTCCTGTGGGATTTGGGTGGGATTTCTGTAGCTTCAGGCCTACTGGTGATCTCTGTTGCTTCTAAGCATGTCACACTTGTCACAACTGTAAGCATGTTACAGATCTCCACCCACTCCCCAGACCACTCTGCTGCCTCTTTGTTCAGAAGATACGAGCTTCTACTTTCTCTTGGTCTCTGCCTCTGTTTCTCTCAGCTCTATCTTCTACTTACAGGGCCCAAGATTTTTGCTGCAACTGGTGTAGTTTTCTTCTGAAGAATTTCCCAATCTCTTGACCTCTGGGCTGACATCTCCACCCTGGAACAGGGATTGGATGGGGGTGGGTAGTATTCTTCAGTGCACAGCTTGTGCATCCCAGGGAACATGCTATCCCTTCAGGGAGCAAAGTATTCTCAGTCTTCAGTCTGAAAAGCTCAGTGAGCCTTCTTCACAGCTTTTATTGACCTCACCATGCCTCCTTAGGCTTCGCCAGCATCAGGTCCCCAGGTGATCCCTCTTAGCTCAATGCCCACTCAGGGCCAAAAAGCCAAATCATCCACTGCAAAAGGGTACCAAGCAGTCCTCCCACTGAACACTCAGCTGGGTTAAATAATTCATCGCAGTAGCCACACAGAATTCAGATACCTTAGTCACAGCTATGGGGTTTATTAGAGAAGTTGACAGGTTACACTTTAGGGTCAGAAGTGTTCAGGGCACATTTCTTCCAGTCAGGACAACCTCTCCTTAGCCATTTCCACAGTCAGGCTTCTCTCGCCTAACTGGTGTTATAAAGCTCTTTCGGGACTGCTGATAAATGCCCACAGGACACACTGTTCCACCAGAAATCTCAGACTAAAAGCACTTGGCTTGGCACTCCAATCTTCAAGCAAGCCTCCTGCCCAAAGTTACTCAGCTTTACTTCTCCATGGACTGGGAAGCCCACCCGTCTCTCTAGTGCTCTGGTTGTTGGTTCTCCTGCTGCTCCTCTGCCACATCTGTGGTATTATAACTTTCTGTCCCTGGATCAAGAGGTTAACATTCAGGGATCACTGGATCCAAAGGATGCACTCTACTTCTGGCTCTTTCTTTCATGGTAGTGAGAGTCCCCTCCCTGCATCTGAGATGGCTCATTTTATACCTGTGCTGGAGTTTCAAGTTTTCACAATTACAATTCACTGTTAACATCCACAGCTGAATCATGTCAGCCTGTCAGTACCTTTTCCTACCTTCTTTTATCAGGAAAAGAGTCGTTTGGTGTGAGCTACGAGGACTAAGGCTAGAAGAGACATGTTCAGCAATTCACTACACCATGCATAATAGTCACTTCAGGGAGTTAAGCTAAGAAGTGAGTGACTAGAATCCAGGAAGGAAGCTTGTTGGTGACCCTATCTGTAAAGAGTAGAATTGTACTTCCTAAGGTTTTCAAGACTGTCACCTTTCAATTCTAAGGGTGGGTGGGTTCAGGATCACCTGTCTTTTGGCTAGTGGTCAAGTACCAAACCATTTGTACCACAAAGAACTAAGGAAAGAAACAACTCTGATTAATGCCAGATGGGCAGCTCCCGGATATTCGGTCGGGCTACCTGGAGGAGATGCATGTGGCGAAAGCCCACAAGACTCCATCTAGAAGGCAACTAAGATGACTGGCTGCACCAGAATTTCTATGTAGCTTGGACCTTGGAACTCGGTTTGGTTGGAAGGAGGGTTTAAGGTCACATAATTGGAGGGGGTAGGGGATGTGATTGAGATCATAGCAAAGCCCTGCAAGCCCTCTCTGAATGCACAGTTCAGGAGCGGAGGACCCTGGGACTATCAAGGGAGAAGAGCAGAGTGCAGGACCCTATCCAGAGAAGCAGCAACGCCAGAGATGGAGGCAGAGATGATGATGTGGAGAGATGGAGCGGTTGGGGACTCTAGACCCAGAGAGGGAGAGGGGCTGTGTGCTGGGGGGTGGGGGGGGGGGGCTTGCGGGGTATGCCATTTGGTTGTTTAAAAATGCATGGGGGGGGGATTGTAACCATGCAATGTAATGATATACAATAGGATGAATGTAAAGCTAATGTTCTCCCATGTAAACTATCATACAATTCACAATAAAACATTAAAAAAAAAAATGCACATGAGCAGATGTGTAGAGATGCTCGTATGAGAGTTGTGCAAGCAGTGGGACAAGAGGGACTTGACAGCAATGATGCTAAAAGCGAGATGGGGCTGAGTTGCTTAAATGGATCAACCTAACTTGAAGTGTGTACGCCTGACTACAGCAGCGATGACAGATACTAGTGAGTTAGTAAGCCTGAGAAGGGTTCTCCACAAGCCTGATCAGACAGTCAGAGCCGAGCTCAGTCGTCCCTAACACCTTGCTACTCAAGATGAGGTCTGTAGACCAACAGCATCATGTTAACTGAGAGCATGCTAGATGAACAGAATCTTAAGCCCCACTTCAGATATAGTGGATCTGCATTTAAATAAGATTTCCAGATGATTTGTATGCACATTAAAATGTGAGAACCTTGTGTGATGACCAAGAGAAAATGCCTCTCTGATTTTAGTAGTGGGAGTAATTGATGGAGGTCCAGCTGCTGTGCTTTGATACCTGCTATTGTTTTCACTAAGACCAACTTCCCAGCCAAGAGTGAAGGTACTAAAGCTGGCCCATTTCTGGGAGGTATGACACCCTTTTGCTGGGTGACTGGGGCTTAGGACTCTGAAAGTGTGGGTGAGCTTTCCTTAGAACTGCTCGCACACCACCTTCCTGCTTCCTTTTTGTTCCTTTCTCCTTTCCAGGGTCTGATTTGCATCTGTCTAATGACTCAGCATCTTCAGGCACGCATTCTTTCACAGGTATTTCTCCTAGTGTGTTTCTTGCATACTAACCTCCTCTAGATTTCTCTAGTACCCAGAGGAATGCATGCTGCTTATAACAGATATGCCATAACACAGGTGAATTCTGCCATATACTATTAAGTTGAAATAGTGTCTGTGAGGTCCTGGTGAGGTGCTATTGGATAAACACTGGGCTGCCAACTATAAGTCCAATGGTTGAAACCCACCAGACTCTCCTCAGAAATCCTGTATAGGGTCGCTATGAGTTGGAACCCATTTGACAGCACTTAACAACAACAATGAAAATATTATCTGTACTGAAATATTTCACTTATGGAATCATGTCCTCAAAGTGTTTAACAAGCAAAATGTAAACAAACCAAATTAGTACATTATTAGTAATGAGTCTTTCCTTTATTTTCTGTATGTTTATCAGCTAATGAATGCCAAGATGGCCAGCTGTAGGGCAAAGAATGCCAAGGCAATAGTTTGTGTTTGTGCCATTTTTTGTGTTCTAGACAGTTTTTGACACATGATGACCAAGAAAAGTGGCAAAAGTTACAAAAGAACATCAAAATGCAGGCTATTAAAATATGAGATTTTCAGAGAAGCTCAGTGAAAGAAATGAGTCAAGATTATCAAGCAGTTGGAGAAAGGAGGAAATCCTGTAGTATTCTAACATCATCATACAGAACACTACAGTGTGCAAAGGTTAGCTGACAATTGTATAAGTAATAGCTGTAAAACAATAATGGTGCCAGAGGCATTTCCTTACTTGAGAGACTATAAAGGAAATGGAAGGGTGATTCCTAATACTATGATGCTAGAGCTCATCCAGAAAAGAACTGTCAGTTTCCCATTCTGGAATTAGTTACTCCTCAACCCCCAACAAGGTAGTGACATCTAGGGAAATGTGTCCTAATGTGTATCCCATAGAAAGTAATCCCTGTTTGTGTAAAGCATTCAAGAGGAGAAAGTACTCCATTGTCAACTGAGTTTATTATTATTGTGTTAAGCACACTTAAACTGATATGTTGTATTAAATTTCTCAAAATTCTTAAATATTTAAATGTGTGATGTAAATCTCCAAATAAATACAATAGTACACAGCTTTTTACAAAAGGATTTGACTGAGGAACACTTCTCTCTCTCACCACCTGCAATTTTTGAAGAATAGAATTACATGTATGGTGGTGGTGGTTGCATGCCACCGAGTTGGTTCTGACTCGTCGTGACCCTGTATAGGGTTTCTGAAGCTGTAAATCTTTATGGAAGCAGAAAGGCTCATCTTTCTCTTGAGGAGTGACTGTTTGGATTCAAACTGTTGACTTTGCAGTTTACCGCTCCCCTCATAGTCCACTGTACTACCAGGGCTCCTACATATGCATAGAACACCCTTTAATAAGCACCACCCCATTTTATAACATCAAATAATTCATTATTATTTATACTTCTGATCCAATATTAAGACATGAGTCCCTACTAGCCACATATTGACTCTGACTTTTTGATATTTGGTTTTCAAGAAGCCTCTTTTTAATTAAAATACGTATAGAAAAGAGAGTTATTCTTAATTGTTTGTGAAGACCTTAGCAAGGACTGGGTTATATTCAACAGTGAACAAGTTCCAGGTTGAGGGCTGACATGGGTGAAACATTAAACCTTCCTCAAGAAGATGCACCTTTACACTAAATCAGTGCAAGTCTCTTCCGTGCTGGATTTCCTTACCTCAAAGTCTGTTCTCTAAAAGTCCCTTTTTGAAAAAAAAATAAATAAAAACAGGATTAGAGTCACTTAACCCCAAATCAGTGTTCGAAGGATTTGAGGATTATGAAAATTTGACATTGTATAAAACAAACCAGTGCAAAAAGTAAACAGCTCAAAACAGCATTAACAGATGGCTGTTGTCTTTGTTAGCTGTGTTCAAGTTGGTTCCAACTCACAGAGATCCAGTGCACAACAGAATTAAACACTGCGTGGTGCCGCACAGTTTTCACAGTTGTTACGTTTGAACCCCTTGTTGTGCCACTGCATTAGTACATCTTCATAGGGATCTTTCTCTTTTTGTTGAACCGCCACTTTACCAAGAGTGATATCCTTCTCTAGGGACAGATCTTTCATAACAACAGAGTCTCATCATTCATCACTTATAAGGAGCATTCTGGCTGTCCTTCTTCCAACATAAACTTACTTGTTCTTCTGGCAGTCCATGATACTCTCAATATTCTTCACCAGCACCATAATTCAAATGCATCAATTCTTCTAGGGTCTTCCTTATTCATTGCCCAACGTCTACACATATACGAGGAAATAGAAAACACCATGCCTTAGGCCAGGTGCACTGTAGTCCTCAAACTGAGATGTTTGTTTTTTAACACTTTAAAGAGGTCTTGTGCAGCAGATTTGCCTAATAAAATGTGTCTTTTGAATTCTTGACTGCTGCTTCCATGAGTGTTGATGGTGGATCCAAGCAAATTGAAGTTTTTGACAATTTTAGTTTTTCTCCATTTATCATGATGTTATTTATTAATTTAGTTGTGAGGATTTTTATTAACGTTGAAGTGCAATCTATACTTGAAGCTGTAAGTCTTTGATCTCCATCATTATTTTAACTCCACTTCCAGCAGGCAAGGTTGAGTCATCTGCGTATCAGACGTTGTTAGTGAGTCTTCCTCCTGTCCTGATGCCATGTTCTTCTTCCTTTAATCTAGCTTTTTGGATTATTTGCTCAGCCTGCAGATTGAATGAATATGGAGAAAGAATACAACCCTGGTGCACATCTTTCCTGATTTTAAACCATTCAGTGTCCCCTTGTTCTGTTCAAACAACTGCCTCTTGATCTATGTACAAGTTCCTTGTAAGCACAACTGTTCTGGAATATCCATTCTTTGTGATATTATTTATAGATTGTTATGATCCACACAGGTGAATGACTTTGTATAATCAGTAAGACACATCTTTCTTGTATTCTCTGCTTTCAGCCAACATCCATCAGATGTCAGCAATGATATCCCTACTTGCACATCCTCTTCTGAATTGGGCTTGAATTTCTAGCAGCTCCCTGTCAGTGTATTGCTGCAACCATTGTTGAATTATCATCAGCAAACTTTTACTAACATGATATGAATGATATTGTTAGGTTTTCACACTCCATTGGGTCACTTTTCTTTGAAATGGGCACAAATATGGATCTCTTCCAATCGATTGGCTAGATAGTTGTCTTCCAAATTTCTTAACATAAATAAGCAAGTGAGGGCTTCTAGCACTGCATCAGTTTGTTAAAACATTTCAATATGCATTCTGTCCATTCTTGGAGCCTTGGTTTTTGCCTTCAGTGTAGGTTGGACTTCTTTGTTCAGTACCATTGGTTCTTGATCTTATGTTATATCTTGAAATGGTTGAACATTGACCCATTTCTTTTTGGTACAGTGACGTATATTCCTTCCATCTTCTTTGATGATTTCTGCATCATTCAGTAGTTTGCCCACTGTTATCGTCATCATCAAGTCCATTCTGACTCATAGTGACCCTGAATAGGATTTCCAAGGCTGTAAATCTTGATGGGAGCAGAAAGCCTCATCTTTCTCCTTCAAAGTGGCTGATGGGTTCAAACTGCCAGCCTTGGGGTTCATAGTCTAATGCTTATCCCTTAGAGCAATCATGCTCCTATTTTACCCATAGAATCCTTCAGTATAGCAACTCGAGGCTTGAAGTTTTTCTTCAGTTCTTTTCAGCTTGAGAAATGTTGAGTGTGTTCTTCCCTTTTGGGTTTGTAACTCCAGATCTTTGTATATTTTATTATACTTTACATCATAATGATGGCTATTCAGTCTTAAAAGATAATTTGCAGTAGGGCAACACATCAGTTGTCACATAAGTACATGTTTTGATTTAATAGGATTCTTAAAGTGCTTGTGCAAGAAGTTATCAGGCATTTTGAACAACGTTTCAAGTTGGTGGGGTTTTTTTTCTAATACTGAACCACCCTTGGTATGAATCCCATTGGTCATGGTGTGTTATTTTTTTGATATGTTGTTGAATTATATTGGCTAGGATTTTGTGGAGAATTTTGTATCTATGTTCATAAGGGATATTGGTTTATAGTTTTCTTTTTTAGTGATATCTTTGCTTTGTTTTGGTATAAGGGTTATGTTTGCTTCATAAAATGTATTTGGGAGTTCTCCATCCTTTTCTATATTCTGGAATACATTGAGTAAAATTGGTGTCATTTCTAATTTGCATGTTTGGTAGAATTCACCAGTAAAGTCATCTGGGACCAGACTTTTTTTGTTGAGAGTTTTTAAATTACTTGATCAATTTCTGCTTTTGTTATTGCGTGACCTCCATAATTAAAGTTTGTTTTGTTTTATTTTTTTTCCTTTCGCCTGGTTACTGTCCATAATTGAAGACCACCAGGAATACCCCTGTAATCCAATAGAGTTAGGTTTATTGATCCTTGAGGCAGCACAGAAAAGCACACTCCCCAGTGAAGGTGAGGCATCTCATTAAGAAAGTATTGTGAGGGGCTTTTTAGGGGGTTTGGGCTTGTGTTCGGTTATATGAGAGTCCCATTCCAGGAAGTGGGATTTGCTTTCATCTGGGGACTCTCAGAGAAGAGTAGGAACTCTGAGATGGGTATCTCAGTGAATCCAGCTCAGAGACAGGAGTAACAGAGTAGGGCTAAAGTGGGTTTGGTAAAGAAGCAGTATTCACTCCTGTTAGTCAGGAGGGGTACTGCAGGACAGTTAATTACTTATTATGACTCTTCTAGCCATATTCCTCCGTTCTGTGTTGTATTATAAATCCTAGCCACTGTGCCCATGGGAGTCCTTGGTGTAGCGCTGTGGGCTAATGCATCAGACTGTAAAGTCGTTTGAACTGCAAGGTCAGTAGTTCAAGCTCACCAGCTGCTCCTTGGAACCTCTATACAGGGTTGCTATAGGTTAGAATCAACTTGACAGCATTTAACAACAACAACAACATGTCCATGATTGCAGACCCATTTTGAAGTGAGTTGTTAATAAGTCAGGAAATTAGTCAGTAGTAAGGTTAAGGGAGTCCTAGCAGGGCACTATAGGATAAGCATTGACTGAAAACTGAAAGGTTAGTGGTTCAAAACCACCAGTCACTCTTTGGAAATACTATATAGGGTTGCTATGAGTTAAAACCCACACGATGGCACTTAACAACAATGACTAAGGTAGTACTAAGTCCTGTTGTAGGAACTCTGGTAGCATAGTGGTTATGAGTGGTTATGAGTTCAAAACTACCAGCCATTCTATGGGAGAAAGAGGCAGCTTTCTGTTCCCATGAAGATTTACAGCCTTGAAAATTCTATGCAGGGTCGCTATGCATAGCGACACACCACCACCACCAAGTCCTGTTGTAGTACTGTAGGATAAGCATTGGATTGCATACCAAAAGTTTTGTGGTTCAAACCCACTAGCTGTTCCTTGGAAATCCTCAGAGGTTTGCTATGAGTCATAATTGACTCAACTGCACTTAACACCGACAAGGATTAAGGATTCCCAAATCTTACTAGAGGGAGTGACTTGAGTAATCACCCATACTTTTCCTTGGGTCCACGGGTTGAGTCCAATACCTTGGAATGCTTTGGTAAAGTTCTCTGTCTTCTGTATCCTGCATCTGGCTCATCTCTGTCTGACCCCCAGTTCATGGAATATGTGGCCTATAACCTACCCTGATTCACAAGCTCCCCCACACACCCTTATATATCAACAACCTGTCGTCTGACCTGCTGATTTGGGTTCCTCAGCTCCTGAGACTATGTGGATGAGAAGAATGCTTTAGACTGACTTCTGCAGTATTGTATTGGGACTTTTCAGTCTCCAAAATTATGTGATCCATTCCTGTGACAGTTGTGAGTTTTGTGAGCCATTTAAGTGTATTGCAGAGCCCTGCGTTGTGAGAGATGGAGGAGTAGTGATAGATATCAGGGACTATCGAGTGGTATAACATTTGGGAAAGTAGAATCTTTGGGATCCCTTTAACCTCCATCTCAGAGGGAACAGTCTCATGCTCATCCTTCGTAAAGAAATGATTCATGCAGGGACATTTGGCCATGTAAGTGGTTTTCAGTGTCTTTGGTTTTGTCTGTGCTCGGACCTGAATCACAGAGTAGTCGTTTCCTTTTCTTGCTCCATCATGGCCACAGAATTACCTAGTTTGAGGTTGATTTGCCATAAAATTGTTTTTGTTCAGTTGGAGAACAGCACCATTGAGCTGTGAGTATGGAGCCACTCCCAGCTAACAGAGGTGGGTTTTCTCATTCTCATTCTGTCACATTATCCTATGTAATGTTCTTCAAAGTACCAATCTGTATCCAACAATTACCTACCTTACGCGTTTTTAGTGTGTTAGTGATCTGTCACCCTCAATTAGAGTATAAACTGCATGTAAATGAACTGCCAAAGAGTCAATTCTTATTCATAGCAACTCTATGTAGGATTTCTAAAACTATAAATCTTTACAGGAGAAGAGAGCCACGTCTTTCTCTTGAGAAATGAACGGTGAATTGGTACTACTGACCATGCAGTCAGCAGCCCAATACATAAACCACAGAGCCACAAGGGCTCATGAAGCTCTATGAAGACATAGATTTTACCTATCTTATTCATCTTTGTGTCCCCAACACCAAAAGCAGACTGCAGCATATTCTCAATAAGTGTTAGTTGAATGACAACTATTGGTCATGACTCATCTGGAGCAAAGGAGAGAGAATGAAACTCAAGGAAGAAATTAGTCCACAGGACTGATAGAAACTAGAGAAACCTCTAAGACTGTCAGCATACAATACCCTTTTAGCCAGGAAATGAAACCACTCCTGAAAGTCAACTTTCAGCTAAATTGTTGTTGTTGTTAAGTGCTGTTGAGTCGCTTCTGACCCATAGCTAGCCCATACAGGGTTTCCAAGTAACAGCTGGTTAGCTTGAACTGCTGACCTTGCAGGTCAAACCACCTGCGGGTCAAGTCCAGCGCATTAGCCCACCGCACCACACAGATGTATAAAATAAGCCTGTGAAGAATGTGCTCCTTTATACAATCTTAATTTAAATTAAATATGAGACCAGACAGTCAACATTTGCCCAAAGTGCAGATGAGAAAGCAAGGAAGTGCAAGGACCCTGGCTGGGTGGAAATGGGGCAGGCCAGGTAGAGATGGTAGAAGTGCTCCCAATATCATAGGACACTCCGTGTGTGGATTGTTGAGCGGGAATCTCATGTGCTGTGCAAACTTTCACCTACAGTACAATCAAATATTTTGAAAATATCAGTTGAATTAGGTGGTTGGGAAATGGGTTCATCTGGAGGGGAGAGAGGGGGTCATGAAGGCAAGTGAGGAAGTTCCTAAGCACATCTGTGAGAGTATAGCCATTTCAGATCTTCTCGTTGCCAAGTCACCTGTCATAGGAACTCTGATCTCAGGATCTAGGAAACTTACTCTTGAATGGATGACCTTTTGAATTCTATTGAGTCCTACACATGCTTGTGAAATGTTTACATCTGATTTATTTTGTCCAAATAGGTGCAATATGGCACCAAAATTTATTTTGTCAAAAGTTGGTGCAAGATGGCAGAGTAGGCAGACACTGAGCAGACCATCTGCACTAAAGACATGGAAGACCAAATGAAATAGAACACATAGATTGATATCCTAGACCTTAGTGAGCGAAAATGGGCAGGGATTGGTCATTTTGAATCAGATAATCATACAGTTCACTGTGTGGGAATGACAAATTGAAGAGGAATGACATCACATTAATCACTAAAAGAATGTTTAAAGATCAGTCTTGAAATACAATACTGTCTATGATTGGAAAATATCCGTGTGCCTGCATAGACAAGTTAATATTTCACTATTATTCAAATTTATGCACCAACCACTAAAGCCAGTGATGATGAAATTGAAGAACTCTGCCAGCTTCTTAAGTCTGAAATTAATCAAACATGTGATCAAAATACATTGATAATTACTACTGATTGGTATTGGGAAGTTGGAAACAAAGAGGAAGAATTTGTTGTTGGAAAATATATCCTTGGTGATAGAAATAATGCTGGACATTAGATAATATAATTTTGCAAGACTTATTCATTGCAAGCTTCTTTTTGTCAACAACATAAAACAGTGACAATACACAGGAACCTCTCCAGATGAAATACACATGAATCAAATTGACTAGATCTATGGGAAGCTCAATATCACCAACCAAAATAAGTCCAGGGCAGACTGGAACAGACCAGCAATTGTTCAATTGTAAGTTCAAGCTGAAGCTGAAGAAACTTAAATTCATGTGAGCCAAAAGAAGTAAGCAAAAAGTCATTTAAAAGACAGGAAAGAAAGAAAAGACCAAATGGATGGCAGAAGAGACACTGAAACTTGCTCTTGAATGGAGAGTCGCTAAAGTGTCTGAAAGAAATGATTTAATAAAAGAGCTGAATGGATAATTTCAAAGGGCAGCTTGAAAAAAAATCAAGTATTATAATGAAGTAAACAAAGACCTGGAGTTAGAAAAACAAAAGGGAAGAACATGAGCAGCATTTCTCAAGCTGAAAGAACTAAAGAAAAATACAAGCTTCGGTTTGCAATGTTGAAGGATTCCTGTGTGGCACTGTACAATAAGCACTAAATTGCTAACCGCACAGTCAGTGGTTCAAACCTATCAGCCCCTCCTTGGAAACCCTATATAGAATAGCTGTTAGTCAGAATGCACACGATGACACTTAACAATAACAACAATGGGCAAAATATTGAATAATGCAGAAATCATCAAAAGAAGATGGGAAGAATATATAGAGTCACTGTACGGAAAATAATCAGTCGAAGTTCAAGCATTACAAGGTCAAGAATGCATGGTATTGAAGGAAGAAGTCCAAGCTGCACTGAAGGCATTGGTGAAAAATAAGGCTCCAGGAATTGATGGAACACAAATTGAAATGTTTCAACAACCAAATGCAGCACCGGAGGTGCTCACTCGTGTGTGCCTAAAAATTTGGAAGATAGCTTTCTGGCTACCTGGCCAACTGATTGGAAAAGATCCTTATTTGTGCTCATTCCAAAGAAAGTTGACCCATCGAAGCACAAAAAACATCGAACAATATAGTTAATATCACATGCAAATACAATTTTGCTAAAGATCATTTAAAAATGGTTGCAGGAATACATCTATTATGAATTTTGCCTCATTCAGAAGAGGACATGGAAGTAGAAATATCATGCTGGTGTCAGATGGATTGAAGCTGAAAATAGATAATGCCAGAAAGACAATTACTTATGGATGGCATTATGAAGGATAGGGATTCTAAAACAGCTAATTGTGCTATGAAGAAACTGTACATAGACCAAGAGGCAGCCATTCAAGGAAACAAGAAAGAGATACTGATTGGTTTAAAAGCAGGAAAGGTGTGTGATAGGGTTATATCCTTTCACCATACTTATTTAATCTGTATGCTGAGCAAATAATCCAAGAACCTGGATTATATGAAGAAGAACATGACATCAATTAGATAAAGATTCATTAGTAACATTGATATGTAAATTGTAGGAAGAACATGTGAAACCCACTCTGAGGCAGTTCTTAAGAACAAGAATGCCTTGATGAGAACTGCAAGGAAAGCCTTGCATGCGAAAGATTATGGGAGCAAAACACATGGACCAGATGGCTGGGGGAGTAATCTAAAATGAGAAGAAAATGTGTGTGCCTAATTGTTATCTAGTAATAACAGACCTTAGCTTTGTTGTGGTGCCTGGATACGCCTCCTGCCTAAGATTGTACTTAAAGCTGTATTGTAGGTGACAAAGTTACTCTTGATTGGCCATCTTTAGTCCCCTGCCGTTTTCATTCCCAGTCTGCTTCCGGAGACCTGGTTGTGCAGGCTGGTTCCTGCAGCAAGTGAAACAGCCTTGCTTGCTGGAAGTAAAGTGGACTTGAAATAGTTACTGGTAAATATCAACAATTACAACCATTACTATCAAGTACACCTCAATGTAAAAAACAAAACAAAACAAAAATCCTCACAACTAGACCAATAAATAACGTGACAAATGGAGAAAAGATTGAAGTTGACAGATTTCATTTTGCTAAGGAATTCAAGATGCATTGCATTAGGCAAATCTGCTGAAAAAGACTTTCTTAAAGTGTTTAAGAGCAAAGATGACACTTGAGGACTAAGTTGCGCCTGACCCAAGCCATGGTATTTTCAGTGGCTTCATAGCATATGAAAGTTGGACAGTGAATAAGGGAATCCATAGAAGAATGAATGCATTTGAATTATGATATTGTGAAGAATATTCAAAGTACCATGCACTGCCATAAGAAGAAACAAATCTGTCTTGGAAGAAGTACAGCTAAAATGCTCCTTCAAAGTGAGGATGGCAGGACTTCATGTCTCCTACTTTGTACACGTTGTCAGGAAGGACCAGTCCCTAAAGGAAGAAAGAAACCCCAGTGAGATCAATTGACTCAGTGGCAGCAACAATAGACTCAAACATAACAATTGTAAGAATGGTGCAGGGCCAGGCAGTGTTTCATTCTGTTGAGAATAGAGTTGCTAGGAATCAGAACCAACTTGACGTCACCTAACAACAACAGACTTTTACTATGTAATTCTCACTTGGAAATTCTCATTTCCAAGAAGGTAAAGAAAGTGTGGCAGAAGACATACAACCTTACCAAGACTGTTTAGCATCATCTTGTGATAGGTTGATAGGTGTGCATTTAACCTGTGACACCATGTAGGGTTTCTAAAGAGCAGCTGGTGGGCATGAATCACTGACCTTTCAGTTAGCAGTCCAGTGGTTTTCCTAAAGCACCATACCAGTATTGTACGGTTACCCATCATTTGGTTTTAAACTTACCATCCAGCTTAAAGGTGAGAAGAACAGTAGAGCATTTGACTTATATCCTGACTTGTATGCTAACTGTGTGACTTTGGGCAAGTTATTTAGCTTTTCTGAGCCTCCATTTCCTTTCTAATCAAATGAGAATGTTGCTGGCTGTTGTGGGAGCTTTTAAGAAAATTAAATAGGGAAGTACATACTTGACATGCAGTTAGCTTTCAAGAAATGGTAGTTAATATGACTGAAACTTCATCTGTGATGTTGTATCCTTGGGTGCCTAAGTAGAAATGTCTCTAATAGGAAAAGAAGGATCAAAACTACCAGGAAAAAGTATGTTATTGTTGTTAAGTGCCGTCGACTCAGTTCCAACTCAGAGACCCTGTACAGGGTTTCTGAGGAGCAGCTGGTGGGTTTGAACTGTTGACCTTGTGGTTTGCAGTCCAGTGCTGATCCTACAGTGCCACACCGGATAATTCAAATCACTCTGAGTTGTTTGTGGCTGTGGGTGAACACTAAAGTTGTCATGCATATCCCTTTCAGGAATCAAACAAATGACAAGAAAGGAGTCTGTCTTGGTATAAAATGTGTCATGTGATCTTAAAACTCTCAGGATGTTATACTGAAGTAGAATCGTACTATAGTAAGAGTTCTTACTATAGTAAATTTGTTGATGGAACAAATTAAATCATCCACAAAATAGAGCATTGGTTATTGAGATAGAATTAAAGTGAGCTCGGTGTGATGCTGTGGGCTAATGCATCAGACTGCAAAGTCATTTGAACTGAAAGGTTGGTGGTTCAAGCTCACCAGCTGCTTCTTGGAAACCTTGGTCACTGTGGGTCGGAATTGACTCAACGGCACTTAACAACAACAAAAACAAGTCAACAATCAGGACTCTTAGTGTGTGGCACTAAAGGATCAGCCTGGACTGCGATTCACAAGGTCGTCCGTTCAAACCCACCAGCTCCTCCTTGGAAACCCTGTACAGGGTTCCTGTGAGTCGGAGCTGACTGCATGGCCCTTAACAACTGCTGATGACACAAGCCATTTGTTAGCAACTGCTAACCTAAATATGGGTGGCTCAAAACCACCCAGAGGCTCTGTGGGGAAAAAGCCTAAGTGATTCCTTCAAGATATAACCCAGAAAACCTTATGGAGCTGTTCTACTCTCCAACATGCGGGCTTGCCATGCGTTAGCGGCAGACTGGAGAGTAGCTGACAACAGTTAACATCATCTCTGTTAGGGTTTCACAGGAAATAAATAGCATACTCAATGGGGTTAACTAAACAGAAATTTACAGAAGGATGGGCAGAGTTAAGCGACCCCAAAGGGTACAAGAAGCATCCAGGGACCATTAATTGCAGGAAACAGATTCCTAGAATTGAAAAGAACAGTGTTATTGGAAGCCAGCAATAGATGGAGCCCTAGAACAGGGACTGCCTGACAGAAGCCATGGCTTTTGAAAAACACAGCCATTACCAGAAATTGTTAGCAAAGGGTAGGGAGTAAGATGTGGTAGGTACCTCAGCTTCTCTCTCTTTTGTCTGCTCTCCTGCAGGTACCTCTCATTGACTTAACCCAAATGGAAGCCAGAATGCAAAGAGGTTCATTCAGGCAGTTGAAGCCACAGAGATCACCCTCTCAGGACACAGAGCAGAGTGAAAAACGTCAGATGATAGACTGAGGAGGCAAATGGATTTGTTCACTAGAACAATCAATCTGGGATGTTGAGAGAACCCAAATGGATGGGTAGAAGTGATATAAAACATTATGAGGCCTGGTTCTAAAACCTCAAGGGCAGTCCTTCACATACTCCTACCATTTGCAGTGATTTTGGAGATCACTGGATCTCTGTTGGTGCAAATAGTTAACATACTTGACCCCTAATCAGAAAGTTGGAGCTTTGAGGCCACCCAGAGGTGACTCCGAAGAAAGCCCTGGCAGTGCAATTCTGATGAATCAGCCATTGAAAACCCAATGGAGCAAAGTTGTACTCTGCTATATATGGGGTAACCATGAGTTGGAGTCAACTTAATAGCAACTGGAATGTTGAGACCATGCATCAATGCTGGTGATGTGCACAATGGAAGGAGCAGAATTCTAGTCCCAGACCACATTGCACTATAATATGATGCCACTGAGATTTCAGTGTTGTTTCAGATGTCAGATGGTACAGTAGGGTATAATTAACACCAGTGGCCTCCCTCCAGTTTGCTCTCTTTACTGAGCTTCTGAGCACTACTCTTTATGTATATATATTTACAAATGGATGTTTTAAATGTCTCATCTTAACTTTTTATAGCCAAATTCAAAAACTTCCTGGAACTCTCTGGTCTTTATATTCTTCCTTTACTATATATATATATATATTTACTGAGTTAGTCATTTGAGAAGATATATTGAGACGTGATCTATGCTATAATCTAGGCTATAGATTGAAAACATAAAATCAAAAAGACATGGTTTCTGATTATAAAAAGCCCATAGTTGTATGTTAGTTGCTTCCTCTACCTTACCCTCACGTTAAATAAATCACAGTATCTTAAATCACCGTGTTCTTTCTGCTCTATCACCTAAATATCCCTTAAATAACTCTTCTGATATTTTTCTCCACCTCCATAGTTCTTGACAAATTCCCTAACTAGTATTCTTGCCTCTAGGATGACTATCTTTCAACTCAGTCTCCACATAGCCACCAGACTTAAGTCTTTCTAGGATGTTGGCTTTGTTGTTAAGTGCCGCCGAGTCAGTTCCCCCATATAGCCTCGTCTTTCTTCCACGGAGTGGCTGGTGGACTCAAACTGCTGACCTTATGGTTCACAGTCCAATGATGATCCTACAGAGCCATGGTGCTCTCACTTTCTATGATAAAATTCTGTTGTGAGTTTCCTACTTAATTTTTTTTGTTTTGTTTTGACACTATGACTTTGAGGATGAATCTCAGACTCCATGACAAAGTGTAAAGGAAGCTTCACGTCAGTCTCCTCTCCTCATCCCAGTTCTCCGTAGCTACTTGTTCTCACCTTGTGTTCTAGCTGAACTCCACTATCTTGCTTCCCCTGGGGAGCCGCATAATGTGTTCCTGTAGGCCTTCTCACATGCTAGTCCCTAGTTTTATAAACCTTTTTGGACTCACGTCCCTGATGATCAGGATTATGGCTTTTTTTCTCCTTGCCTTGCCGGAACACCCATATACCCTTGGCACGGGGTAAGCTGTCCCTTCAGAGAAGTGAAATAACTTGTTCATGGTCACATAGCTAGTTGCATGACTGAGTATTGGGACTTGAAGCAGTCTTTTTTGTTCATAATTCTATGTATAATCCACTATAGTACACTGCCTCCCACCTTAGCTACAACATCTTATATATATGTTTGAAGTCCCAGTTTATTCATTCAACAAACGTTTATTGATTTCCTAATATATCAGGAGTCCTGGTGCGGTGCTATGGGATAAGCACTGGACTGCTAATTGCAGGTTGCTATGAATTGGAAGTGACTCTATGACACTTAACAACAATATATATCAAGCAATGTGTTAGGGGAAACTAGTGAGCAAGACAGCCCTGTTTTCAATTTGCTTCTCGTCTGATAAGATTAATTTAAATAAGAAACATTTGTAGGGCAGTGTGGTAACTGTTATCAGGGGAGTAAGTAGAAGGTAACAGGAAAGCCCAAAGGAGGGACACTTAATTCAATGATAGGGGACCAGGAGAAGGCCTTTGGAGCCACGTGATGGCTAAGCTTATACTGAATGCAGCCTAAGGAGCTCTGGTAGTGTCTTGGGTTATGAGTTGGGCTGCTATTTTCTGAGTCAGCAGTTTGAATCTACCAGCTGCTCTGCAGGAGAAAGATGAGGCTTTCTGCTCCCATAAAGACTTACAGCCTCGGAAACCCTATACAAGGTCACTATGAGTGGGAACCGACTCCATAGCACACCACTACCACCACTGAATGCAATAGAAGCATCAGCAGGAAGAAGCTTGGCAAAGAATTCAAGTAAAAAACAAAAACTTGGGCAAAAGTCGTCATCAGCGGCTGTGTCACATGAGGAACTGAAAGTTGTTTATAATTGTTGGAGTGTAAAATGGCATTGGTGAAGTGGTGAGAAATGAAACTGGATATACACAGGGGTTTCTGATGCTGAGGAGCTTAGACTGCATCTTAAAGACCATTCAGTTACTTGAGCAAATTTAAAATTTGATGACAGTCAGCAGTTTACAAGTATAGATTAGAGGGTTGCATGGGTTAGAGTGGGGAATGAAGTAGGATGAAGACGACAGAGAAACAAGAGTTCTTGCCACCAGGAGAGAACATAAGGAGGGAACCAAGTTTGTAGGTTAGAGGGGAGAGGAGATATTATCCTTTTGTTTGTACAGGCATATCTTGGAAGTACTGAGGGCTCAGTTCCAGGCCACTGCCAATAAAGCGATGATCACAATAAAACAAGTTCCGTGATTTTTTTGGAAACCACAATCTGCCACAGCCTTCTTCACAGAATTCTTGTACAGATCAATCACAATGGCTGAGGAAATAGCTGGTAATAAGAGTGTAGTAAGAACTCAAATGTTGTTACCACACCTAATCTATTCATTGTTTGTTTCTGTATGATCCGCTTAGAAAAAGTTATTAGCATTGTGTGGGAAATTTGTTGCATTTTTTAACTGTTCCCAAATCTGAAAATAATTATCCCATCTCTTTAGTTATGAGACTCTTGGCTGGAATAGTCAGAAAAATGAAGGGTTCTAATATGGCACTATAGGATAAGCACTGGACTGTTAACCACTAGACGGCTGTTCAAACCTACCAGCCACTCCTCAGAAACTCAATACAAGGTCACTATGAGTTGTGGCCAACTTGATGGCACATAACAACATATAATACATTATATAACAAAGAGATAAATGTATGTGTATATACTGTTGTATATGTATTATTTTCATTAAGTGCCATGGAGTTGCTTTTGACTCATAGAGACCCTGTATAGGGTGTCCAAGGCTTTAAATCTTCAAGGAAGCAGAAATCCTCATCTTTCTCCCATGGAGTGGTTGATGGGCTCAAACCGCAGACCTTGTAGTTTGCAGTCTGGTGCTTATCGTATGGCAGTGTTGTATGTTTGTTGTTAATTGCTATCGAGTCAGTTCCAACTCATAGCAACCCCATAGGTTTTCTAAGGAATGGCTAGTGGGGTTGAACTGCCAGTCTTTCGGTTAGCAGTCCAGTTCGGATCCTACAGTGCCATACCATGTCTGTATGCAAGCAAGGTTATATCATCTACATATCAAAAGTTGTTAGTATCTTGATGCCATGTTCTTCATATAATCCACTTGGATTATTTGCTCAGCATACAGGTTGAATAACTATGATGATAGAATACAACCCTGGCTCACACCTTTCCTGATTTTAAACCATTTGGTGTTCCCTTGTTCTGTTTGAACAACTGCCTCTTGGTCTATGTGCAAGTTCCTCCTGAGCACAATTAAGTGTTCCAGAACACTCATTCTCTGCAATGTGGTCTGCAGCTTGTCATGATCCACACAGTTGAAAGCTTTTGCGTAGTCAGTAAAGCATAGGTAAACAAACATCTTTCTGGTATTTTCTGCTTTCAGCCAAGATCCAACTGATGTCAGCAATGATATCCCTCATTCCACGTCCTCGTCTGAATTCAGCTTGAACCTCTGGCAGTTGCCTCATATACTGCAACTGTTTTTGAATTATCTTGAGGAAAAATTTACCTACATGTGATATTAATGATACTGTCCTATGATTTCCTCATTCCATTGGGTCACCTTTCTTTGGAATGGGCACAAATATGTATGGATCTCTTCCAGCCAGTTGGCCAAATGTCTTGGCATAGTTGAGTGCCTCCAGTGCTGCCTGTTGGTTGAAAGATTTCATTTTGCATTCCATCAATTCCTGGAGCCTTGTTCTTTGCCAATGCCTTCAATACACCTTGGAATTCTTCCTTTAGTACCATTGGCTCTTGTTACTATGCTACCTCTTGAAATAATTCAACATTTGACCATTTATTTTTAGTACAGTTCTTTCATCTTTTTTTTTTTTTCTTTCTTTCTTTCATCTCTTTTTGATGCTTTCTGTTTCAGTCAATATTTTGCCCCAAGAATCCTTAAGTATTGCAAGTCAGGGCTTGAATTTTTTCCTTCAGTTCTTTCAGGAGTGTGTCCTTCCCTTTTGGTTTTATAACTAAAGATCTTTGCACATTTCATTATAATATTTGACTTTGTTGTCTCAAGCTACCCTTTGAAGTTTTCTAATCAGCTCTTTTACCTCCTCATTTCTTCCATTTGTTTTAGTATCGCTGCACTGGAGAGCAAGTTTCAGAGTTTCTTCTGACATCCACTTTGGTCTTTTATTTCTTTCCTTCTTAATGACCTGTATGATGTTCTTGATGTCTTCCTACAACCCCTCTGGTCTTCGGTCATCAGTGTGTCTAATGCATCAAATCTGTTCTTGAGATGACTTCTAAATTCATGTGGGATATGTTGAAGGTCATATTTTGGCTCTTGTGGACTTGTTTTAGTTTTCTTCAATTTCAGCCTGAATTTACATATGAGCAATTGATGGTCTGTTCCACAATCTGCCCCTGGTCTTGTTTTAGCTGATGATATGGAACTTTTTCCACGGTCTCTTTCCACAGACGTAGTCAATTTGATTCTGTGTAGTTCATCTGGTGAAGTCCATGTGTCTTTTATCTTGCTTAAAAAAGGTATTTGCAATGAAGTCATCACTGGTCTCACAAAACTCTATCATGTGGTCGCTAGCATCATTTCTATCACCAAGGCAATATTTTCCAGCTATGATCTTTTTTGTCTTTGTTTCCCATCTTTGCATCTCAATCGCCAGTAATTATCAGTACTTTTTGATTGCATATTTGATCAATTTCAAATTGAAAATGTTGATGGAATTCTTTAGTCTCACCATCACCTCACCGGCTTTAGCAGTTGGTGCATAAATTTGAATAATAGTGGTATTGACTGGGCTTCCTTGTAGGCATGTGGATATTGTCCTGTCACAGATAGCTCTGTACTTCAAGACAGATCTTGAAATGTTTTTTTAGATAATGAACGCAATGCCATTCCTCTTCAGTTTGTCATTTCTGGAATAGTAAACCATGCGATTGTCAGATTCAAAATGGTCAATACTAGGTCATTTCAGTTCACTAATGCCTAGGATATTAATGTTTATGTATTCCATTTCATTTTTGACATTTTTCAGTTTTCCTAGATTCACACTTCATACATTCCATGTTCCAATTATTAATGGATACTTACAGCTGCTTCTCCTCATTTTGAGTTGTGCTCCATCAGCAAAGGAAGGTCCCAGAAGTTTTACTCCGTTCACGTCATCACGATCAGTTCTAATTTGTATTTTGAGTGCCTTCCAACCTGAGGGATTCATCTTCCGGTAGTGTATCTGACAATATTCTGGTGCTACTCATCATGTTTCAATCTTCGGTATCTGTTGCTGTCTGTCAGCGTTTCACTGCTATTCATAAGATTTTCAGTGGCTCAACATGTAGAAGTCACTGCCTCTCCTTCTGAGTCTGTCTTAGTCTGGAAGCTCAGCTGAAACCTATCCACCATGGGCGCTACTGCTGGCATTGAAAGTACCAATGGCATAGCTTCCAGCATCACAGTAACATGCAAGCCACCACAGAGTGACAGGCTGACAGACAAGTGGTGGGGGCTTGAGTAGGTGTCTGGAAAATAAGTGTTTCAGAAGTCTCAGAAGAGCAGTGATGCTAAGGAGAGGTGTTTACTGAAAAGAGAGGAGATTCTCAACAGTGTAGTTAAGAGATGAGAGACACGAGAGCAAGAGAATAGGTAGGATGGTGTGTTAGGCTCTTCCTGGGTTCAAGTAACAACACTTTATATCAGTTAAAGTGCAGGAATGTGCTACAATAATGTTGTTGTTAGGTGCCATCGACTCATAGCGACCTTATGCACAGCAGAACGAAACAATGTCCGATCCAGGGCCAACCTCACTACTATTGCCACACTTGAGTCCATTGATGCTGCCACTTGGCCAATCCATCTCGTTGGGGGTCTTCCTCTTTTTCTCTGACCCCCCTTCTTACCAAACTTGATATCCTTCTCCAGTGACTGTACCCTCCTGACAGTAGGTCCAAAGTATGAGAGACGAAGTTTGGCCATCTAGGCCTCTAAGGAGCACTCTGGCTGCACTTCTTCCAAAACAGATCTATCGGTTCTTTTGGTAGCCCATGGCACTTTTAGTATTCTCCTCCAACACCATTACTCAAAGGCATCAATTCTTCTACAGTCTTCCTTATTCACTGTCTAGCTTTCGCATGCATATGAGGTTGTTGAAAACACCATGGCTTGGGTCAAGTGCACCTTAGTCCTCAAGCTGACATCTTTGCTCTTCAACACTTTCAAAAGTTCCTGTGCAGCAGATTTGCCTAATGCAATATGTCGTCTGGTCTCTTGACTGCTGCTTCTATGAGTGTTGATAGTTGATCCAAGAAGAATGAAGTCCTTGACAACTTCAGTCTTTTCTCCGTTGATAAGAATGTTGTTTATTGGTCCAGTGGTGAGGATTTTTGTTTTCTTAACATTGAGATGTAATCCATATGGAAGACTGTGCGCTTTGATCTTCATCAGTAAATGTTTTAAGTCCTCTTCACTTTCAGCAAGCAAGCTTTTACCATCTGCATATCACAGGTTGTTAATGAGTCTTCCTCCAATCCTGATGCCATGTTTTTCTTCATATACCCAGCTTCTCGGATTATTTGCTCAGCATACAGGTTGAATAAGTATGGTGAAATAATACAACCCTGTCGCACACTTTTCTTAATTTTAAACCATTCAGTGTTCCCATATTCTGTTCCAACAACTGCTTCTTGGTCCAGGTACAGATTCCTCATAAGTACAATTAAGCTACAATAAGATCTCGCTGCTTCGAAGATCTCGCTGCGTCAGCTACAATCATACAGAGAGATAAATGCAGGAACATCCACACTGCTAGGATGAATGGACTTTAGAACACTGTTCACCATTCACAGTCTGAAAAGTTAACTCCTGCAGTCAAATTACTGCCTTCTCAGCAGGGAGCATCCTCCTGGTGAGACTGCAGTCTCAGTTCTCTCTGCTCTAGTTTCTGCTGCTCCTGATCAACTCCTCTCTTGTCTCTACTTTCTGTCTTGCTATTCCCATGGTTTTTGTTTTGTCTGCCCTCGCTTCTCTCTATACGTCTTTCTGCATCTGGCCAGTCAAATCTACGTAGAGAGAATCCAGATGTTCAGTTGCTCTTCACTGATTGTTCCTTCCACTAAGCCAAGACAATAAGGGGTGGCACTGTGGGTTAGGTGTTGGGTTGCTTCACCGGAGAGAGGTCAGGCTTTTTGCGTCTGTGTAGATTTACAATCTCAGAAAGCCCATATAGGGTTGCTATGAGTTGTAGCTAACTTGATGGCCGTGGGTTTGGTTTTGGGTTTTTAGTGTACATAAGCATCCTGGTGGTGCAGTGGTTAAAGCATTTCGCTGCTAACTGAAAGCTCAGTAGTCCAAACCCACCAGTTGCTCTGAAGGAGAAAACTGTGACAGTCTGCTTCTGTAAACATTAAAGCATCGCTGTACCTGAAGTCCTTGGATGGTATAAATGGTTAATGTGCCTCAGCTGCTGACTGAAAGGTTAGAAGTTCAAGTTTACCCAGAGGTGCCTCAGAAGAAAGGCTTGGCAATCTAACTTTAGAAAAGTTAGTGTTTGAGAACCTTATGAGGCATATGAGTCACTAGGAATTCGAATCTAACTAATACAAGGGTTTGTTTTTTTTAGAATCTGTTCAGTGGCTTGTTTGTGTTTTGTTTAATAGTACACTATGTTGTTGTTGTTATGTACTGCTAAGCCAATTTCAGCTCATAGAGACATCCATATCATAGAGAACTGCCGTGGCGTATTTTCTAAGCTGTCATCTTTATGGGAGACCTGGTGTGGTGCTGTAGGATAAGCACAGGACTGCTAACCACAAGGTTAGTAGTTCAAAGCCAGCAGCTGCTCTTCAGAAACCCAATACAGGGTTGCTATGATTTGGAACCAGTGGCGCTGCAGGATAATGCACTGGACTAGAAGGTCAGTTTGAACCGTAAGGTCAGCTGTTCAAACCCACCAACTGCTCCTCAGAAACGCTATTCAGGGTCACTATGGGTCAGAGCCAACTCGACAACACTTGACAACAGCAGCAGCAGCAGGCAGCACTGACCAGCAATAGCAACAATCTTTATTGGAGCAGAGCTCTGAGCAGGGCAGATTTTCTCAATCTTCCAAGAAAGGGTAGTGTAACGATCAGGCATACTGCTTGACCAGACAATTATGGGTGTGAAAGCAAAGTATTCATTATGAATAGAGTTGAGAGGCTAAAGGTAAGGCTGGAAAAGGACCCTTGCTGTAAGGGAAAAAGCTATAAAAAAGCCAAACCCAAACCCACTGTTGTTGTGACTCATAGCAACCCAACATAGGAGTGTCCAAGGCTGTGAATCTGTACTGCAGCAGAAAGCTTCATCTTTCTCCCAGGGAGTGGCTGATGGGTTAGAACTGCTGAGCTTGTGATTGGTAGTCCAGTGCTTATCCTATAGCTTCAACAGGACTCCTATAAAAGAGGCGTGATGAATAAACAACAAAGGGTATGAGGCAGTAATGGGCCTTTTTGTAATTGTGATTTGTGTCTGCTTATTATTATCCCTTCTGGTAATAATACTGAACCAGGATTTCCTGGGGAAGGGCTACTTAGAAAAGTTACCCTTGTTAGCCAAGGTGCCCCATCCTGTAAACCAATAAGATTCTCAACAAATCTCTCCATTTTGCCTCTTGTGGTGATTGTGTGTGCCACCAAGTCAGTTCTGAATCACAGTGATCCTTTATATGGTTTCCAAGGCTGTAAATCTTTATAGAAGCAGAGAGCCTCATCGTCTTCCCATGGAGCGACTGGTAGATTTGAACTTCTGACCTTGCATTTGGCAGCCCAGCTCCTTGAACTAGCAATGGTGGTGGTGGTTGTGTGCCACTGAGTTGGTTTCAACTCATAAAGACCCTGTATAGGTTTCCAAGGCTGTAAGACTTTACAGTAGCAGAAAGCTTCATCTTTCTCCCATGGAGCGACTGGTAGATTCGAAATGTTGATCTTGTGGTTAGCAGTCTAGCTCATAATCCGCTACACTACTAGGGCTCATTGAACCAGCAGTTGGTAAGTATTAACTCATGGTGTTAAGTACTTTTTAAGTATTGTCCTCATGAGGACCAGCAGTGGTACCCTGGAAAAACTCAAGTCTGGCTTCTCCTACCCAAAGCCTGGCAAGTACCCTTATCCTGCCAGTTCCAGCCCAGAGTTTTAGCTGGGTTTTTTTGTTTTGTTTTAAAATATGATACATTTTCTATTTGCTTAAATTAGCCAGTGTCCATTCTGGATGCTTGCAACCAGAAAACCCTGTGTGGAGGACCCAGCAAACCAGTCATTTGTGGACGACAATTACTTAGACATCTGTCACATCCCTACGATAAAAGGAATGGGCACAAAATTAGTTTAGATAAAAATACCTTAATACCTGAAAATGGACCAAATCACTTACTTTATGTTATTAAATTAACTAAGTGAAATGTTACAAATGACAAAAATTTTTTTTTAAAGAGAAACTGTTTAACAAAGACCTCTTAACTTTGATGTTCTGTAGTCAGTTTTGTTAAGTGCCATCGAGTTGGTTCCAACTCACAGTGACTCTGTATCGGGTTTCTGAGACTGCAACTCTTTGCAGGAGCAAGAAGTCTCATCTTTCTCCCAGGTTTGTAGTTAATAGAAACTACAAAATGCTTTATAGTATAGGGGATTATTAGTTTCCCCAAACTCAACAATCTGGGTTTGCTTGACCTACTTTTCAGCATTCCAGACGTTAATTACTCAAAGCCCTTCCTGAAGTCTCAGTCTATAAAATCTCCCTTTTAATAAGATGAAGCAAGCCTTACCTTGTGTGTGCCTGCAGCCACACTGGCACCAGTGGAGTGTTGTTTAAAACATGTAATGCACGCAGTGCATTCTGGGGTGTTTCAGGTTTAAGAAAAAACTCCAGGAACACATTCATCCAGAATACATACATAACCAGGTACTATTATCTGGAGGGAATCATACTGGGAGGGAATTGTTGGGCTATGGGCAGTGGTAGAGAGTTGTGGGCGCCTAAGGTTCTTAAAACGATTGAAGAAGAAAAAAAAGTTTATAGGCAGATCCAGTCTAAACCGGGCAAGCAATTGACAATTTTGATGAAGGGCAACTTGGCCTAAAGTTATGATGGATAACTTTTCATTTGGGATCCAGTAGGAACGGGGATGGCAGGGCAGAGGGTTAGTTACTGCCAAATTCATTTTCCATCCTTCCAGAACTTGCCGTTGCTTTTCTGACTTAAATACACTTGTAAACCAGGATGAGAATGATTTTAACTTACTACTTCTTCTACAAAATGTAACTGTCTAATCTGGTAGCGTAGTGGTTACGAATTGGGCTGCGAACCTTAAGGTCAGCAGTTCGAAACTACCAGCCACTCCGCGGGAGTGTAAATCTACTCCCGTAAGGATTTACACCCTCGGAAACCCTGTACAGGGTCGCTATGGGTCGGAACCGACTCGACGGCACTTAACAACAACAACAATTGCTCATAAGTTCAGAAAGTGTGAAGAGAAATATTAATTTGTTCCAGTAGTTCTGTTTCCGCCAAGTGAATAAAAAAGTAAGTATATGACATAATTGGAAACCATAGAGTTGATCGCTTCATTATTCTAGAACTGCACCGTCTAATAAGGCAACTGCTACCCACATCTATTAAAATTTATTAAAATTAAAATTAAATTCTCAGTCACTCCACATTTCAAATTGTGTGGCTAGTGTCTGCTATATTTGACAAGATAACAATTGTCAAGCATTTCAGTCATTACAGAACATTCCATTGGACAGTCTGTCCATTGGATAAGCTTATTATACCAGTGGTACTAGAATGATGAATTGTTATATGCCATCACTGCTTTTACCTGTATTGGTCAATGATAAGGAGCCCTCGTGGTTAAGCACTCAGCTGTGAACTGAAAGGCCGGCAATTCTAAGCTACAAGTGGTTGCGCAGGAGCCTCTGTGACAGTCTGCTTCCATAAAGACTACAGCCTTGGGAATCAGGTGGGCAGTACTGCTGTATGCTATAGGGTTGCTCTGAGCCAGAATCAGCTCAACAACAAATGGTTTGTTTTGTCAACAATAAAAATGCCAAGGGGCTATCTTTTCCTTGTTGGAGTCGGTTCCGACTCATAGTGACCCTGCACAGGGTTTCCGAGGCTGTAAATCTTTACGGGAGCAGAAAGCCTCATCTTTCTCCCGCAGAACAGCTGGTAGTTTTGAACTGCTGACCTTGCGGTTCACAGCCCAATTCATAACCACAGCTCCTTAAGACTATGTAACTATAACAACCAAGATTGGAACTTCTCTTATGGGTAATCTTTATGATCAATACTTCAACTTCCTATTGGCCAGTTTTCCTTTACAAACTCAAGAAGAAAGTTGCCAAGTGAAAATTGTGAATGATGTCATAATAATGAGAATGGAGGTTTTTGTGGACTTGTGTTGGAAATTATTTCAGATAGTCAATTTTTTATTTTGGCTGTGGAGATGACATAATATCCTTTAAAAATGCAAGACAAATGTGATTGCCTTTGTTACTGCTCATTTTGCAGTTGAAGCATTGTGCTAGTCAATTGCTTATTTTATTAATAAAGGATTGATGGTTCAGTTGGCAACTCAGTTCATAAAATTATTAAGAGAAAATCCTCAGGTCCAAGTGCTGAGAATACTGGATTCTAACATGTAACATTTCAAAAGAAGTCAGTCTTGAAGAACTGTACTCTCTGTCTCTGGCGTCTCCTCTTTCAGACTAAAATAAGACTTACAGCTGCAGTAGGAACTTATGTTAGACAAAACTTGGATTTAATTCAAGGTTTCTTTGTTCCTTTTATAGATTAAAATATCTCTTTCCTTGGAAATGGAAAGTGTAAATGTGACTGTTACCTTTTGCAAATATAAAAACCCTGTGCTCTGAATTTCTCTGTAGGAATCCATGGTCAGTAGACAAAGATTCTGTTGGATTCCTTGTTAGAGTTACCTCCTAATCAATTCTTTACTATTCAACCTTGGCTGAGTTGCTCCAATGCATGAAACAGTTTTTAGCCAATAGGAAGTTGAAGTTTTTAAGTAGCTGGATGATGCTAACCTGGGTACAGACATAATTCTAAAATATGATAAAATGTGATATATTGATGTTGTTAAGTACTGTGGCGTCGGTTCCAACTCATAGTGACCCTGCACAGGGTTTCTGAGGCTGTAAATCTTTAGCGGAGCAGAAAGCCTCAGCTTTCTCCCACAGAACGACTGGTAGTTTCCAACTGCTGACCTTGAGGTTAGCAGACCGATTCGTAACCACTACGCTCCAGAAGGCTCCTTTATGTATATCTATTTACGGGTGCATGGATTAAGTCATGTGAACTTAATCAGCAATGTAAATAAGCAACACCCTTTTCTCCTCATAAGTCAAAGGATGGACTTAAAATGCCACACAGGTGTAGCAGTTACAAGTAAGGGAACCATAAAGAGATGAGAATTTATAAAATTTCCTTCACTTCCTGCCCCCACCAAATCTATTCTAGACAGGCCTATCTTCAGACTTGGTGACCAAGTCTATACACAGGCATCAGCACACTTTGTATAAGGTGGAAGTTAAAATATAGTATGATTGCTATTTGGTTTTAAAAACAACAAAAATATGCCTAATTTTAAAAGACTAAAGAAATTATGAGTATAGGAACTTTGTTCTTGTATTTTCTGAATTATATTTAATGAACTTGTTATTTTATAATCAATGCTAGTAACTATGTTTCATTTTGAAAGTGGTGTTGGTACCTTCAAGTTGGTTCCAACTCATGGTGATTCTTAAATTCCATCTAGAAACATGTATTAAGCACTATTATGTCTATTGGTCATTGTGCTACATAGATCACATTTTAAGGTCAGAGAAAAAGAGGAAGACCCCAACGAGATGGATCAGCCAGCTGGCATCATTGATGGCGTCAAGTGTGGCAGCGGTAGTGAGGTTGGCCCAGGATCGGACATTGTTTAGTTTTGCTGTGCATGGGGTCACTATGAGTCGGTTCTGACTCGATGGCACCTGACAACAACAACAATTATATATATATATGTGTGTGTGTGTGTGTGTGTGTGTGTGTGTGTGTATGGCGATGGTGCTGTAGGGTAAGCACTGAGCAGCTTTGGAAACCCTGTAATAGGGTGGCTATGAGTCGAATCGACTCGACATCATTCACAACATAAATATATATATGCATATATGTTATGTCGTTAAGTGCCTTCTAGTCAATTCAAACTCATAGCCACTCTGTATAGGGTTTCTGAGAAGCGGCTGGTGAGCTGGCAGTGAAAAACTTATGGTTAGCAGTCCAGTGCTGATTCTAAAGTGCCGCAATTGTTGTTATGTGCTGTGGAATCGGTTCCGACTCATAGCGACCCTGTACAGGGTTTCCGAGACTGGAAATCTTTACGGGAGCAGAAAGCCTCATCTTTCTCCCACAGAACAGCTGGTAGTTTCGAACTGCTGACCTTGCAGCTCACAGCCTGATTCGTAACCACTACGCTACCAGAGCTCCTTAAAGTGCCGCAATAGGACACCGTATATATAACAACAACTTGCAGCTGGGTACTTTATTTAATAAATTTCTAGGGTGTGCCACAGTAGGATAAACACTTGACTTCGGGTTCGGTTTGAACTACAAGATCGATGGTTAAAATTCACGAGGTGCTCTTCAGAAACCCTATACAGGGTAGCTATGAGTCGGAACTGACTGTGCAGCACTTAACAACAATCTATTTGTGGACTTAAGGTGTGGCGCTGTAAGATCAGCACTGGAATGCGAACCACCCTTCTGCGGTTCAAACCCACCAGCTGCACCTTGGAAACTCTATAGAGGGTCACTATGAGTAGGAAGGACTCTCAGACACTCAACTACATCAACCTATTTTTATTTTGCTTTGGCTTGGGGGGCTTCCTCTCCCTGTCACCACAGATCCTATGTATCTTTGGGGTAGATTTCCCTTTCTCTAGCCTTGGGGTGCGTGGGAGGAGAGCAAGACCTCTTTCCTTCAGACAGCCTTGGCAACCCCGGGAACAGGTAGCAGGGGCCACAGCTGGGCAGGTCAGAGCCTGGGGCTGCAGGCCGCGCGCAGGTCACGTGTTAGGTCTCGCGCCCAAGATCCGGGCACGCGCTCAGCTGGCCGGCTGCGGGGAGGGGCGGCGCCACCTCGGGGAGTGGCGCGGCGTCTGCTGCCTAGCGCTCCACTGTGTTCCCAGCGCAGGGACCCCGAGAACGCCCTTCCTCTGGGGCAAAGGGTCTGCCGGGAGTGTGAGCCAGCGTCTGGGACTGGCCGTCCATCCACGTGGGCGGGAAGACGGGAAGCTCGAAGTCGTGGCCCCGCCCCCGGAGCTGGGAGCCCGGGTGACCTCCTAGGTCAGTTGCTAGCAGCCACAGGAGCTGGAGGCCAGAGCAGGTTCCAGGGCGAGCAGGATCTCGGGGTGGAGGTCTTTTTGCACCTTGGGGGTGGTGGTGAGCGCTCATCTCCTGGAAGTTTGTGAGGATGGTCAGGGTCCTGGCGCGGAGATGCTGGGCGTGCAGCAGTGCTTCTTGGTGGCTGCTGGCTGCTCCAGCGCTGCAGGAAGTTAAAAGTAACAAGATGTTAGCATTTGTTGCACTTCTTCTGCCCAGGGTACTATGCCTTGGTGCTAGTGCTATTTGCATTCTCTACTCAACCGTCAGCTGCTTGCTTTCTAGGTTCTTTCATGTGTGCGCTATAACTTTGAGTTTCTTCTAAACATAGAAGGAAGGATTGTTTCACAATGGAAGTCATGCGCTGTTCATGTGACTACTTTTACTAGGCACCTCGTGGTCAGTTCAAACATGAATGTTGAGCCTGAATTCAGAAACAGCTTTAAAAATTGCAGCTACCCAAGGGAAGAGTTAATGATTCCCTTGATCAGATGGCCCTATTAATTAGTAGGAAGCATTAAAAAGGCTGTGTGCTGATTTCGTTAATACTAAATTTAAGCTGTGGAAATTGTCACTTTATGCAGTCAATATTATGAAGTTGAATAGTTACTTCACAGCGTAATATTAAGTTAACTTGAACAAAATGATTTGAATGATGCAAATTTAGCCTGGTAGACTTTTGTGCATAATTGATGTATAATTACATTATCTTTAAAATCAGTGATGACTTTTTCTTGAAGCTTGTTATCCTAAGTCTTTGTATTGTAATGGATGCCTTATGGAGAGAGTTTTAAATGTCCGCATCCCTTTACTCAGCATTTGGAAAATACTTTATTGATTTATTTGAAAGGCTGACAGTGTTCACATTCTAAATGGGATACATTGGATTTTTTTTTTTTTTTTGTATAAATTCTAAAGCTTCAAATTGAAATTTTAAAGATGTTTATATTAATTACGGGATAGTTACAATATCCGTCCTCTTTTCATCCCCTAATTCTAAATAACTTGTTAAATCCCATCAAATTGATTCCGACTCACAGCCACCCTTTATAGGGTTTCCAAGGAGCAGCTGGTGATTTTGAACTGCTGACTTTGTAATTCACAGTCTAGTGCTTATTCTACGGCGCCACTCTAGATGGGTTGAAGGGAAGAAAATTGCCAGTAACATTCTTTTTTAAAATTAAGTAATACCTCTTTCGTTTCTCCTAGGCAGCATAGTTCCCCAATAACACTTGAGCAACTGATAACCCAAATAGGAATAATTGCTATAAATTGAACTGGTTTGTTAGAAAAAGTTGTGTCTTAGTGTAGGGTTTTGTGAAGGTCACTTATGTTAACATTTAATAAATATCTCATGATGAATACGCAGAAATTTGTGATTTGATGCCTTAGTTCTTGTCTGTTGAGAGCCCACACTCTTGTCTGATTTGAGCAGTTTCATATACTTGTGATATAGCATTATTGTTGTTGTTGTTGTTGTTGTTGTTAAGTGCTGTCGAGTTAATTCCCACCCATAGCGACCCTGTAGAGGGTTTCTGAGGAGTAGCTGGTGAGTTTGAACTGTCGACTTTGAAGTTCAAACGGCTTAGCAGTCTGGCAGATTAACCCTCAGCGCCTCACCAGGAATCTTGTGGTATAGCATGTTGTTGTTGTTAAGTGCAGTCGAGTCGGTTCCGACCCATAGCGACCCTGTATAGGGGTTTACGAGGAACAGCTGGTGAGCCTGAACCGCCAACTTTCAAATGGCTTTGCAGTCTGGCGCGTTAGCCCACAGCGCCACACCAGGACTCCGTGATATAGCATGTTGTTGTTGTGAAGTGCCGTTGAGTTGGTTCCGACCCATAGCGACCCTGTATAGGGTTTTCGAGGAGCAGCTGGTGAGCCTAAATAGCAAGGTATTATTTCTATGAAAGTATTTCTCCCTTGCCTTCCTCCCCAAACAAAAGAAAACGAACGATACTGTTTTAGGACCACTAACCATGTTGAAAGAGCTCTGGTAGCGTAGTGATTACTAATCAGGCTGTTAATCTCAAGATCAGCAGTTCGAAACTACCAGCGGTTCCGCGGGAGAAAGATGAGGTTTTCTGCACCTGTAAAGATTTATAGCCTCAGAAAACCTATCCAGGGTCGATTTGAGTCGGAACCGACTCCACTGGCACATAACCACCACCACCAACAACCAGGTTGAAGACAACCCGTATTAAATAGATTAGAATATTTTTTCCATATGGCTTTATCTTACTTAGGGATGATCTAAATTTGATCAGCTTTACATTGTATGTGTATTATAGTGCTGAAATGCAGCCTAGTAACATAGCGGAAAAGATAAGATAGCAAGTGCATATGAGATTTTTAAATATTAAAGAACCGTGTCTGTCCTTTCAGGGCAGTTTTGATGGCAGTCAGAACCTTAGTGATGACTTAGTAAATTTTCAACAGTTCCTAGAAAGAGAACAGATATTAACCAGTGTAGGCACCAGTTTATACTAATCTTTCTAGAGTTAATTAATGAAATGTGAGGAAGTCATAGACACTGTATAATATGTATTAATTGATGATCATGGTCTCATATTAGACTCTTATTGGAATCATGGTGTCACATCAGAGTTCTGGTGTGGCACTGTAGGATAAGCATTGGACTGCAGAGTCAGTTTGAATCACAAGGTTGGCGGTTCAAACTCACCAGCTGTGCCTCAGAAACCTTATACAGGATCATTATGGGTATAATTGACTCTATGGCGCTTAACAACAACAGTGGTGTAATATAAATACCTTTATGATGTTTGGTTGCTAGAAATGTTGGGGATCCTCCTCACTCACCTCTCTTTTCCTCTAAATATTTCACCAGTAGTATTGCTGTTAAAATAGTCCTGATGTTGCACTGGTTAAATGCTGGGCTGTGAACCAAAAGGTTAGTGGTAAGGTCAGCAGTTCAAACCCACCAGCATCACTGCAAGAGGAAGATGTGGCAGCCTGCTTCCGTAAAGATTAACCCTTGGAAACCTTAGGACCATACTTCTCTGCCCTACAGGGTGGCATGGAGGCGAATTGACTCTACTGCAGTGGGTTTGGTGGTGCCGTGGAGTCGATTTCAACTCATAGAGATTGTAAATCTTTACGGGAGCAGAAAGCTTCATCTTTCTCCCATAGAAAGACTGGTAATTTCAAACTGCTGATCTTGAAGTTAGCAGCCTGACTCGTAACCACTATACTACCAGAGTTGTTGCTAAGTGCTGTCGACCCCGTTCCAACCCCTAGTGACCCTGTATAGGGGTTCCAAGGAGTGGCTGCTGAGCTTGATCTGCCAACTCTGCCGTTCAAACTGACGCTACCAGGCTATTGGTTGATGGTTGTATGCTGTGGAGTTGATTCTGCATAGGGTTTCTGAGGCTACAGATCTTTACAGGAGCAGAAAGCCTCATCTTTCTCCCACGGAACAGCTGGTGGTTTCAGACTGCTGACCTTGAGGTTAGAAGCCTGACTCATGACCACTACACTACCAGAGCTCCTTACCAGGCTATTAGGGACTAAATAAAATGGAAACAAGCATAAGAAATCGTTTAATGCTATTTGTAAGAGGATAGTATTCTACATCACTCTGTGTTGTTTTATTCATCAACCAGCACATAGGAAATTATTGTACTATATAGTGAAAGGAGTTCATAACTTACATTTTCCCATCATGTTGCAGTGGAAAGTAAGCACATTTTTTTTTACTGTGAAGTCTTGAGTTTTCATATAAAGAGAAACATGAAACTGGTCTGTATTATCTACATGAGTTTAATTCTGTTTGGAAGATAATAATTCAAATGGAAAATAATAAAGGGAAAGTTTAGATTAATTTTGTGTAAAAGTGAAAGAATTTGATTAAATTATAACATATATGAACTCTTTGTTTTATATTATCTAAAAGCTGATTTATCTAGTGTGTGACTTTTTCTGACTTTTGTTTCTACATATCCAAGGTCTTTGAAACAGCAGTTAACAGTTTTCAGAATTTATCAATTTGAAACTGAAATCAGGGGTGCATCTAAGGTTACTTCTTGGCTGTTGAAGTAGATAAAATTTCTAGCAACCTAAGGGAGTCTTCATATGGCACTGTAGGATAAGCACTGGATTGGTAACTGCAAGATTGGCAGTTCAAACCCACCAGAAGCTCCTCAAAAACTCTATATGTGATCACTGTGAATTGGAACAGAGTCGATGGCACTTAACAACAGCAACAAGATTAGTTTCAGCAATTTCATAAAGCAAAACCAAGTAGCTTGTTTAATTTTAACCAATTTTAATAAAGATTAAAATTTTCAGTGGAATGAAATAAAGTGATACATGCTTAGTGAGTCAGTGTTCTCATATGTCTACATAGCATCTAAGTCAGTGTGTTGATAACGTGGTGAAGATGAATAAAAAAAGACAATGGAACTATGTTAAATAAAAGTGAAGAATCATTTGGTATACACATTTCACATGGACTTCAAAGGTTTACAACCTGAGGTATAGCACATTATTGTTACAATCAACTCTTTACCATTTCTCCTCTACAAGAGATGATGGTTTTTGTATGTCCCCTCAAAACATTAAAAAGTAAGAGATGATGATTTTGTTGTATATTGTTTGACGAAATAAAGGAATGTTTGCTAACATAGGCATAACTGGCTATTGTTTCCATTAAATTGCCGTATGTTGCATATTTCATTTTAAGCTACTTAATAAAGCTGCTTAAAATGAGAGGATCCAACCTGACTCATATTCAGCTTCTTCAGTGCTCATGTACAAGCAGTAACTAGGATCAGTGGTCTTTCACTTTAGGAGCTATACCAGTGTTATGGAGCCCTGGTGTGGCACTGTAGGATAAGCAGTGGACCACAAGCTTGGTTTGAACCACAGGGTCAGCAGTTCATACCCACCAGCCGCTCCTCAAGAACCCTATACAGGGTCACTGTGGGTCAGAACTGACTCAATGGCACTTAATAACAATAGCATTAGTTTTATGCACTGTGTAAGGTTCTACTCTCTGACTACACAATCACAGTAAGCAACTTTATTTTTATACTCTTCAGTTTATTTGACTCTAAAATCAGCATAAAGAAGCTACCAATGTTGAATTTCTGAAACATACTCACGATTAACTTACTGATTACTTGCTTTGAACTATGTTTACAAAAAAAACCCTTAGAGCTCCCCAAATTTTCCTGCTACATTTTTATATACCTACTTTACTTTTTAATACTTGTCTGGTATTGAAAGAATTTAATTCTTTTTAAAAAGTCTGTAAGTAACTATTTTGAAGTACAGTGCTAAGCACACTACAGATTTTTAAAAATATATTTAGTGTGTAACATGTTGTTCTTAAGTGCCGTTGAGTCGGTTTTGGCCCACTGTGACCCTGTATAGAGTTTTTGAGGAGCAGCTGGTTAGCTTGACTTTGCAGTGCAGCGCATTAACCCACAGCACCACCCCAGGACTCCCTGTTTGTACCATGTTGTTGTTGTTATGTGCCATGGAGTCGGTTCCAGCTCATACCCTGAGGGGACTTCAAAAAATTTATGGAAAATAATATCTTTTAATTCCACTTTCCATGAACTTTGAATGCCCCTTGAATATATATACTTATTCATGAGCCTATTTACTTCTAGTTGTTCCAATTACTAGTACACAATTTATTTTTAATGTTATTTTGAGAATGTAAATACCAGACATAAAACCAATATTTAAAATTTTTTTACATTATTACAACTTACTCTTAACAGTTTTTTGCATAATTAGGCTTCCTTTAGCTTTGCTGAGGACCCCTGGTGGTAGACTGGTTTAACCATTGGACTGCTAACCCCGAGGTTGGCAGTTCACACCCACCAGCCACTCTGTGGAAGAAAGATGAGGCTATATGCTCTTGTAAAAATGTACTGTCTCGGAGAACCTGTGGAGCACTCCTCCTCTGTCCTCCAGGGCCACTAGGAGTTGGCATTCACTCAGTGACTGCAGGTGTTTGACTCTGTTGATGGCACAACAGCTGGCAGTTGCAGATGTTTTATGATGTCCAGTTAAATGGGTTATACTTATGACTGAATGAACTTGGTCAGGATCCAGGCTTTGAGTTTGAACTTTTTAAACCCTTTAAGAACGTTATTCGTGAAAGGAAACCCATTGTTTAATATTTTGGCCTGGTGGTCTACTTCTGAACAGTCACCCTGTGGAGCAGAGTTCTGTTCTGTACACATGGAGTTGCCATGAGTCGGACTTGATTTGATGGCAGCTGACACCAACACCCACGATTGCCCTTTAAGTTACACGTTTTATTGTCTTTGCCAAGATGGCTGAATTGCTGGGGCCACAGAACTGACCACTGTATTGAATGAGGTTTAGCGGCATAGACTGACTGTCAAGTATATGTACCAGTTTCACTTCTAATAATTTAATGTTTGTTAAATCACAAAATGCAAACTTGTTTCCTCAAAAATAGAGGCATACCTCGTTTTGTATTTCTCAGATACTGCATTTTTTACAAATTGAAGGTTTGTGACAACCTTGTCTCGAGGAAGTCTATTGGTACCATTTTTATATCAGCATATGCTCATTTCTTACCTTTGTGCCACAATTTGGTGAGTTTCACAATACTTCAGACTTTTTTTATATATATACATATACAATGCTGTTATACCCTTAATAGAGTATTCAAGCCATACCAGACTAACATATGGTGGCAAGTATAAGGTGTCATGAGTGTTTGTAAAGGTAACTGAGTTGAGATTGGGGATAGAGAGGCAAGTCTAAAACCACTCCAGAAATGTCATAGTAACGATGCATTTGTAAAATGCTTTCCATACAACATTTCTAAATTCTCTTAGTTGGAGACCTACTTTTATTCATGAATGTGTCATCAGAGTTAACAACAATGCCTGGAATGTGGTAGGTCATCTACTAAGTGTTTATTGATTCATCTCTTTGTGCAGTTTGAGAGATAGGGAAGGTGATGCTGGGTCTGGTGTTAGGGAGACTACCTACTACTTCTTTTAGGTATCATGATGCCTTTCTCCAGGGACTGGTCCTTTCTGAAACAAGTACAAATTCTCGTCATCCTTGGTTGTAAGGAACATCAGGAGCATCATACATGAAGAAAGTAAAAGGTCATTAAAATAGGGGAAGGAAAGAAAAGACCAGAATAGATGTCAGATGAGACTCTTGAATGTAGAGTAGCTAAAGCAAATGGAAGAAATGATTAAACAAAAGAGCTAAATAGAAAAATTTGAAGGGCAGCTTGAGAAGACAAAGTATTACGATAAATTGTGTAAAGACCTGAAGTTAGAAAACCAAAAGGGAGGAATATGCTCAATATTTCTCAAGCTGAAAGAAAATTAAAACTGCTATCTTTGACTTGGAATATCAAGGAATTTTATATGCAAAATATTGGAAGGATAAAGAAATCATCAAAGGATGATAGAAGGAATCATTGTACCAGAATAATTGGTTGATGTTCAACCACTTCAGGAAGTAGCATATGATCAAGATCCAATGGTATTCACAAAAGGAGAAATACTGCATAGGACTACTACTATAAAAATTTAAGAAAAAGTACCCACACTAAAAGGGGGGCAGGGTGTGTTGGTTTCCAGGGTATATGGGGTGGGTTAGGGGAGAGAGGGAAGGTGGAGCACAGGATAGGGGGTTAGGGAATAGACACAGGATTGTGGAGCACAGGGTAGGAAATAGACACAGGATAGTTTGTGTGCTGGGGATGGGACATACACTAAAAGGGGAAGGGGAAAGGAAGAACAAGGTGGATAGGAGAATAGTTAGGCAGGTTTACATGGGTTAAATAAGACAGATGTCAGCACAACCATGGAACAACAGGGCTTG
This sequence comes from Chrysochloris asiatica, assembly GCF_000296735.1. Lineage (NCBI taxonomy): Eukaryota > Metazoa > Chordata > Mammalia > Afrosoricida > Chrysochloridae > Chrysochloris > Chrysochloris asiatica. Next base: position 1,708,315 of record NW_006408533.1, on the reverse strand, counting down.
GGTATATAAGAATTGAGGCATGGTTTGAATGGATAAAAGTGGGGAAATGATGTTAAGATGCTTGGCTGTCTTATGAATCTTGGTTTCTCTTATCTCCTATTGTAAAATAGACACTTGAAGGGGAGAGAAAGGAATAGCCAGAAACATCACCATCGAAAGCTTGAGTCCGTCTTCAGCCTATAACTGATTGGAATACCTAAAATGGGCCTAGAACTTGCCCAGTGAAGCAGGCTGCCTACGGAGCCTTTGAATTGCACAAGACCATAGGTAGAATCCTGATCTCCATCCAGAATCTTCTGAGGTGGGAAATTTCCACTTGAAAGGACAAGCAGACCAGCCTGGAGCAACAGAAGATACTTTTTGAAAGAAAGACCAGCAGGAAAAATAAAAAACGATACCGGTAGTCCGACTGACTACTATAAGAACAAGCAAGTTGTTCCCCTGAGAACCATCAAGGCCAGTGGTCAGGTCCCCTCAAGGCAAACCCCCTTCCAAGACTGAGACTCAAGTGGAATACACTGCTGACCACATTTTCACCAATAAGGGGAAGTAGGGGGAAAACAGCAATAAAGTTGTGAGCTAAGTCCGACCACATTCAATAGACTCTTCTTAACCTGGATTGAGACCTGGTTGACCAGCAGTATAACGAGACCTGGTGATTCCTGGGCCTAGGGGCAGGGACATGGTCCCAGAGGACTAGAGCGGAGTGTGAAGTGTCCAGATGATATGAAGTGAGGGGAGATACACAAGAACACCTACACTTGCAGATAGTACCCATTTGAACTGGCATCAGTGGCTAGATGATCAGAACACAACTAGAGGAAGAAAGAAGAGGGAAAAAAAAGAGTAATCCACTACAATTAGATGAACTTGACCTATGTTTGTGGATGCGGTATGGCAAATGAGCAAACAAATCTTTACAGTGAGGATCATTAACTACCCAAAATGGGGGTGCTACAAAGGCAAGAAGTGACTGGCTTACAAGCTTTCAATAGGAAACCTAGTTCCAGAGGGTATGGAGAAAGGTAGATTCTCCACTGAGTTGTTTCCAACCTGTCTGGATGGGGCTGATAAAAGGCGATGGGGATAAGACTCCTGTGGTTCAATAGGGAATGATTGCTATCAGGTCTGACAGTGAGTATTGGAAAAGTAAAGATAGATGTTTTGTAACAAGAGGAGGGGAGTGGTTGATTTTGCAGTCCAAAATCAGGAGCAGATATCCCTGGAACCATCAAGGGAGAGAATCAAAGTGTGGGACCCTGTCCGGGAAAGCAGTGACACCAGGGACGGAGGCAGAGACAATCACATGGAGAGAAGGAGCGGCCTGGGACTCTGGACTCAGGGAAGGAGAGGGGCTGTGTGCTGGCATCCCGGGGGTAGGCGTGCGGGGTGTACCCTTGGTTGTTTGATGATACATGCAGGGGAGTGTAATCATCACAGTGAAACGAAATACAATAGGATAAATGTAAAGATAATGTTCTTCCATGTAAACATTTTAACACCTAATTCACAATAAAAACTTAAAAAAAAAAAACAGTGGTATTGAAAGCAGAAGTTCAAGCTACACTGAATTCATTATCAAAAAACTGAGTTCCAGGAATTAACTGAATACCAACTGAAATGTTTCAACAAACTGATGCAGTGCTAGAAGCACTCATTAGTATTTGTCAAGAAATTTGGAAGACAGTTACCTGTCTAGCCAACTGAAAGAGATCCACATATGTGCCCATTCCAAAGAAAGGTGACCAAACAGAATGTAGTATATCAAGCAATATCATTATCACATACAAGTAAAATTTTGCTGAAGATAATTCAAAGACAGTTGACCCAGGGAGCTCCCAGAAATTCAAGCCAGATTCAGAAGAAGATATGGAATGAGGAATATGACTGCTGACATTAGATGGATCTTGGCTAAAAGCAGAGAATACCAGAAAGCTGTTTACTTGTGGTTTATTGACTATGAAAAGACATTTCAACTACGTGGATCATAACAAACTATGTATGAGTAACATTGCAAAGAATAGGAATCCCAGAGCACTTAATTGTGCTCATGTTGACCTGAACATAAATTAAGAAGAATTCAAACAGAGCAAGGAGACACTGCATGGTTTTAAATCATAAAAGGTGTGTGTTAGGGTTGTATTTTTTCCCACCACACTTATTTAATCTGTATGTTGAGCAAATAATCCAAGAAGCTGGGTTATATGATGATGAACACAACATCAAGATTGGTGGAAAGCTCATTAACAACCTGTGATATCAGATGACACAACCTTGCTTGTTGAAAGTGAAGATGACTTGAAGTACTTACTGTTGAAGATCAAAGATTTCCACCATCATTATGGATTAAAACTCAATGTAAAGAAAACAAAAATCCTCACAACTGAACCAATATACAAGGTCTTGATAAACAAAAGATTGGCATTGTCAAGGGTTTTATTTTACTTAGATCCACAATCAATGCTCATCAAAGCAACAGTTAAGAACTCAAACGACATATTGCACTGGGCAAATCTGCTGCAAAAGACCTCTTTATAGTGTAAAAAAACAAAGATATCACTTTGAGAAATAAGGTGATCCTGACCTCAACCATGGTATTTTAAAGCCCCTTCATGTGTATGAAAGCTAGGCAGTGAATAAAGAAGACTGTAGAAAAATTGATACATTAGAATTACAGTAATGGCAAAGAATATTGAACGTACCATGGACCGCCAGAGAAATAAACAAATTTGTTTTGAAAGAAGTACAGCCAGAATGCTCCTTAGAAGCCAGGATGGCAAGACTTAGTTAGTCCCACGTACTTTGGATGTGTTATTAGAGGGATCAGCCCCTGGAAAACGACAGCATGCTTGGTTGTTGCCATCTTTAAGTGCCTTTGAGTTGGTCTGACCCATAGCGACCCTGTATGGGTTTCCTAGGAGCAGCTGGTGAGCATGAACAGCTGACCTTGTGGTTCAAACTGACTTTGCATTAACCCACAGCACCACACCAGGACTCCATGCTTGATAAAGGTTCAGGAAAAAAGAGGAAGACCACCAATAAGCTGGGTTGACATAGTGGCTGCTACTATGGGCTCAAGCGTAAGAGCAATTTTAAGGATGGTGCAAGACCAAGCAGTGTTTGTTTCTGTTGTACATGAATAGAGCAGAGTAGGTAGCATCTGACAACAATAAAGGGAAGATGCACGGAGGAGATTGTAATCATGGCACTGAAATGATGAGAGTGAAACCGATGTTCTCCCATGTAAACTATTACTCAATTCACACACACACAAAAGGTAATGTGTGGGTTCTCTCTTCTTACTTCTTATTCTGTCTTTGATTTAACAAAACCAAAATTTTGTGTTGTTATTGTTGCCCCTGTCATTTCCATGGAACATTTTTTTGTTGAGTTCATTAATGGCTATTTGACAAACCAGTTGGCAGTGTTGTTCTTTGTCCTACTTTTCCTTTCTTTGGCATTTCAGCCCATCAGACCCTGAATCATTCTCCTCCATTGATTTCAGGGACACCTGGTGGTGGTGGTGGTGATGGGTGTGCTGTTGAGCCATTTCTAACTCATAAAAACCCCATATAGGCTTTCCAAGGCTATAAATGTTTCCCGGAGCAAAAGCCTCCTCTTTCTCCCATCACCCACTTTTTACTCTTTTGTTGGATTCTCTTCACTGACCTTTCCCATAAAGGTTGTTCTTTCCCTAGAGAGGGAGCTCATTTATGCCTGTGCGTTTAGTCATTGTTGTTGTTAAGTCCTATTGAGCCAATTGTGACTCATAATGACCCCATGTGACAGATTAGAACAACAAGGATTTCCTTAGCTGCAGCCTTTCTCCTGCAGAGCAACTGGGTGCCTTCAAACTGTCCACCTTTTGGTTACATCTGAGTTTATAACCAGTTTTTCTACCAGAGTCCTTTGTTTTAATGATGACTTCTACTATTTTACCTCTAGCTAGAACCCCTCTCTTGTGCTAAACTTTGCATGAACTAACTGCTTATTGAACATCCCCATCTCTCTCAGGAATCTCAAACTCACCATGACCAAAATGGAATCGCATCTTCATCCCAAAGTGTTTCTTTTCTGTTTCCATCTTGGTTAATCAACTTATTACCTGTCTAGTTGTCTAGGCTAGAAATCATGTTCATGCTTCTGGTCTTGGCCAACTACTTATTCTTCTAATCCCCATGTAAATGTCACTGCTACTGTGATTTCCTGTATAGTGTACTAGCATCAGACCTAGCCTAACTTCAGGGTAGAGGAAAGCCAAGATCAGTCCAAGGCTGATTCCTATCAGGTGGAAGTCAGATGTATCTACACTCTCCAACTTTTTACCAGTTCTGACACTAAGCATCCTTCCCATGGCACTCTCAGCTTCTCTGTTCAGTTCGCTTATTTATTGTAGTGGCCGTGCACAACCACAGACCATACTCACAGTCATGGGACTCATAGGGAAAGTAACAAGCTACAATTCAGGATTAGGATCAACTTGGAGATAACAGGATACAATTCAGAATATAGCTCTCAGCTACTTCTTGTCCATTCCCACAGGCAGGCCCTGCTCTCCTGCTCGCACGAGTCACTGCTGCTATGCTGCCGCCTTGCCATCTCATGCTATCCCTTGTGTTATAGCTTTCTCTCCCCTGGGTCTAGGAGGTTCTCAGTGCACGTACCCTGGGTCCAAAGGATGTGTTCCACACCAGTTCTTCTTGAGAGGGAGGTCCATTCAACTTCTGTAGGAGTAACCCTGATATACCTGGTAGGATGGCAAAGTTGACTGATGCTACCTCAGTAGGTCACAGTCACCTAGTTTCCATAGTAATCAACCAATCACCCAAGAGTTTTATGTATCTTATTTGCATAGAAAACTGTCCAATCCCTGCAAGATTGTGATCTAGCAAATTATCTTGGCGGAACTATGAATCCAGAGTCAGAAAGGTCAAAGGTGGCACTATAACTTCCTTACCTAGTTCAGGCAAAGAGCTAATGATTCTTTCCTCTTGTCACTGTTGTCTCTTGTACAGTGTATTTGACAGGTGTTATGATTTTAATCCTTTGCATTTTTGTCCTGTTTTTAGAGGTGCTTGTTGTTATTAAGTGCCTTCGAGTCAGTTCCAACTCTTAGCAACTCTGTATAGGGTTTCCAAGGCTTTTTAAATCTCCCACAGAGTGGCTGGCAGGCTGGAACCACAGACCCTGTGGTTTGCAGCCCAGTGCTTATCATACAGAGCCACCACGCTCTCAGTTTTAGAGGTAAAGCAATGTAGTTTCCACCCTGTCATTAGTCAAGAACCATTTTCTGATTAAATTTTCGTCTTCATTCCAGCAATTATGGGCATCCATCCAGCTTCATATTATATTACAATGGACTGTTTAAATAACCAATAGGCTTATCTTTGTACTTTTCATATTATTATACAGAAATGAAAGAACTTAACTATTTTTTATCTATAGCCCAATGTGGTGAGGAGCCAAGAGTAATGTTACAGGAGACTTTTATTATGCTTTGAACATACTTGAGATGCTCTTTGAATCATTTTTCAAAAACGATGAGAAATTATTAAATGAGACTTTTGTGTATAACAAGCTGGTGAATTTACATTATCACTCCTTGTTTAATGTACTTAATATACATGGAAACATGCATTATAAGATCACCTCATTTAATCAGACACAAAGAGTGTTTGCTTTACCTTCAATATCTTACGCTTTCTTAATATAGAAGAAATGGCTTACTATCATAGGAAATTTAGGAAACGAATCTATCAAAAGACAACATTTAAAATAATTTATAATTTCAGCACAAAGAGTAACCACAGTTAACCATCCTGATGTGTTTTTCTGCTTTTTCCATGGACATATAAAACATATATAGTAATTATGTTATATTGAAACCATTTTGATCTAATAATATATTACAATTCCATAGTTTTAGAAATTCTTCTACAACATTTTTCATATGTTCATAGTGTTGAATTATGTGAATGGCTCATTATTTATGGACATTCTTTTCCCTTATAAATAATGCTACAGTGAATGTAAGTATTGCTGAAATTTTAAAATGATAAATGTTTTACTATTAGAAGTGAATGTGGTGGTAGTAATATGCTGTGGAGTCGGGTCCAAGTCATAGTGATCCTGTACAGGGTTCCTGAGGCTATAAATCTTTCTCCTGCAAACGGCAGGTAGTTTCGAACTGCTGACCTTGAAGTTAGCAGCCCAACTCGTAACCACTACACTACCAGAGCTCCTTAGAAGGCAATGTTGTTGTTAAGTGCCATCAAGCCGGTTCTGACACATAGCGATCCTGTATAGGATTTCCGAGGAGCAGCTGGTGAGCTTGAACTGCCGACCTTGAAGTTCAAATGGCTTTACAGTCTGGCGCATTAACCCACAGCGCCACACCAGGACTCCAGAAGATGATTAATATGAAAGCTCATTAGTAAGTCCTGTGGTATTATGGCGACAGACCATCCTGGCCACTGTTAGATGAAGAGCTCCACAAATACCCTGGGAATAAATCTCTGGGTCAGAGTCTGGGTTTGCCTTCCCTCCTAGTTTATATGAGCCCTTTCAAAGGAAGTCAGTGAGCATGGCCATGTGTGAGCCCAGAGACACAGAGTATACCCTGGTTTGGTTATTTGGTAGGACTGCAATATGGACCAGGTCTAGACTGATGGCTGGCCGGAATTTTTCAGTAGAGACATTGCTCTTCATTTTCTTTCTCTGAGCTCCCAAAGACTACCTTTACTTCTCAGATGTAAACAGAATGCATTGGAGGAGTGAATACCCTCAGCTGGCCCAGGCAGCAAGACTTGGAGAGAAGGAACTTTATTAGTACATAGCTCAGAAAAGCCAAGTAAGCCTAAGCTCTAGACCAGGGCACAGCTAAATTCCAGGTACCTCCCTTCAGTCTGGAGATTCCCTTTGCTAATTTCCAGTTTCCTTAGCCAATGTTATCCAGTTGTTGTTGTCAAGTTAATTCCAACCCATAGCGACCCTGTATAGGGTTTCTAAGGAGCAGCTGGTGAGCTTGAACTGCTGACCTTGCAGTTCAAAGGACTTGGCAGTCTGACTCATTAGCCCACAACATCATACCAGGACTCCGTGTTATTCAGTTGTTGTTGTTAAGTGCCATTGAGTCGATTCCAACCCATAGCGACCCTGTATAGGGTTTCCAAGGAGCAGCTGGTGAGCTTGAACCACCGACCTTGCAGTTCAACTGGCTTTGTTATCCAGTAGCTTCCTGTAAAATGATGCTTTGGAAGTAAATTTGCATCTTTTTGTGTCTTGAAAGATCTTTATTCAATGCCTACTTTTGATTGGTGTTGGAAATAATTTTTTTCCCAGAACTTAGTCTTTTTTAGCTTATGTTGTAGCTGAGATGTTAAAATCCATTCTGATTTTTACTTCTTTGCTACCTAAATATTTCTTCCTGGAAGTTTGTAGGATCTTCTTTGTTTCCAGAGTTCTGAAATTTCATGGTGATGTGCCTTGATGGAAGTCTCTTTTGTCTTTAGAAAAGAACATTTCCAGAATTATTGAACTCTCATTGGACCCTTCCCTTTTGGAAAATTTCATTTCTGAAAATAAATCGAGGAATGTGTTTCTTCCCTCTTTGTTTTCTCGTTCCAGAATTTGTCTGGATGGATGTTGGGCTTCCTGGACCATTCCTCTTTATTCTGTTTTCTCTCCTATTTTCTAGGATATATTCTCAACATTTTTTTTTTTTTTTACATTTTATTTAACGTGTCATTTCTGCAATCATGTTTAATTTCCAAAGTTCGTTTTTCTGCTATTTTATTTTATTTTAGTATGACATTTTCTTGTGTTAGAGTATAATATCTTTTATTCTCTGAAGGTCATATTGTTTCCACAGATGCCATTAAGTCAGTACTTTGCCAATCCTGTATGTGTGGAGTAAAACTGTGCTCCATATGGTTTTTAAGGCTGTGACATTTCAGAAGCAGATTACCAGGGCTTTCTTACAAACTGCCTCTGTGCACATACAAAAAGAGGAAAGAACCAAAATTAACACATTAACACACCATCTCCAACAATTAGAAACAGACCAACAGAGGGAACCTACAGCACCAAAAGAAAAGAAATAATAAAGAGCAGAAATAAATGAGATGGAAAACAGAAAAACTATTAAAAAAAAAAGAATCAACAGGACAAGAAGAGGATTCTTTGAAAGGATTAATAAAATTGACAAACCATTGGCAAAACTAAGAAAAGAAAAGAGGGAGAAGACACAACTCTCATTAGAAACCACATGGGTGATGTCACAATGGAACCAAACGAAATCAAAAGGATAATAACAGAATACTACGAAGAGTTGTACTCCAGCAAATTCGAAAACTTAGAAGAGATGAATGCATTTTTAGAAAAACACAACCTACCAAAATTTACACAGATGAAGTAGGAAACTTGAACAAACCCATAAGAAAAGAAGAAATTGATCAGGTCATCAAAAAATTTCCAACCAGAAGATGTCCAGGCCCAGATGGCTTCATGGGTGAGTTCTACCAAACATGCAGGGAAGAGCTGTCACCACTTCTACTCAAATTATTCCAGAATACAGAAGAGGATGGAAAATTCCCTAATAATTTTTATGAAGCAAGAATTACCCTCATCCCAAAACGAGGGAAGGACATCACTAAGAAAATTATAGACCAATATCCCTCATGAACATAGATGCAAAAATTCTTAACAAAATCCTAGCCAACAGAATCCAACAGCACATCAAAAAAATATACATCATGACCAAGTGAGTTTCATAAAAGGGATACAAGGATAGCTCAACATTAGAAAAATAATCAACTTAATCCACCATATAAATAAGAAAAAGGAAAAGAACCACATGATCATATTGATTGATGCAGAAAAGGCATTTGACAAAATCCAACATCCATTCCTAATAAAAACACTCAACAAAGTAGGAATTGAAGGGAAATTCCTCAACATAATCAAGAGCATATATACAAAACCAACAGCGTACATTACTGTCAATGGAGAGAAACTGAAAGCCTTCCCTCTGTGAACAGGAACCAGGCAAGGATGCCCTTTGTCACCACTCCTATTCAATATTGTTTTGGAAGTCTTAGCCAGAGTTATATGGCAAGATAGAGAAATTAAAGGCACCCAAATTAGCAAAGAAGAATTAAAACTCTCTGTTTGTGGACAGTATGATCCTATACATAGAAAACCCCAAAGACTCAGTAAAAAAGCAGCTAGACATCATTGGAAGGTTCAACAAAAAAGGCAGAATATAAGATCAGCATACAAAAATCAGTTGGATTCCTCTATAGTAATAATGACAGCATCCATAAGGACATTAGGAAAGCAATACCATTTACAATAGCCGCCCAAAGGATGAACTATTTAGGAATAAATGTAACCAGAGAAACAAAGGACTTAATACAAAGAAAATTATAAAACACTACTACAAGAAACCAAAAAAGTGGAAGAACATACCATGTTCCTGGATAGGAAGACTCAACATCGTGAAAATGTCAGTAGTGCCCAAAGCAATTTACACATATAATCAATCCCAATCCAGATTCCAACAACATTCTTCAAAGAGATGGAAAAGACAATTACTAACTTTATATGGAAAGGAAAGAGACACAGGATAAACAAATAACTCAATTAAGAAGAAGAACAAGGTTGGAGGCCTCTCACTCCCTGATTTCAAAATTTACTACATGGCTACAGTGACTCCATAGCACATAACAACAGCAACAGTGGTCACAAAAGTCTGGTATTGGGACAATGAAAGATACATTGATCAATGAAATAGAATTGAGAATCCAGAAATTAACCCATCCACATACAGTCAAATGATTTTTGACAAAATGCCTAGGTATATTGCATTGGGAGGAGATAGTCTTTTTAAGAGATGGTGCTGGCAGAACTGGAAAGTGATATACAAAAGATTGAAACAAGACCTTTACCTCATGCCCTATACCAAAACCATCTCAACATGGATTAAAGACCTAAATATGAATCCCAAAATTATGAAGGTCATCAATGAAAAAATAGGTACAAATGTAAAGGCTTTAATTCAGAGCATACACAGACTACCAAACATTTTGAAAAGTATACAAGCAAATATAGACAAAATAGTTAAGTGGGACATACTAAAAATTAAAAACTTATGTGCATCAAAAGACTTCACCAGAAGAGTAAAAAG
>NW_006408533.1:1664246-1686073 GCF_000296735.1 Chrysochloris asiatica | reverse complement strand
GAAAGAGACCTGTGGAGCTTTTGCCTTGCATAAGACCATAGGTAGAAACCAGAATCCCATCCAGAATTGTCTGAGGTGGGAAATTTCCACTGGAAAGGATGAGTAGATCAGCCTGGTGTGGCTAGAAGAACAGAAGATACTTCGTGAAGAAAGACCAGCAGGAAAAATCTGAAACAATAATGGCAATATGATTGATTACTGCAAAAACAAGTAAGCTGTTTGCTCGGAAGCCTTCAAGGCAAGTGGCCAGGTCTCCTCAGAGCAAATTGCCTTCCGAGACTAAGACACAAGGGGAATACATGAGCAGGCATGTGGTCTGGCTGGTGACCACAGTGGTCACTGATAAGGGGAAGAGGGGGAAAAACAACAATGAAGTTGGGATCTAAGTCCGATCACATTCAATAGACTCCTGTGAACCCAGGTGGAGACCTGGATGGGCAGCAGTTACAGCATGACCCGGGACTCCTGTGCCCAGGGGCAGTGATGTGTCCATGGGGGACTGGAGCAGAGAGTGAATCGTCCAGCTGATATGAAGTGAGGGGAGACGCACAAGAGTCCCCATACTTGCAGATTGTATCCACTTGACCTGGCTTCGATGGCTTGGTGATCAGAATTCAACTAGAAGAAGAAAGGAGAGGGGGAAATAAACAAAAAAAAAAAGAGTAACCTGCTACAGTTTGATGAACTTTACCTATATGTATGGATGTAGTAACTCAAAAAAGGGAACAAATCTTTACAGCAAGAATCACTCCCACCCCCTTGGTACACAGGGTTGACAGGTATGGGCAACTTAGACATTGGACATTATACTGAGTGAAATTAGTCAGTCACAAAAGGAGAAATACTGCATAAGACCATTATCGTAAAAGACTAAGAAAATGAACCCATCCAAAAAGGTGAAAACAACAACACCTATATATATAATTGCTGATCACCTGGATGTATGGGATGTGAGGAGGGGAAGGAGGGAGGGGAGGCACGCTATAAAGCTAAGAAGTGACAAGCTTACAAGCTTTCAAGAGGGAGCCTAGTTCAGATGAGGCAGGGTAGGTAGATCCTCCATTGAATGATTTCCAATCTGTTGGGACTGGGTTGGTGAAAGGAAATTGGATAAGACTTTTGTGAGTACAATAGTGAAGAATTGTCATCAGGACTGACTGTGAGAGTAGGAAATGTAGAGGTAAGTGTTTTTTTGACAAAAGGAGGGGAGTGATTGATTTTGCAGCCCAGGAGCGGAGAGCGGAACCCTACCGAGAAAGACAGTGACACCAGGGATGGAGACAGAAATGATGATATGGACAGATGGAGCAGCTGGGGGCACTGGACTCAGGGAGGGAGAGAGGCTGTGCACTGATGGCCGGGGGAGGGTGGGGTCGTCCTGTGGAGTGTATCCTTTGGTTATTTGATGAAGCATGGAGGTGATTGTGATCATTGCAATGAAACGAAATATGACAGGATAAACGTAAAACTGATGTTCTCCCATGTAAACCCATATAATTCACAACAAAAAATAAAAATGAGGCTATGGAGTGAGGGATATCATTGATGATATCTGATGGATCTTGGTTGAAAGCAGAAAATATCAGAAAGATGTTTACCTGTTCTTTATTGACTACACAGAGGCTTTCAATTGTGTGGATCATAACAAGCTATGGACAACATTGTGAAATATGAGTATTCCTGAACACTTAATTGTGCTCATGAGGAATCTGTCCATGGGCCAAGAGGCAGTTGTTTGAACAGAACATGGGAATACTGAATGGTTTAGATTGAAGTAAGGTGTGCGACAGGGTTGTATTCTTTCACTATACGTATTCAACCTGTATGCTGAGCAAATAATTCGAGAAGCTGGGTTCTATGAAAAAAAATGTGGCATCAGCATTGGAGGAAGACTCATTAACAGCCTACTATATGCAGATGATATAACCTTGCTTGTTGAAAGTGAAGAGGACTTAAAATATTTATTAATGAAGATCAAAGAGCACAGCCTTTGGTATGGATTGAATCTCAATGTAAAGAAAACAAAAATCCTCACCACTGCACCAATAAACAACATTCATCTCAACGGAGAAAAGATTGAAGTTGTCAAGGACTTCATTCTTGGATCAACTATCAACACTCATGGAAGCAGCAGTCAAGAAATCAAATGACATATTGCACTAGGCAAATCTGCTGCACAAGACCTTTTTAAAGTGTTGAAGAGCAACAATGTCAGCTTGAGGACTAATGTGTGTCTGACTCAAGCCATGGTATTTTCAATAACCTCATATGCAAGCGAAAGCTGGACAGTGAATAAGGAAGACCATAGAAGAATTGATGCCTTTGTGTTATGGTGTTGGAGGAGAATATTGAAAGTGCCATGGGCTGCCAAAAGAACCAACAGATCTGTGTTGGACGAAGTGCAGCCAGAGTGCTCCTTGGAGGCCAGGATGGCCAAACTTTGTCTCATTCTTCAAACATGTTGTCAGGAAGGACCAATCACTGAATAGGATATCATGTTTGGTAAGGTAGAGGGTCAGAGAAAAAGAGGAAAACCCCCAGTGAGAAGGATTGGCAGAGTAGTAGCAATTGGGCTCAAGCTTGGTAACTATTGTGAGGTTGGTCCAGAACCAGGCAGTGTTTCATTCTGTTGTGCATAGGGTCGCTATGAGTCGGTACTAACTTGATGGCACCTAATGACAACAACTATAATAGTGTTGTTCAGTGCCTTCAAATTGGTTCTGACTCTTAGCGACCCTGTATAGGGTTTTTGAGGAGCAGCTGGTGGGTTTGAACTGCAGACCTTGCAATTAACAGTCCAGTGTTGATCCTATAGCACCATACCAGGACTCCACAATAATTGTTTGTTGTTGTTAACTGCTGAAGAGTTGGTTCCCATCAATAGTGACCCTGTATAGCTAGAGTTTTCAAGGAGTGGCTGAGGGGTTTGAACCACTGACCTTGGAGTTAGCAGTCTAGTGCTTATTCTACAGCAGTGTACAATACACTCCACCCAACAACAACACAATGTATATTCATTTCCAGTTCATAGGGAAGATTCTCCAGAATAGACTATCCATTAGGCCACAAAGCAAGTCTCAGTGACACAAACAGATGTATCCATATTCATTGCAGTATTATTCACAGTAGCAAACTGATGGAAAAAGACTAAGTGGCCATCAATGGATGAATGGATAAACTATGGTACATTCACAGTAGAATACTAATGCAATATTAAAGACTAATGATGAATCTTCAAAACACCTCATAACATGATCAGACTTGATGGAAATTATGCTGAATGAAATTAGTCAATTATGAAAGGACAAATATTGTGTGAGCTCACTATTGTAAAAAGTCAAGAACAGATTTACTCATAGAAAGACATTCTTTGAAGGTTACTAAGGATGGGGTGGGAAGAGAGGGTAAATCACTAACTAGAGGGTACACTTAATAACTTGGTGAAGAAAAAGATGGTATACAGTAAGGGGGAGGTTAGCACAAAATGATCAGTGTAAATGTAGACACAGAGGAGTGAAAGATTTAAAGGCAACCAAGGTAAATAATATTACATACAATCCTGCAATAACAGTAATAACAATTATCTTTAAGTGGATACATAGACACACAAAGTTGAGCGTGAAAGGAACTGCTCCCATGAAAATATAGGTTTGACAGGATATTTCTACATATGTATGTATAAGTGCTGCACATACATCCATGAATATAGTAGATGACACAGGAAGTAACGTTATGAAGACACATTGAGGGAATGAGGCAGTGGACCAGGGGGCTCAGGACCCTAGTCTAGGGGGACAGGAATGTCAATTGTAATAATTCGTCTGCAGAGACAGTGTTTTGCATTGTACTTTGGTGAGTAGCAACTGGGGTCTTAAAAGCTTGTGAACAGCTGTCTAAAGTGCAACTATTAGAGTCCTTGTTTGGAATAAAAAGAAAAAAAGAAAATCAATGATTCATGGAAACACCAAAGTACTACTGGACCACATGAACCCTAGCCTCCACAACCCTAAGATCAGAAGAACTAGATGGTACCCACTGTGGCTGCTGCCCTCTCTGAATGAGAGCACAGTAGAAGGTCCCGAATAGAGTGGGAGAAAACTGGACAGCAAAACTCAAAATAATCATTTGTTCTGACAGAGCCACAAAGACTTTGGTTCTTAGATGTCCTTCAAGCCTGGAACTAATTTCACCCCTATGACTTAACTGGCATGCAAATAATAAACATATTTGTAAGGTTAACCATAACACTAGGGAGATAACACGCTCCCTAGAACAACCCACTATATAAGATTAAAAGGGCAGCATTTTCCCAGTGATAAAGCTCAGAAGCCAGAGAGGGATAGGAAAGGATGATGAATGGAAATGGTAAACACAGGGAGGAAGTAGAAAGGAAGAGTGCTGTTACATTGTGGGAATGCAGTCAGTCATGCATGAAAATAGAGATGAATTATTCAATGGAAAACCTATTTGCTTTGTAAACTTTCACCCAAATCACAGTAGTGGTGGTTGGTAGTTTTGCACCACCAAGCTGGTTCCAACTCATAAAAAAAGTTTTTAAAAATTTTAAAACTAGACGAGAAAAATTTATTTTTAAAGGTTCTTATCTAAATTTTTTGCTATGCAGAATGTTTTGGATATCTTTGCATAGTTTTTAGTGTTAATTTATGTTTCAGTAATTAATATTTCTATATGAGTGCCCATATTTTAACTTTGTGTTTGTATCTAGTCACTTATAAAAACAATTTACATAATATTTTGTATTTGATAGAATACTCCCATATACAAAACCTCACAATAGCTCTTTAAAGTTGGTTGAATTTTGAAGATGAGGAAATTGAGATTTTGAGCAGTTAAAAAACTTGCTCATAAGCGTGGTGGCTCAATACAATAAACACTAGACTGCAAACCACAAAATCTGCAGTTCAAGCCCACCAGCTGCTCCATGGGAGAAAGATAGGCTTTTTGCCCTCATGATGATATAAAGCCTCGCAAACCCTGTATATGGTCACTATGAGCCAGAACTGACTTGATGACACTTTAAGTAAAACAAAGCTTGCCCAGATGTCTAGTGCACTTCTCTGATAATAATACAGTGGGAGCAGAGTCTTAGGGCCAAGTTCTGACCATATAGCCAATTCATTTAATCAGTTTTTGTGTCTGTCTTCTATCTTATTGTGTTAGCAGGTAATATCTAAAAGCTTAATATATTCTGAGATAATAACCATATTAATATTATTTTATTCTAGAAATGAGCACAGAAACAGAACAACAACTTCTCCATCATGCCAGAAATGGCAACACTGAAGAAGTAAGACAGGTGCTAGAAGCCATGCAGAAGAGTGATGTAATGGCTGACATTAATTGCAAGGGTAAGCTTTGTGTGATTGTTTTTTTTTTTTTTTTTCCACTTTCTGACTGGTTTACACCACTTTCTCATTTATTTAATTCTGATCTTTCTGATCTGCATACAATAAACGACTATCTGTTGCCCTAGGAAGAACCTTCCCAAGAGTGGGTGAAGTGTCTCTTAGACTCTTCAAAGTCAGAGAAATTGAG
Organism: Chrysochloris asiatica; assembly: GCF_000296735.1. NCBI lineage: Eukaryota > Metazoa > Chordata > Mammalia > Afrosoricida > Chrysochloridae > Chrysochloris > Chrysochloris asiatica. The sequence goes on along the minus strand of NW_006408533.1, from coordinate 1,680,517 downwards.
ATTATTCTTAAAATTGTCATGGATCCTGAGCCTGACATAGTACAAGGGTGACTCTGAGCTCACAGGTGCTTTCTATGATGTCGTTTTTCTCCTTGAGAACTTTGCAGTTAAACCAGTGTGTTTGAGTACTTGCTGTATGCCCAGCTCCATGGTAGGTACTGAGGAGATAATGATGAACAGACAAGATCCCTGTTCTCACCAGGTGCTCGTCTTGTAGATCCATGGAATAGTCTGTATTACAAAATATGCACTGGGACATGCAGGTGCAGGTTGTCAGGGGACCACAGAGGAGAGAGATTTACCTGAAGTTTGAGGGATTAGAATAAACTTCTTGTGGAAATTATTCTAGCATAAGTATTTGAAGAGGCTGTAGAAGTTAACCAGTTAAGGATAGAGGACAGAAATGTTCAAGGAAGAAGAAGCAACTTGTGCCAAGACCCAGAGATAGAAACAGAGAAGGAAGGGCCTTTAGGCTGGGGTTGTGATGAGGGAATGGTGAGGAAGAAGACTAGGTGGGTATGGAGCAGCCAAGTCCTCATACGCCTTGTGTATGTGGGTTACAAATATATCACATTCAGATGTGCAGAGAAATATGATTTGTCCTCTGAAGTGGCTCTGATATTTCAACAAGCCCCTTCCCATTCAGGAGCCATGGGAGATTAAAGAGTAATCTCCGTGTAACCCAGTCTCTGTAGCCTCTGCGCCCTCTTCAGAGCCTCTGCCTTCCCTCCTATCTCCACTGAGATGACATTTAAAGACACTGTAAGCCTTGTTGTATGTTTGCAATGGGAGACCAGGGCACTCCAATCTCATAGGGATTTGTAGTTGAAACTTAGGGTCAGGTTTTTGAGTTTGTCAACAATACAGGACACTCACCTTGGCTTTTACTGAACTCTGTCACACCTCTGCCTGGCATCTGGACTATTCCTGCTATTGCAACACACTTACATTCCTGGCCCTCTCTTGAAGGAAACTTAATGACATTGAAATCCAAGAGCAATGTAAGCCAACATTGGGCCTTGCCCTACACACACTACAGAGCTTGCTTTGACGTGACCACCTTGCAGATGGATGGTTGAAGATCTTTTTCTAGCATCCCACATGTGACTTGCCTGTTCCTCAGTTTCTCTTATTTTTTGGGCTTAGGTGTTAGGTTTCGGTGCCAAAGATAGTGAAATAAAAATATGGAGGATATTGGCAAAGAAATGGGAATTGGAAGGACCAAGAAATACAAGTTGGATTTATTGAAGGAAGTGAAGATTGTGGAATGTTTTATTCATATGAGAAGTGTATTAAAGAACTGAAGGACTGATTACGTTGAAGGATAGGTATGGGATACTGTCAGGGACCAGCCTTGGCAGGGGAGTTCAGTTCACGAAGTAGGGAGATCTGGCGGCGACAGAGATAGAAAAAGAATACACACAAAGACGCGACGAGAGAGACAAAGAGACACCCCGAAACTAGAGTGGATGCAAGACTGGCGAGCAGACCCTGGATTACAGGCATCATGGCCCCTGCAGGCAGTAATGCATGCAGTGTTCCATCTGCCTTCGCCTTTTATTTCAGGGAGGGATTTTACACAAAGGAAGAAGGTGATCATTAAGACAGGGTACAGAAATGAAATGTGATTAATTGTTCAAAACAGGACACAATGATTTACAGGAACAAATTCTAAAATATACATCGCAAATTGTCTTAATAATCTAACATCCTTAATTTTCCAGAAATTCAAGCAAATTGTTATAAATTACTTTTTAGGTTCAAATCCTAAGGCAGTGACTCTAGGTTTCTCAAGGCTAATTAACATACCTATAGCACTGAATCTCGAATGGGTAAAGGTGAAAAGGATTTCAAAAGATTTGGAGAGTGTCAAGGTACCTGGTTTCAGCTACCTGGCTAAGGCTTGCAGGAGGAAGAGGGACACCTGGAGACGATTCTAAGGGCTGACACTATTATTCCTTGAACGATACTCCAGAATTTGCCAATCTACTTCGAGTAAATTCCTTGGGCAGACTGTCTCCAGAGCCCAGCAAACCTGCTCTTGGGACTTTTACGGCCTCGACTTTAGAAGAGGCTTTTGTTTTAATATTTGTCCATGGGTATCAAGGGCTCATGTATTAAGTTAATATCTTTGTTCCTCAAAGAGACTTGTTCCTAAGACCCTACGCACTGCCAACACAATGGAGACATTAAGAGAGGCACATAAGAAACCATTTTCTCAGAAGCTACAATTACTGGAGTTAGAAGCATAGAATGAAGAATAAGACCAAAGAGAATTATACAAAGCTAGCCCAACAGTGAGTTCGTAAAAGCCAATGAACCCGGGACATCCAGAGGTCACTTGCTTTGGCCCTCAGGGTTCCTGGCTAGCAATTCTAAGTGGAGCCACTGTGTTGGATTTTCGTCCATGACACAGGGCCTCAACATCTCAGTGATTGTGGTCCCCAACAGGACACACAGATCAGACCTGTGTGAAAAAGCTTGAAAGTTGGGAGCTTGTGTTGCAAGCTGATTTTCTGCATTCATGATTTCAAAGATGAGAATGAGATCTAAGCTCTGGCTCTGGGAGTTGAGGTGGATCAGAGGGAAAGTGTGTAAGAAATGATGTAAGTCAGGAAACTGGGAGACTAGGTACTGAATAGGTAATAGACTCCCCTAGAATGCTGATAAGATTTGCAGTGGAGCAAAAGTGCCCAACATTGTTTGGTAAGGGAAGAGCCACTAGGAGGTTGATAGATCCAGCAGAGAAAGAGTTTGAGGAAGTTTGGCTTAATGCCAGGAGTCACAAAGGAGAAGGAAAGCATGAGTGGAGTTGTTGGTTGCCATTGAGTTGATCCCAACTCATAGCTTCCCCATGTGACAGAGTAGAACTGCTCTAAAGAGCTTTCTTTACAAACTTTGGGTTAGCAGCTGAGTGCTTAACCATTGTGCCACTAGAACTCCTTATGAATGGAGTGCTACCTGATTAAAGACAGTACTATGTTCACAACAGCACCTATTCTCTGAGGTACAAATGGTCCATGGAAATGTGGACTTTGACCTAAAGAGAATTGTCATTAGAGAGATAACTGTCATCAGGGAGAGAGAAGTTTTGGAAAAGAGCAGAAGGTAAAATAAATGATCAAGGCAGAAGAGTGTGGTTTTAGGATTCATTAACTGTACAGTCAGGGGCTCCAGAGCACAAAGTAGAAATATTTGAGAAGAGACAGATACAGGAGTTTGGGTAAATGGCAAACTCTCTCAAGCAGCAGGAGTCTCTCTGGGAGTTGTAGAGGCCAATCCAGGGCATGGTGAGGTTGGTGGCAGGGGCTTATGTTGGTTCCAAACCTGAAATCCATGAGCTGTGGCCAGTTTCTAATCTCAGAGAGATACTGTCACTCATATTAGCCAGTAAGACTTTAGCCCTGGCTGGCAGCGAAAGTGGTGAGCTTTGGGAATTTGAGAGGCTGTGTTTTCTTAAGCCTAATTTGGAAATTATGGTAAATTTTTGGAGTTGTCTCAGTTGTAAGCTGTAAAGCCACCACATCATTTTTGCTGAACTGACTTATATGAGAGTAAGTAAAATCATAGAAACAAAAATTTCAAAACGTGAAGCTATTATTTCTCGACACCTCCTCCATCTAAGTCTAGACACTTCTGAAGGCAGTGCTCCCATCTCTTTAACCCTTGTCCAAGGAATTCTGCGTTCTTCAGTTTATACCACATGAAAGCAGTTTTGGTATCCTTGAATAACTCAAATAGTGTTCCTTTCAAATAATCTTTGAGTTTGAGTTTGGGGAAAAAAGAAGCTTAAAGGGCAAGATCTGGGCTGCAGGGTGGGAGTAAGGTTTCCCAATGAAATTCTCCTAAGACAGCCCTTGCTGCTCTCAAAAAATGAAGAAGTGCATTATTGTGATGGAAACAATTTCTCAGCACAATTTTCCTAGCTGTTTTTTCACCAATGCAATTTTCAGTTTTCTTACAATTTCTTCATAACAACCTCTGTGATAGTCCTTTGAGAAAACTATCTCAATTACCCCTGTGAAATCCGAAAGAATAGTTGTCATAACCTTCTAGGAGTCGACCTCTCTGCCTTGAATTGAACTGGTGCAGTAGATCCTCTCAGAAGTCACTGTTTTGATTGGACCTTTTTTGGAAAGGTGCCCTAAAGAGACTGAAACAAGAGAACTTGTCTGCAGCCATCCACTGAGAGCAGAGACATGTTGAAACCCATTTTGTTTGGAATAAACCTCTGCATATATGAACTGGAACCCTAGTAGCAAGCCTTTTTGACTTACCCTCTATAACTTCAGTTTGAGTACATGCAACACTCAGTTTTTTTATACATCTTCTTAACTCTGCTGTTATGATCTGACATTTCATTGCTTTTCATTTCAGTTTTTGTCAGCTAGTTGAACTCTTCTCCACTCTGGTAACCCAATATCCTCATTAACTGAGATTTTATCTGAAGTTAGAGTCTCCATTTTCAGTCACTGCCTGTTTGTAGTAGAGTTATCAGTTTTCCAAAAGCTTTAGGAAATGTTCTGTACAAATTTTCCATTCCGATCCACCCTCAATATATGGCATAGGTTTTCGAAGAGTGTTACTTTTCCTGGACTCCTGTGCCGGGAGACCATCTGTGATAGATGATTGCAAGATGCTTGGAGATGCAGAACCTTAGAGCTCAAGCCAGCAGGTCACTAGAGATCATCTAGTTTCACTATAACCCACATCCAATCTTTTAGAGAAAAGAATCGGAGTCAGAATGGTGGCACCAAGAATTTGGGTCTTCTGAGTTGTATCCGTTACTCTTATTACACTTACTGTATCATAATACCGCTTGCTGTTCACTTATAAAGCAATGTTAGTGAGAGCCAGTCACCAAAGTATGAAAGTAGCTTATTAAGGAGAAACTAATTTTCTCCCAACATTCCCTATATAACACCTAGATATTCCTTTTGGATTCCCATTTTTAGGAAGAAGTAAATCGAATTTGGGCTGGACACCTCTTCATCTGGCATGCTATTTTGGACATAGACAAGTGGTCCAGGATCTGCTGAAGGTTAAGTTTATGGTTTAATTTGAAAATGAATATAATAAATTCTGCTACTATGGGAATTCCAAGACAAATGTATTGCAAATAACTGAGATATAATGGCTTATTTAAAGCAATAATTCACCATTAAAGAAACTTGAATGTTTCTTACTAACTCCATAAATTAGGTTAACCTGATTAAAGTGATATTTTTTTCTATTTTTGTTTTTAAAATTATTAGCTCCTCCCACACATCCTCCCAATTTTTAAAAAATTGTGGCTAAAATTATGTATAATAAAACATTTGCCAATTTGGTTACATTCTTGGGTTTTAAAATTACAAAGATGAGCATATTAAAGAAAGAAGATAGTATTTTTAGTTTACTGATCATAACAGTAAAAATTAGAAACAACAAATGTGCATCCTGAATGATGAAAAATATGTCTGAATCTCCTAAGGAGAACTGAACAACTTAATATCTTAATATTTGTCAGTTCTATGAAGGACAATTTATTTCATATATTGTTGTTTCTGAAATTGGCTTGTATCTTAGAGTTGTTCTATCCATTTAAAAGGGGACAACCTTTTTTCCCCTAAAAACTTTCTAAATTGGTAGTGAAGGAAAGGAATATTACATTCAGAGATACTTTTCCATTTTTCAATATGACTACTTCTAAAGTTGAATGAAGCTGTATAAATTTTTAAAGAAAAATATCTTTCATTGTGTAACATCCCTTTCTTTCACGACCAATTCAGAAAGTGACCTCAAATGGTACAAAGTGAAAAAGCAATTGCCACTAATTTCTGTGGGAACACTTTCGAGTGTTCTTAAAACCCCAAAATGACTTACTAAATCATACCAAATAAGATATAAAATGTGAAATAACATTTAACACACAGTGCTCACAGGCACAGTTCATAGCTGTAGTGTCTTGGTGCTGGGATATTTGGTGTTCAGGGAAGGAACATAGCTATGCCATCACAGCTTAGTGTGAAGACTACCTCTTTTATGGCTCACTGCAAAACAAATAGCTGAACACTAGGTTCACTTTTTGCCTTTTTTTGTAAATGCAAGAATCCTCTTTGAGTTTCTTTTGATTAGTGAAACCGGTACTAATACACATGTTTTATAAAAGCAAAGTGGGGTAAAGTGAACTTTAAAAATGTAGGACTACCCATGATAGGTTTTACTGTAATTGGTTCTTAATTATGAGTTGTATGTAAGTTGGATGCTTGTAACTCAGAGACTGCCTGCATTTAATATGTTTTTAAAGAATTGTTTTCATCTTTGTGTGTTTCTTCATATGTGAAAAAAAATTTCAAGTTTTTATGTTTATTAGGCTGGTGCAGAAGTAAATGTGTTAAATGACATGGGAGACACGCCACTTCACCGTGCTGCATTTACAGGACGAAAGGTGAAAAACTTTCTTTGTTTAATGTTTCACAAGTGAATTATTTAGTGGAGCAATCATAAATGTTTTCTCTGTTATAACCAGCAGCACAGCAACTGATAAAAAGCCACCAAAAACTATAAGCCAGAACTTCAAGTCAAAAAGCCACAAAACCTTAGAGCCTATGTAGACTTCCATGCTGTATCATACCTAATAGGAGATCATCCAGTGCCTATTTGTAAACCTCAAGGCTTGGGAAACTCCTCAGTATTCCTTTTTTTTTTAAAAGAACAGTTTCAAGAATCAAAGGAGGAGAAAAATCCTGTGCCAGGAGTCTTTTCCAAATTGGGTCTGGCCAGCCCTAGGCTGGTTCTCACTAGAATCTGAATGGACTTGAGGGGAGGGGAAAAAAAAAAGGGCTTGTGTTAGATCAGAGAGTCACTAGTGGGAACATCATTATATCAGAGAGTCACAGTGGGAACATCATGTTTTTTTTCAGGTAGCTTAGAAGGCAGAGTCTATTAGGTGGTGCTAAAGAATTACTCTTACGTTCCCATGGTTGCTTCATGACTGGGTTTTATTATTTTATAATATTGTCATTATTTTAAAAAAAACTTCCCTATGTCCTTTTTTCCAGTTTTATTGTCTTTATATATTTTTCCCCCCTGGGTTTTTATGACTTATTTTTACTCTTCTTTTTGGCCTATCTTGTGGGAGCTCTTTCTCTTCTTTCCTCACCTGACAGGAGACAGCAACTGCAGTCATATAGCTAAGATATAATTGCACCCACTAAAAAATATCACCAACTGGGCAAGAGCCAATACTAGCTGCTATACACCAGAGCTAGCATAGGGGTAACGAGTCAGGCTGCTAACTTTCAGTCAGAAGTTTGAAACTACTAGCCATTCTGTGGGAGAAAGATGAAGCTTTCTGCTCATGTAAAGATTTACATCCTCAAAAACCTTGTACAGGATTTTTATGAGTTGGAACTGACTCCCTGGCACACCACCACCATACACCAGAGCACCGTCTACAACCAACACCTGCTGTTGATCTTTAAAAGCAACGAACAGAGAAGTCCATCTCCTGATCATACCTACCAGGAGACAATTTCAGAGTGATTAAGAATACACCAACATACATTCATCTAATCAAGACAAATACAACATGACCACAATGCATAAAAAGTAGCAGGATATTCTTGTTAATGTACAGAAACAAGATAGTAAACAACCAGGAAGAGCTAGAAATTGTTTTGGAGGGAGAAGAGGCTTTGGTATTACTTGAAAAAGAATTTAGGAGAATGCTATTGAGATGCTTCCAAATGTTCCATAGAAACATTGAGGAAAATAAGGAAGAAGACAGAAAAGCACAATAGGAACAATCAAAACAAAGTAGATACAGCACTGGAGATAATACAAAACCTACAAAAAGAGGTTCAGATAATCAATACTAAAATATCAGAAATGGAGACTACACTGAAAAGGCAAAGGAGTAACATTGAAGGGATGGAAGCCAGAATTAGTGAACTTGAAGATAAATCTCTCAGTACTGCTAAGATAGAAGAACCGTTAGGAAAAAGAATGACAAAATTTGAAGAAAGAATTAAGATTGAAGAGGAATACCCTTTGGAAGACTGGAGTTCTAGAATAGGAAGAGACAAAGAAAACCACAGAAAATATAGTTGAAAAGCTGCTGGATGAAAATTTGCATAATATGTTGAAACATTGAACATTCAAGAAACAGTGAACCCTAGGCAGGATAGACCCAAAAAGAAAATCGCCAAGATATATCATAATCAAACTCTCCAAAATCAAAGACAAGGAGAGAATCCTGAAAGCTGCTAGGGAAAAAAGAAATGGTACCAAATAAAGGAAAATTAGTAAGATTAAGTTCTGATTTCTCAGCAGAAACCATGCAGGCAAGAATACAATGGGGAGACATACACAGAATTCTGAAAGAAAAAACTGCCAAACAATAATCATATATCCAGCAAAACTGTCAATCAAATAGGTCAGTGAAATCAAAACATTTCAGGATAAACAGAAATTAAAGGATTTTGTAAAAGCCAAGCCAGCACTTCAAATCATACGAAAGGAAGATCTTTGGACCGAAAACCTACAAGATCAGACAACAACTGGAGATTGACATATGTGGCAACACCACCCAGAACTCAGTTCAGACATGGAGGAGTCCAGAGCAGAAAAAAACTAGAAGAATGAAATTAGGCGATCTAGGATGTCAGTCTATGATGAGGACAACTACAAAGTGAATGAAGGGAAAAGTATAACAGAGATCCAGGTGATGAGGTCAGGTAAATTTCAAGATAAAACAGACTCTTTTAAAATGAGGAAGAAATTAATAAAGTACAGGGTACTCTCAAAGAAGCATAACAAAACTGCATATTAAATCAGGAAAAGGAAAATCAAGATTTTGGAAACAAAGAAATTGACAAGAAAGAGCACACAATATAAACTCAACACAGAATAGCATACAGAACTAAGAAACCAGTAGCACCGCAAAAAACAGTATATTGACAATCCAAGCCTATCAATAATTACACTGAATTTTGATGGATTAAATGCACCAGTCAAGAGACAGAGAGATGCAGAATGGATAAGAAAACAGGATCTTTCAGCATGTTGTCTACAGGAGACACACACTTTACACACAAAGACAAAAATACACTAAAAATTAAAGGATGGGAAAAAAATATACTAAGCAAATTGAAATAAATGAGCAGTTGTGGCAATAATTAAACTCTGATAAAATAAACTTTAAGGCAAAAACCAGCACAAGATACAAACACATTATCTCATAATAAAAGGTCAACTGAACAATAGGACATAACCATAATAAATATCTATGCTTCCAATGAAGGAGCCCCATAATATAGAAATCATACCTTAATAGAATTGAACAAAGGACTAGACAACTCTACAATTATAGTGGGAGATTCTAATACACCACTTTTGAAAAAGTACAGAACAATCAGAAACTCAACAAAGACACAGAGGAACTATACAACACAATCAACCAACTTGACCTCATAGATTTGTATAGTGCGTTCAATCCAACAATAGTACAATATACATTCTTTTCCAGTGCACATGGAATATTCTTCAGAATAGACCATATGTTAGGCCACAAACCAAGTGTCAATAAATTGAAAAGAATTAAAGTACTACAAAGCATCTTCTCAGATTACAATACTATAAAATTAGAAATCAGCAAAAGGAAGATCAAGGAAATAAAATTCAAATACATGGAAAACTGAATAACACCCTTCTTAAAAGGGTAGTAGAACAAGTAACAAGTGAAATAAAAAATTCTTAGAAATAAAAAATACCCAACAACATGTCAAAATCTGTGGGATACAGCAAAAGCAGTGTTGAAAGGGCAATGTATAGCAATAATTGCACACATCCAAAAAGCAGAATGAACAAAAATCAATACATTAGTACAACATCTCTAACAATTAGAAAAAGACAAGCAAGGTAAATGTACAGTCACCAGAAGAAAATACAAAATAAAAGATTAGAGCATAAATCAATGAGATAGAAAACAGAAAAACTGTAGAAAAGATTCAGCAAGACAAGAAACTGGTTCTTTGAAGGGATTAATAAAATTGGCAAACCATTGGAAAATCTAACCAAAGAAAAGAGGGAGAAGACACAAATAATATGCATAGGAAACCACATGAACACAGAACCATTGGAAATAAAAAGGAGAGTAACAATACTATGAAGAGTTGTATTCTAACAAATTTGAAAATCTAAAGAAAATGGATACATTTTAAGAAAAATACAACCTACTTAAACTTACATAGAGTGAAGACTTGAACAGACCTATAACAAAAGAAGAAATTGATGAGGTCATCAAAATACTCCTAGCCAAAAAATGTCCTGGCCCAGATGACTTCACTGGTTAATTTTACCAAACATTCAGAGAGGAGCTGGCATCTATTCTACTCAAACTCTTCCAAAATACAGAAATGGATGAAAAACTTCCTAATACATTTTATAAAGCAAGCATAATCCTCATACCAAAACCTGAGAAAGCCATCACTAAAAAGGCAAATTATAGACCAATATCCCCAATGAACATAGATGCAAGAATTCACAACAAAATCCTAGCTAATAGAATTCAACAGTGTATCAAAAAATAATACATCATAACCAAGTGGGATTCATACCTGATACATAAGGAACTAAATCCATGGCACATAACCACCACCACCATATAAGGATAGTTCAATATTAGCAAAACAATCAATGTAATCCACCATATATCTATGTATAAAAGAAAAAGGAAATAATAATGCAGAAAAGACATTTGACAAAATGCAACATCCATTCCTAATGAAAATACTCAACAAAGTAGGAATTTAAGGGAAATTCCTCAACATAATTAAGAGCATAGATACAAAACCAACAGCCAACATCACTGTCAATGAAGAGAAACTGAAAGCATTTCCTTTATGAATAGGAATCAAACAAGGATGCCCTTTATCACCACTCCTATTCAGTATTGTGTTGGAAGTCTTAATTCAGAGGTATAAGGCAAACGAGTGAAATTAAAGGCATGTGGCACTGTGGGTTAATGGACTGGACTGCAAAGTCTGTTTGAACTGCAGGGTTGGTGGTTAAAGCTTACCCGTGCTCCTCAGAAGCCCAATACAGGGTCACTGTGGGTCAGAACAGACTCCACAGCACTTGACAACAATAACAGCAACATATTAGCAAAGAATAAGTGAAACTCTCTATTTGCAGATAATATGATTCTATATATAGAAAATTCCAAAGACTCAGCAAAAATTTATTGGAACTCATTGCAATATTCAGCAAAATGACAGCGTACAAAATCAGCATACAAAAATTAGTTGGATTCATCTACACTAACAAAGACAGCTCTGAAAAGGAAATTAGGAAAATAATACCATTTACAATAGCCACCCAAAGGATTAAATATTTAGGAATAAATCTAACCAGAGGAAAAAAAGACCTATTCTAAGAAAACTACAAAACATTACTACAAGAAACCAAAGATTAACAAAAATGGAAGAATATACCATGCTTATTGATAGAAAGACTTAACACTGTAAAAATGTCAGTGCTACCCAAAGCAATATATAGATATAATAGAATCCCAGTTTGGATTACAGGAACATTCTTTAAAAAAATGTAGAAAACTATCATGAACTTTATATGGAAGGGAAAGGGTCCTAGGATAAGAAAAGCAGTGCTTAAGAAGAAGAACAAAGTGGGAGGTCTTTCCTTCCCTGATTTCAAAATTTACTACATGTCCACAGAGGTCAAAACAGCCTGCTATTGGTACAATGAAAGATACATAGATAAATGGAACAGAATTGAGAACACAGAAGTAGATCCATTCATATACAGTCAACTGATCTTTGACAAAGGGTCAAAATACATTAAATGGGGAAGTGATAGTCTCTTCAAAAAATGGTGCAGACAAACTGGAGAAATCAATTTGCGATAGAATGAAACAAGATCCATATCTCACACCATATATAAAAACTAAGTCAACATGGATTAAGGACCTAAATGTAAATCCCAAAACTATAAAGATCATCAATGAAAAAATAGGAACACACTTAAGGGCTCTAATACACGGTGTACATAAACTATCAAACATGGCAAATAACACACAAACAATAGAGGACAATATAGCTGACTGGGACATACTAAAAATTAGAGACTTACATGCATCAAAACATTTCACCAAAAGTGTAAGTAAACAGAGAACCCAGACTGCAGAAACTTTTTTTTTGCAATGACATATCAGAGAAGACACTAATCTCTAAAATTTATGGGAAACTACAACACCTTTACAAGAAAAAGACACCCCTATTAAAAACAGGCACAAGACATGAAAAGATACTTCACCAAGGAAGACATTCAGGCAGCCAACAAACATATGAAGAAATGTTCAAAATCATTAGCCATTAGAGAGATGTAAATCAAAACAACAATGAGCTATCATCTCACACCAGTATTAACAGCAAAGTTAAAAAACAACAACAACAACAACAACAACAAAAAAAACAGAGGACAATAAGTGCTGGCAAAGGTGTGGAGAGACTGGGACCCTCCTACATTGCTGATGGGACTGTAAAATGGTTCGGCCACACTGGAAAACAGTATGGCACTTCTTCAGGGAATTGGAAATAGAACTACCTTATAATCCAGCAATTCCTTTATAGTGTAATATAACCACAACAAATAAGAACACAAGTAGATATATGCACATCGATGTACATAGCAGCACTATTCACAATAGCAAAAAGATGGAGACAGCCTAAGAAGAAGCCACCTGTCAGTGGAAGAATGGATGAACTTTGGTACATACATACAATGGGATACTATGCTACCTTGAAGAATAACGATGAAGCTGCAAAACACTTCATAACATGGATGAACCTTGAAGACATTATACTGAGTGAAATTAGTCAATCACAGAAGACAAATATTGCATAAGACCATTATTGTAAAAGTTTAAGAAGATATTTCCATATTAAAAGAAAAATTCTTTGATGGTTACCAGCGGCAGGAGAGAGGGGACAGTAACTCACAAAATAAGGGGTAGATACATGATAGTTTGGATAATGGGAGGGCAATATACAAGGAGGGGTGAGGCAATACACAGGAAGAGGGAGGGAGGTAGAGGAACAAAGAAGATAGGGGAAGACTTAACGGAGGTTTGCATGGACTAAATGGGATAGAGGTAAACAGTAATGTATATACAACCTTGGAACAACAGGGCTCTGTGATACAGGGATCCAGACATAGTCTGAATGAGTAAAGGAGGGGAAAGTAATGTTAAGGAGCTTGACTATCTTGTGGATATTGGTTCCGCCTACCTTCTGTTGTAAAATAGACATTTAAATGTGATAGAAAGGAATATTGGGAATTATAGTTACAGAAAGCTTGTAAGCCCATCATCAACATATAACTGATTGTATTAATGAAAATGGAAATTAGAACTTGCACAGGGAAATAGGCTTCTTGTTAAGGCTTTGTGGAGTATGGTACCTTAGATGGGATCTTGAGCCCCACCCAGAACCTTGTGAGGTGGAACATTCCCACTTGTAAAGACATGCAGACCAACCCCAAACAGCTAGAGGAGCAGAAGATATTTCTTGAAAGAGAGACCAGTGGGGGTAGGAGAAAGCAGACTGTTTTCCAGTTAAAATATCAAACAATTAAACATCAAGGCAAGAAAAGTCAGTCCATCAGGGTAAATGCCCTTCTGAGACTGAAATTCAAAGGGAATATACAAGCAGTCTGGTATACTTGCTGGTGACCTCCCTGGTCTATTTGTGAGAGGGAGTGGGGGAAATGCAGCAACAAAGACATAGGCTATGTTTGTTTGTGTTCCATAGACACGAAAGGCTGGCTTGTCTGAAGTTTAGGGAGACATGTCAACTCCCAAGCCTATGGACACTGACCTAGCCATTGGGAGCTAGAGTTGAGAGTGAAGCGGCCAGCTAGTCTGAAATGAGAGGAAGTGTGTGAGAACTCCCATACTTGCAGATGGTGCCCATTTGACCTAGCTTGGATGGCTAGCTGACTAGAACTCCGCCAGATGAAGATGAAGTTTGATATGGGAAGGAAGAGTAAATTGCTATAATTTGATGAATTGGACCTTTGCTTATGATTGTAGTTGCTCAAAATAACAACAGAAAAGAAAGCATTCTTCAAATCAAGGATCAGACTTACCTCCTCAGTACACTGGGTTGACGGGGACGGGTAACTTTATATTTCATAAAATTCACCCACTTTAAGGGTACATTTCATGATCTTTCATACATTAACACAGTAGCATAGTGTGGTGCAGTGAGGTATTTAACGTCTCTTCTATTCATAGTCTTTGTAACTTCCACCAAACAATGTTTTTCCTGATGGATCTAAGTAAGGGGAAGTGGGAGAAGATGCTGATAGGATGACATGATTCAGTTGTTACAGGACTAATTGTGATTGGTCAATTTTGACATCCTGCTGGGTATAATATGAGCTATCTCAGAGACAGAAGGGAGGATCCCAGTACCATTAAAGAAAAGGAGCAAGGAGTGGAACACATCCTATGGACCAAGATATCTCTGTGCATTGAACCCCCTCAACCCAGTGGACAGAAAGCTGTGATACTGGAGAAATGTCAGAGGAGCAGCAAAAGTGGAATCAAGAGCCAGAGCACAAGACAGACAGGTGGGCTTCTCAGCCCTTGGAGCAAGCAAGTAAAGCTGAGTGACTTTCAGCAGGAGACTTAGTTGCAGAATGGGGTGCCTTCTGGTACTTAATTGAGGGAGGTAGGTTTGTTGACCCATGGAGCTAGAGCCTAGTGCCTTCAGGCTGAGGCTTGTAGTGGAGTTATATCAACAGTAATTGTCAGCATTTGTCACCAGCCTGAAAAGCTTTTTGTAACATTGGCCAGGCATACAGAGGTCTGCCTGTGGGCCCATCTGAGGAGTGGCTGTCCTGACTGGGAGAATTGTGCCCTGACCATTTCTGACCTTGAATTATATAACCTGTTAACTTCTCTGACAAGCCCATAACTGTAAATATGGTGTCTGAGTTCTGTGTGGCCAATGAATTATCAAACCTAGTTGGGTAGAGAGAGCTGTGGAAGGGATGGTTTGGTGCCACATTTTTGCATGTAACTATCAGTATAATCCAGTTTTAGAAGGTTCCCATCACTCTAAAAAGGTCCCTTCTGCTTGTCTGCATTTATTCCTCACTCCTGTTCCAAGCCCCAGGCTACCACTGATTTTGCTTTCTTTCTCTAGATTTTTGCCTTTTTAAGAAATTTCTTATAAATGAGTCAAAAAGGTCCCTTGTGCTTGGTTTATTTAGCTTAGCATGAAGTTGCCTAGGTTCATTCTTGTTGCAACATAGCATGTGTCACTAGTTTGTTCCTTTTTATAGCTGAGTGATGGTGTATGCATAGATTACTTTTTATTCACAGTAGATGGACATTTAAA
The DNA here is from genome assembly GCF_000296735.1 of Chrysochloris asiatica. Taxonomy (NCBI): domain Eukaryota; kingdom Metazoa; phylum Chordata; class Mammalia; order Afrosoricida; family Chrysochloridae; genus Chrysochloris; species Chrysochloris asiatica. Next base: position 1,665,110 of record NW_006408533.1, on the reverse strand, counting down.
TTTTTTTCCAGTTTTGAAACTGTGAATAATGCTGCTATGAATATTCATATGCAAGTGCTTTTATTTCTGTTGGATACAGTTCCAGGAATGGAATTTTTATGACAAATTTTTGCTTAACTTTTTAATAAACTTCTTATCTATTTTTCTTTTGTATATGTATGATTATATATATATATCTTGCCATTGTTAAGTACTATCAAGTCAGTTCTAACTCATAGCAACCTTGTATAGGGTTTCCATGGAGCAGCTGGTGAGTTTGAACTGCTGACATTGCGATCTCACAGTGATATACCAGGACACACTCTCTCTTCTCTGTATGTGTATATATATATATGTGTGTGTGTGTGTGTGTGTACTTATAATTTCCCATTTTATGTTGTGCAGATATAACTTTCCCCCAAAGTTTTTCCTGATCCCAAACAAAAAGTCATTACCCCTTAAGCAGTAACTTTCCAGTCTCCCTGTCTCCCAGCTCCTTGTAACCACTAACAACTTTCTGTCTTTATGAATTTACTTATCTTAGATATTTCATATAAGTGGAATCGTGGTATTTGGCTAATATTAGAAAAATGGAAAATAATAAGTGTTGGTGAGAATGTAGAGACAGTGGCTACTGATGAGAATGTAAAATTGTGCAGTTGCTATGTAGACTTGCATCTTCTCTGTGCTATGGGCTACCTTCTTACTGTTTTGCTCTTGGCAAGTAGGTACCTATAGTTGTGTCTTACAAAGCTTCTCCCAAGATTTTTAAGATTCCAGATTCTCTCACTTAATTGGGATGCTGCTATGAATATTGGTGTGCATATATCTACTCATGTTATAGCTCCTATTTCTTGTGGGTAAATACCAAGTAGAGAAATTGCT
>NW_006408533.1:1641347-1657195 GCF_000296735.1 Chrysochloris asiatica | reverse complement strand
CCTTGCTTTCACCAATGCCTTCAGTGCAGCTTCAACTTCTTCCTTCAATACCTTCGGTTCTTGATCATATGCTACTTCTTTAAACGAGTGAACATTGACCAGTTCCTTAAGTACAGTGACTCTGTGTATTCCTTTCATTTTTTTTTTTTTAATGCTTCCTGTATTATTCAATATTTTGCCCATGAAGTCCTTCAATATTGCAACCTGAGGCATGAAAAATGCTAAGTACATTTTGGTGTTCTAGCTCCAGGTCTTTCACATTGCATTATATTTTACTTTGTCTTCTTGAGCTGCCTATGAATTGTCCATTCAGCTCATTTACATCATCATTTCTGACAGTTACTATAATTGCTCTACATTCAAGAGCAAGTTTCAGTTTCTACTGACATCTATTTTGGTCTTTTCTTTCTTCCTATTTAATGACTTTTTGCTTTCTTCCTGTAGGTTGTTGATGTCGCCCCACAACTCTTAAAGTTTTTCATTAAGAGTATCTAGTTTATCAAATCATTTCTTGAGATGGTCTCTAAATTCAGGTGGAATCTACTCAAGGCCAAAATTTGATACTCGTTTTAATTTTCTTCAGTTTCAGCCTAAATTGCATATAAGCAATTAATAGTCTGTTCCACAATTGGCCCTTGGCCTTGTTTTGGCTGATGTTACTGATTTTCTTTATCATTACTTACTGCAAATGTAGTCATTTTGATTCCCGTGTTTTCCATCCAGTGAGGTCCATGTGTATAGCCTGTTTATGTTGTTGAAAATGGTATTTGCAACGAATAAATCAGTGGTCTTAAAAATTTCTGTCATGTGATCTCCTGCATTGTTTCTATCACCAAGGCTATATTTTCAAACTACTGATCCTTCCACTTTGTTTCCAACCTTGCATTCACATCACCAGCAATTCCCACTGCATCTTAATTACATGTTTGATCAGTATCAGACAAAAGAAGTCTATAGAATCCTTCAATTTTATCATCACTGGCTTTAGTGAATATGTATAAATTTGAATACTAGTAGTAGTAACTGGTCTTCCTTGTGGTGGTGTTGGTGTTGTTGTTAAGTACCTATGAGTTGGTTCCAACTCATAGTGTCCCTGTACAGGGCTTCTGAGGGGCAGTTGGTGGGATTGAACTGATCTTGTGGTTCACAGTCCAATGCTGATCCACAGTACCACACCAGAAGTCTGGTCTTCCTTGTAGCCATATGGATATTATGCCATCACATACAGCATTATACTTCGGGGCTCTTTTAGACAATGAATATAACACCATGCATCTTTAGTTTGTTGTTCCCGATATTGTAAACTGTTTGAATATCAGGTTCAAAATGGCCAATACCAGTCCATTTTTAGCTCACTAATGCCACTAAAGAAGTCCTGGTGTGGCGCTGTGGGCTAATGCATCAGACTGTAAAGTCATTTGAACTAAAAGGTTAGTGGTTCAAGCTCACCAGCTGCTCCTTGGAAACCCTATACAGGGTCGCTATGGGTCGGAATCAACTCAATGGCACTTAACCACAACAGCAATGCCACTAATGCTTAGGATATTGATCTTTATGCATTTCATTTCATTTTTGATGGCTTCCATTTTTCCTAGATTTATTATTTGTACGGTCCACATTCCAGTCCATTTATTAATACATGTTTGCAGCTATTTCTTCTCATTTTGATTAGTGTCCCTCATCACATGAAGGACCGGAAAGTGTTACTCATCCACATCATTAAGGTCAACTCTACTTTGAGGAGGCATTTTGTTCTCAGTCATATTTGAGTGCCTTCCATACTGTAGGCTCATTTCTGGCACTATTCGTAAGGTTGTATCATTGATAAATAGTCCAGTTCTCTTTATTCCTAGTCGGTCTTAACTCTGGAAGCTCCACTGAAAGCTGACCACCGTGGGTGACCCAGCTGGTATTTAAAATAATGGTGGCATAGCTTCCAGCCTCACAGCACACAAGCCACCCCAGTAAAACAGACTGACACATAGTGGTGGTGAGCCATGATAACTTCAGTTGTTCTTCCTAGTGCATTCGTTCTACCGTCTGTTTGATTCTGTTGTTGAGAGCTTCTCTTGCTTTTTTTGTAATTCAGTTGCTTAACTGTTCAATTGCAGTAGTTCTTTCTCTTTTTTTAATGTTTCACATTTCCTTATTGAGTCTCTCATTCTGTTCCTCCATTTGTTTCCTGATTTCTGCTAGCTTATTTTCTGCATTATTTTTGCTTTTTGCTTTTTTGTAAATGTTTTAATTGTGAATTGAGTGCAAGTTTACAAGGCAGATCATCAGTTTTACATTCAACAAATCACACAACTTGTTTCATTACAATGATTATAATCCCCTCCATGTACCATCAGTCAACAGTATTTCTCTATATTCATTTTAGCTCTTTTTATTTTTTTTAAAAATACTCAGGTATATGTAATAATTTATACCACCAAAAGGCACATTCTGCAAGTCTGCCTCCTGGCCTCCAGCTCTCAGTTCCTCTCTTTCCATGAATTTAGAAGCCTCGACTGCTCCCTCTCTCCATGTCCTCATCTCTGCCTCCATCTCTGGTGTCGCTGTTTTTCTGGAGAAGGTCCTGCATTCCGCTCGTGCTCCTCTCCCTTGATGGTCCTAGGGTTGCTTTTTTCCTTTTAATATATTTAGCATCATACTCTGAAAATTATTAATTTTTTGTGTTAAACTGAACTTCATAGTAGAATTTTTCTTTTCTTCATGTCTTACTTTTGTTTACCCCTTCTTTTCTTGTGACTTTGTGTTTTAAGGAGCTCTGGTAGCGTAGTGGTTACGAATCGGGCTGCGAACCTTAAGGCCAGCGGTTCGAAACTACCAGCCGCTCCGCGGGAGAAAGATGAGGCTTTCTACTCCCGTAAAGATTTACACCCTCGGAAACCCTGTACAGGGTCGCTATGGGTCGGAACCGACTCGATGGCACTTCACAACAACAACATTTTTGTTGAACTTGGGCCATTTAGTTATTTTTTTATCTTAATTTTGTCACAAAAACTTTACATTTTGTGTTGTGGCTTTTTTGGAAATTGTTTCTACTTGGATACCCTGGTGACGCAGCATCCAAGCACCTGGATGCCCATTGAAAGGCTGGGGCCTTTACCCAAAGCAGCCACTTTGTGGGAGAAATACACAGTAGCCCATCTTCACAGACTCACTGCCCTGTGAACCCCATAGGGCATGTCCACTTTGTCCCACAGGGTCTCTATGAGTCAGAATAGACCCAGTGACAGTGGACTTAGTGTTACCTCCACCTAAGAAGCAGTAGAGGGCACTCTTAGCCTTAGTTACACATGTGCAGGAGGGGCAATTTAACTGGCTGCAGCTGCTGACCTGTGGTGGCGCTTGACTTTCCTGGAGGAAGGTTGGAGGCTCTCTGTGATTTCTTTCAGGTGCCCATCCACAGGCTTACCCATGGTATCCAGCTGTGGGTAGGGAGTCAGCCATTTCCTTTGTGCTGCCTATCAGTCTAAAGTATTCCCTTAGCTCTGCTGCCCTTGCAGTTTTTCCGGTGGGTCCTAGTGCTTGTTCCTCAGCGGGGTTGGTAGTACTGTCACAGTGCCACAATCACTTTCAACCCCTCTATATTGCAGGGCCTGTGAACTCCCAGAGCCAGTGTGAACTACCATACAAGATCAGGCTGCTGCTTCCTGAGATTAGCTCCCTTTCTGTGTCTCCTGTTCAGGTTATTGCCCAGTCCCATTCAAAAAGGGCTGTGATGAGTGAATGTTTCTAGTATTAGGCAGGTAGGTTCTCTCAGCTTCTGTGGCCTCTCTCCCAGTTCTGGACTCAGCTGCTTTCTGGAGATCTGATATCTCAGTGTGTGCTTTCAAAATTTTGTTGGGAGAGTAGATGGGTGTCTTGCAATGAGTTATTTTATGATTATTCTAGCCATAGTCTTTGTAACTCCCACCAAACAACTGTCTCGTGATGGGGCTGGATAAAAGAAGGTGGGGAAAGATGCTGATAGTATTATATGACTCAGTTGTGAGTGATTGATAACAGCGCTAATTGTGATTGGAAGGACTTGGAACTCTAACTTGGGTTTAAAATGTGTCCTCTCAGAAGTAGGAATGGGGGATTTTACTATCAACAAGAAAGAAGAGGCAGAAGTAGAGTGCATCCTTTGAGTCCCTATATCCCTGTGTGTTGAACCTGGACCCAGGAGGCAGAGCTGTGACATAGGATCAGCAGACGCAAACCAAGAGCCAGAGACAAACCTCCTGAGCCCACCGAGCAAGTAAAACTAAGAGTCTTCAGGTGGGAAGCTTGTTTGCAGAGTGGAGTGCCTTCAGGCACTTGGTTGGGGACCTGTGTTCCCTGACTCACAGAGCTAAAGCTGAGTGTTTTGAGGCTAAGTGCTTTCAGTCTGAGGCTTAGAGCAGATTAGAATGCCCTTTGGGCACTATCAGCAGTGCAAAAAGAGATCTGTAACACTGCCCAGGCAGGGCAGAGACGAGGCCAAGGGACTGAAGGCCCCAGAGAAGCCTGCCCATAGGCAAAAAGCTGTCCTAACCAAAGAACTGTATCTTAAACATTTCTGGTCCTGAATTCAGAGGAGGTCAGCTGCCTCCCGCGCCGCTCCCACAGTGTATCTTTGCCATCTTGCTCTGCTCCCTTTCTCTGATCTTTTAATACCATCATACCCAGAAGTTTCTTTCAGTCTTTTTTTTTTTTTTTGGTTTTTAAAAGATTATTTGAAAGATTTGGTAAATTAACTATGACACAGGAGTATATTGTTTTTATTCTAATTATGGACAAGCCCAGCATGATCTCTAAACATTAGTTATAATCCTACAATTGGAAAGCTTATATGCATTATGAGTTAAAAAACAGTAATGCTTATCTGTGTCTTATTGACTACCCAAAGACATTCCATTGTGAATCATAACAGTTGTGGATAAAATGTTAAAGAATGAGAAATTCAGAATACTTAATAGTGCCCATGTGGAATCTGTACAAACAGAAAAAGGGGATGCTCCTTTTGAAATAAATAAAAAAAAGTGTGCATCAGAGTTGTTCAGTCTGTATGCTGAGCAAACTAGCTGAGAAGCTGGACTATATGAAGAAGAACACAGCTTCAGCATTAGAGGAAGACTAACAATTTGTAATACACAGGTGATACAACGTTGCTTAAAGTGAAAAGTAATTAAAGCACTTGTTGATGAAAATCAAAGACTACAGCCTTTAGTTAGATGACACTTGAACAACAACAAAAATACTCACAACTAGACCAGTAAGAAACATCATGGTAAACAGGGAAAAGATTGAAGTTGTCAAGGATTTAATTTCACTTGGATCCACAGACAATACCTATGGAAGCAGCAGTCAAGAAGTCAAATGGGCAAATCCACTGCAAAGACCTCTTTAAAGTGTTAAAAAGATAGAAGATATTACTTGGATATCTAAGGTGCACCTGATCCAAGCCATGATGTTTCCAGTTACCTCATATGCTTGTGAAAGTTCAACAGTGAATAAGGATAACAAAAGAATTGATGCCTGTCAGTTATGGTGTTGGAAAAGAATATTGACTGTAGGAGCTCTGGTAGCATAGTGGTTACGAATCGGGCTGCGAACCTTAAGGTCAGCGGTTTGAAACTACCAGCTGCTCTGTGGGAGAAAGATGAGGCTTTCTACTCCCGTAAGGATTTACACCCTCGGAAACCCTGTACAGGGTCGCTATGGGTCGGAACCGACTCGACGGCACTTAACAACAACAACAACAATGGTCTGCCGTAAGAATGAACAGAACTGACTTGAAGGAAGTACAACCAAAATGTTCCTCAGAAGCAAGGTTGGTGAGACTGTGTCTCATGAACTTTGGACATGTTACCAGGAGGGACCAGTCTCTGGAAAAAGACATCATGCTTAGTAAAGTAGAGGGTGAGCCAAAAAAGAGGAAGATTTCTCAATGAGAGGACTGACACAGTGGCTGCAACAGTAGGCTTAAGCACAACAGTGTGAAGCGGGTGCAGGATTGAGCAGTGATTCATTCTTCTGTACACAGGGCCACTCTTGAGTTGGGACCCATTCAACAGCACCTAACAACAAAGAGGAATGGGTTTATTACATATTGTTTCCCACTGTCATAGTTCTAATAAATAGATTTAACTAATCTTTTGTATAAATTACAACTAACAACAACAGTAGGGTTCTGTGGTTAAAATTAATGTACTAGGCTTTTAAAAAGAAGTATTTATTTATCATTTGTTCCTTACTTTATATTTCAGATGCCGTTACAATTTTGAATTTTTTTCCTGTAATTGATTTAAAGAAAGGTATATGATAATATAGTACATAATTGGACTGTGGCACTTACCTTTGTTTTTATTTGTTATGATTTCCTAGCAGAATTCAGTATATAATGAAACCAAATGCTTACTATGTTCCTTGTTTCAAGAAGTATTTCTCTCTCATGTGGAATACAAAAGACACAGATAATCCTGGGGTTTGCATAGTTTTCTATTTTGTTCTCTCAGATTTCATTTCTCGTACTATGTACTGAATGTTTACTGTGTGTCAGGTACTGTTCAGTCGATTAGACATACATCATTGCATTTCATGCTAAACAACAACCCTGGAATACCGGTGTCAATACTGACATTTGGTGTAGGTTGTAGCTGACTGAGAAGATGATTAGTGAGCATCAGGTTAATTGAGGTGGTTGTGGCATTTAACCCCTGTGGAGGATGTGGGAGGGAATTGGAGATGGGGCCAGGAAGCAGGCTTGGGCAGAGAGATTGTCAGGCTGTGATGCAGTCTCTTTGAAATGCCCCCAGCCAACTCTATGAGGAGTTCTTACTGCTCTGAGCTTGGGTAAGAGGGCCAGGACTTTATAGCCCTGGGACAGTCAGTCAATGAATCACTTATCATAGCTGATGTGCTATAAAGAGCCCCACAAAGTGCCGTTTCTCTTATGTGTCCCTGGGTAGTAGAGATGGTTAACTCATTAAAAGTTTGGAAGTTTGAGTCCACCCTGAGGTACCTGAGAAGTTATTAGTCCTTTGGAAAATCAGCCATCGAAAACACTGTGAATCACAGTTCTCTGACACATGTGGGGTTGCCATGAGCTGCAGTTGACTTGACAGCAACTGTTAAGTGACAGCAAGTCAGTTCCTACCCACAGCGACCCTGTATAAGGTTTCCGAGGAGCAGTTGGTGAATTTGAACCGCCGACCTTGTGTTCAGTCTGACTTTGTAGTCGAATACTTATCCTACAGCTCCCAAATTTCTTTTGTTTTTTCAGGAGTTGGTAATGATACTCTTGGAATATAATGCTGATACCACTGTTGTTAATGGGAGTGGACAGACAGCAAAAGAAGTCACTCATGACAAAGAAATCAGAAATATGCTTGAAGGTAAGTATTATAGATCTTAATATAGTTATCTGTTTCTTGAGTTATAGCTAAGATCCAGAGTATAAGTAAAAATGTCTTCTGAGATGTCAAAATACAAGACATCAATCCTTTGTTCCAGAGATAATTTTCACAAGTCATTGGTTAGAGACACACTTATTTATGATCATTTCCTCAAGCCATCATTTACAGCTTTTAAACTCTTACTTTATACAAAATGATGGCAAGTTTTTTTATTTACTTTTTAAATTTCTAAAGGCAGAAAATTGGACCTGTGAGGGCATGTGGCTGACAGACTGAAACAGCAAGAAATATAGAAGGAATATATAACTGCAGGATGGACACACTATAAGTACAGCAACTGAGAGTCAGGTGACATATGAGAAGGCAGGTCTGAGGATTGAATTAGACTTCATGAATCATGAATACACAGGTTCGTACTGCCTTCTGAATTCTATTGAAAAGAAACATAAAGAGTTGGATTTTAGTTGTATTCAATTAAAATTGTTCAGGACATGTTTTCTTGGATTTGAAGTACAGGCAGTCCCTGATTTATGATGGGGTTCCAATTTTTGATCACTTTACTGTAGATTGGTTCTGATGATGTAAGTCTAATCCATATATATATTAGTTTTCATTTTTATTGTCTTTATTATTAGCATCATTATAAATCATAACATTGAACATATCTGTGAATGAGCGTCTGAAAATGATAACCTCAGCCAATTATGTCCTGTAGCATTGTATGTAGTGCATATTACTAACAATACGATGTACTTGCATAAAAGAAAACCAGACGGGTGTAAGTGCAGTTCATCTTATAACTCAAAGAAGCAGTCAGTCTGGGACCACCTGTTTTAAAACAGTGTACTGATTAATAAAGTATATGCATGAAAATATGCCTCATTAATGAACAGCTCATTGTTTTCACAAATGGAATCACATCTAGAAAGGGAGAATTACCAGCATTCTAGCACCCCATCCCTCCACCAAATGTGATTACACAGTCCAGGAACATATACAGGTTTTCAATTCTGAATCCCTTATTATGAACCTAGACAGTCTAGAAAAAAACATGAATGAGCCCTTTACTTCCTTTCCATAAAATCTGTAACTAACATTAAGCATTATTTGATTATTCAGTAACTATTTATTTGCTCAAGTGTGCACTGTGCTAAATAAACATTGTTACAAATGCTTGCAATATGAAGAAGAATAAGAACAGGGTCTTGACTTCAAGAATGCCTGAGAAGCATATATTATAACGTAAGGGTATACTTAAAATTGTAGAGGTAAGTACAAAAATAAAGGTATTCCTGATCTCCAGAAGCCAGAAAGAGGAGCCAGTGAAGAACACATGACTTGAATATCCTGAATTTCAGCAAAAGAAGGTAGCATTGGGGGCCTGTGTTGAGGTTTTGACCTTCTTTCTCAGGTAAAGAGGGGTCTGGGAATGGAAATAGAACTGTGAGGATAGAATATAATGCTAATCATTTCTTTAGATAAAACTAAACTTGTTTCAGCTATTCTTGTATTCATTATGCTTGTTCCCTGTAGTTTAAATAGGATGATATGTTTATTGTCTTGAACAACAATTAGCACATAGCAATTTATCTGTTTTCTTCAATCACGGGCCAAGAAGACCTTAAAAGACTGTTCTAGTTCCTTCCCTTGCAGCCTTTGCATGGGACACTGTACACACATTTTGAGTGCATGGAATTATTAAACCTTTTTATGAATTTACTTCTATTCTGTAAGCCAAAACAAAATTGAGACCTAGCAGAAATGAGACCTTTTTACATATTCCAGTCGCGAACAAAACAGATTGACAGTTGCCCCTTTTTCCCTGCATGTGAGAAGCAGTATAGAGTAGTTTTAAGAGCATGAACTCTGGAAGAAACCTGCCCGAGTTCAATTCCCAGCTCCTCCACTTCCCTGTGCAACCTTGGTTAAGTTCCTTTATCTTGATACCTCAGTTTCTTTATCTGTAAATGGGGATAATAGTATAGTAAAACATACCTAATAAAGAACTACTACTCAATAATATTAATAAGTTAATAGTTGTTGTTAAGTGCCGTCGAGTCGGTTCTGACCCATAGCGACCCTGAACAGGGTTTCTGAGACTGTAAATCTTTACGGGAGCAGAAAGCCTCATCTTTCTCCCGCGGAGCAGCTGGTAATTTCGAACTGCTGACCTTGCGGTTTGCAGCCCGATTCATAACCACTACGCTACCAGAGCTCCTTTGAATAGCCCTTGTCACATAGTATGGTATTTTTCTTTTCCATAATAATCATATTGTATTTTTGGTATTTTGGAAGAGGAAAATCATAGCAAATAACTGTTAAATTAGCAGCCAACATTTTCTGTGCTGAAAACCTACTATGTACATTGTGCATATCAATTAATCCTAAGATCACAGCTGTGAAGTATGAGAATAGTAATGTCAACTCTGTTTTGCAAATTATGACTTGGAATGAAAGAATTTAAACCCATGCTGAAAGCTTAACTTTTATGGGACTTGAATAGCACCATATATTTTCCTGTGACCTATTTTTACAGTACAGGAATCTTTGGCTAATATTTGAAATGCAGAGACTCCCAAATTAACCTTACAATGCCATTTTATCTGGTGACATTTATTAAGGGACCTATTATGACACTATTAGAGAGAGTTAAGTATGTAAATCATACATCCATTAAGAAATTTTCCATTTCTGAGTAGAACCCTCAATATAAAAACTTTTTTGTGAATGGAGAGATTTATTTAAAGCATGGCTTTCACTAACTCCAGTATAGGCTTACTTAATTTTTTGCAAATAAACATTCACCACCTAATAACATAATGTCTATGCACAAACCTTTGCTTAGACTTTTTTTTTAGCAAAAAGTACATTTAATGAAATTGACTCGTTTTCAGCTATCACATGGTATGTTTTATAGTATTTAATTGTTGTTAAGTGCTGTCCAGTCAGTTCTAATTACGGTCCTAAAAACGTGACATCAGGATTAGAGGAAGGCTCATTAACAACCTGCGATATGCAGATGATGCAGCCTTGCTTGCTGAAAGTGAAGAGGACTTAAAATATTTACTGATGAAGATCAGAGACCACAGCCTTCGGTATGGATTGCATCTCAATGTAAAGAAAACAAAAATCCTTAGTACTGGACCAATAAACAACGTTCTTATCAATGGAGAAAAGATTAAAGTTGTCAAGGACTTCATTCTTCTTGGATCAACTATCAACACTCATGGAAGCAGCAGTCAAAAAATCAAACGATGTATTACATTAGGCAAACCTACTGCACAGTGCAGACCTTTTTAAAGTGTTGAAGAGCAAAGATGTCAGCTTGGGGACTAAGGTGTACCTGACTCAAGCCATGGTATTTTCAATAACCTCATATGCATGTGAAAGCTGCACAGTGTATAAGGAATTCCAACTGTATAAAAATTGATGCTTTTGAGTTAATGGTGTTAGAGGAGAATATTAAAAGTGCCTTGGGCTGCCAAAAGAACCAACAGATCTGTGTTGGAAGAAGTAGAGCCAGAGTGCTCCTTGGAGGACAAGGTGGCCAAACTTCATCTCTCATATTTCAGACATATTGTCAGGAGTGACCAGTCTGGAGAAGGATATCATGTCGTCTTAGGAGACCTATTTTCCAGTAAGCTGGAGGGTCAAAGAAAAAAAGGAAGACCCCCAGCGAGATGGATTGGCAAAGTGGCAGCATCAATGGGCTGAAGCGTGGCAACAACTGTGAGGTTGGCCTACGACCAGGCAGTGTTTCATTTTGTTGTGCATAGGGTTACTATGAGTCAGTCCAGACTCGATGGCACCTAACAACATCAACAATAGGGTTTCCAAGGAGCAGCTAGTAGAATTGAACTACCAACCTTGTAGTTAAAATTGACTTTGCAGGCCAGTGCTTATCCTACAGTGCCGTACCAGGACTCCACGTGTTATTTAGTAAGTATATAAATGTAAACAAAGTAGTATAAATGTCAGTATATTTATATGGTTCGTGCATCTTCTTAACCAGTGTTAGTTTCTATTCTTACTTTTCTGTTCACATTCTGAGTCTCATGATCAAAAGGATGAACATCACTCACCTACCTGACCATGGCACATATGTGATAACATTTCAGTATACAAAATAATTGAGAATTCTTTGTGTTGGTTAACATAGTGAATTGGAAATGTAAATTCATCCAGCCCTGTACTGTGAAATGTGAGGCAGTGGGAATGACAATAAAGTCTAAGTGGATTTGAATTAGAATTCAAAATATTTGCTTTTTCTGAGGACAATCACTTTATTCTTTATGCACTTTTGTAATAAACGTGTGAATAGCCTTCTGATTAGAAATACAGTAATATGTACTTTCCTTTCCCAGCTGTAGAAAGAACTCAACAAAGAAAGCTTGAAGAATTACTTTTAGCAGCAGCTCGAGAAGGCAAAGCAGCAGAACTCACTGCACTGGTAAGCAGCTGCAACAGAGAATATTTCTTTACTTTATACTTTAGGAAATTTCTCACTTGACTTTAATTGTGGGAATGAAAATTCCAGAGGTCATAATAATACAGCAAAAAATGTTAAGTGTCTAAAAGCACTATAATGGCCATAGTGTAAGTAGAACACATTTTCAACTGGGGTGTGTCTTTTTGATTTTTTTATTTCCACCCATCCCTCCCCTACCCGCTGAGAACCTGATGGCTAGGAATCCAGCTTTTCCAGGCCCATGATTAGTGTAAAGAACCCACCCCATCCCACCCCCAATAAGGAAATATGGAATATATTTCTTTAGTTTTGATGAGCAGTACAGTCTGAAAAGAATAGTAACTACTTCCTGAAGGTAACGGGCAGAGGAAGAAGTATTTGAAATACAGCATGTGGAAGTTAGAGCAGACTAGAAGCATTATCTGCTCTGTGTGTGTGTCTAGGTCGTCTTAGGAGACCTACTTTCCAGCTTCCATTTCCTACATAGTCTCATTAAGCATGAAACTCTAAATTTTTTCTGAGTTCAAGACTTGAAACATTGCCATTTGCTTTTAAGTTACTTTGGCTCGTTTAAAAAGACTCCTTTGGTTTCCAAATATAGTGCCTAAAACATTTTTGTGAGATAGAGACAGTATAAAGAAGTTTCTAAAACAGTAAGTGAGAGCAGCCGATTCAGTAGAATTTTGACGTTTACACATTCAGCATTTATGGTATTAACTCTTCCCAGTACCAATAATGGTAGGCTGATTTATAGTTCTCCTGTCATGAGTTTGAACTACAAGACTGGAAGGAAGGAGCAAGTCTTAGTTAAATAGTAATTTCCAGAGGTCGGTAGGTGGTGCTGGTGTCTACTGTCAGAGAAGTGTGGGCCCTGGACACAGGCCTGAGATTTGGTGGCATATGGAGAATGACCCAGGAGAGTGACTGGGTTGGTGGGCTCCATGAGCAAGAAACTTCTGGTAGTCTAGTGCCCAGGAGCCCAGCTGTGCTCCAGGTCTATAGTATGAGTTCACCTGGAACATTCACCTTCACCGTTGTGTGTCTTAGAGAAGAAAGTCTGTCTTTGATATGTGACTCTCCGTGCATTTCTTTAATCTTTAGCTCAACAGGCCCAATCCTCCTGATGTTAACTGTTCGGATCAATTAGGAAATACACCGTTGCATTGTGCAGCTTACCGAGCTCATAAGCAGTGTGCCTTAAAGCTTCTAAAAAGTGGAGCAGATCCTAGTCAGAAAAACAAAAATGGTAAGCATGTTGGTGAAAGCCATTGTTGATTATTTTGAAGCTAGAAAATAGAGTCAGTGTGGTATAAAATTATTTTATTTTAGTCTTTAGCCTCTGTTAAAATGTATGGTCACTACTGAAGTTTGAAATCAAGGCATTCACACAAAAGAAAAGCAAGACCTTAATTTACTACTCCCCTGTTAAGACTTCAATATGTAGTAATACCTATTGGACAGTAGGCACTAATGATGACTAAGGTAGATCCTGTCCTCGAGAGAAAGGTAAGAACAAGAGTGACATTCTTATAAAAAAGACAACATTGAATCACCAGGCTAGCAGCTGCCTGGAGGACCCTATTTGTGCCTTTGTTGTGTTTAAGGGCTGTCAAGTCAGTTCCGACTCAGAGAGACTCTCTATAGTGTTTCCAAGGAGCAACTGGTGAATCTTGTGATTCAAAGGACTCCTGTGTACTTTTAGGCACCACATTTTGAGATTCTTCTCTCTTCCCACTACCAGACTGGATTAGGACCCTTCATTGGTCCCGTGGGCCCCTATGTTCACCTCCTTCAAAGCCTAAATCATACTGTGGTCATTGTTGGTTTATGTAACTCTCTCCAATTAGACTGAACTCCTAAAGGTAGGACGGTATTTATCTGTCTCCTTCACCCAGCATCCTTACAGTAATGCATAGCACATAATACCTTGTGAATGTTACATGTTGTGTTGAAGGTTTGGGGTATTTAATAGCTTCATAAAGGATTAATTATTTGGTATAGACCTTGAAGTTGTCCTACTAGGATTTTTTTAATGAGATTTCATCTATAAATACTTCTGTTTGCGTCTGTTATAGAAGGTCTGTCCACATACTTTTTGTTTAGGTTTTAACTGACAACCTTTCAGTTTGCGGCCATCCACTTACACATTGTGTCACCAGCACTCTTTGGCATTAGTCATTGAAGTTAAGTGCCATCAAGTTGGTTCTGATCAACTTCGTAGCGACCCTGTGTAGAGTTTTTGAGAAGCAGCTGGTGGTTTGAACTGCTGAACTTGTGGTTCACAATCCAGTGCTGATCCTACAAGCTCCACACCAGGAGTTCATTAGCGAGATGCAAACCAAAACCATGATGTCATACCACTCTATCTCCACAAAAATGGCTGTGATCAAAACAAAACAGAACAGAAAATAGTACATGTTGCCCAAGATTTGTAGAAATCAGAACCCTCAACCATTGCTGGTGGGAATAATGAAATAGCTAAGCATAGAACTCCCTACCATATAACTCAGTAATTTCCAATCCCAGGTAGACAATTAGAACCAGGGCTACAAACAGAAAGCTGTGCACCAATGTTCACTGCAGCACTATTGACAAAAGCAAAAAGGTGAAAAAAACTCAAGTGTCCATCAACAGTGTATCTTTAGTCTTGATAGCCTAATTATTCTAAAAATTAGGTCCCTTAGTTTTGACCCTATGTTATATTCCAGGTTTTAGCTTTAACATTTAAGTCTTTGATTCAGTTTGACGACATTTTTGTACATGATGTGAGATGTGAATCCTGTCTATTTCTCTGCATTTGTACCACTTTTGCTGGCACCATTTGTTAAACAGATTATGTCTTCCACATTGAATGAACTTTTAGCCTTTGCTGAAGATTAGCTGAAGATTGATACATTTACTTCTGGGTTCTCAATTATATTCCATATCTATATCTGTCTGGTACCAGTGCCAGACTGTTTTTATTACCATGGCTATATAGTAAAATTTGACATCGGTAAGTGTGAGGTCTCCTATTTTTTTCTTTTTCTTCAATGTTGCTTCAGCTATTTGGGGCCTCCTTCCTTTCCATATAAAGTTATAGATTATTTCCATTTCATTAAAGGATGTTTTTAGGATTTGGACTGCATGCATTGTGTCTGTAGATTGCTTTTGTAGTATTGCCATTTTCACAATATTAAATATTTCAATCTGTGAGCATGGGATGTTATTCCATTTATTTATATCTCTTAGTTTTTCAGAGTAGTGTTTTATAATTTTCTTTGTATAATTCTTTTATGTCTCTTGTTAAGTTTATTCCTAGGTTTTTGTGTTGGTGGGGGCTGCAGGGAGCTATTGTAAATGGTATTGTTTTCTTTATTTCCTTCTCATACTTCTCTTTGTTGGTGTAGAGAAGGCTACTGATTTGTGTGTTGATATTGTACCCTGCCACTTTGCTAAAATCCTTCTGTTAGTTCCAGTAACTTTCTTATGCAGTTTCTGGGATTTTCTATGTATAGGATCATGTCATCTGCAAATATGGATAGTTTCACTTCTTCTTCCATTACAATTATTCCTTTTATTTCCCTTTCTTGCCTTATTTGCTCTAACTAGTACTTCCAATATAATATTGAATTTTTGTTGTTGTTACGTGCTATTGAGTGGTTCTAACTCATTGTGATAAGCGTGCACGAATCCCTCCTTTCAAATATCAGCTCAAGAAAATAAAGCCATATATTATAATAAAATAATATGCAAAGATTTGGAATCAGAAAGCCAAAAAGGAAGAACACGCTCAGCATTTCTCAAGCTGGGGGAAATGAAGAAAAGATTTAAGCCTCGACTTTCGTTATTGAAAGATTCTCTGGGCAAATTATTGAATGATGCAGAATGCATGAAGAGAAGAGGGAAGGAATACACAGAGTCATTGTACCAAAAGGAAATGGTTAATGTTCAGCCATTTCAAGAGGTACCATATGATCTTGAGCCAATGATACTCAGGGAGGAAGTCCAAA
>NW_006408533.1:1638951-1640006 GCF_000296735.1 Chrysochloris asiatica | reverse complement strand
TGGAGGGTCAGAGAAAAAGAGGAAGACTCCCAACTAGATGGATTGGCCAGGTGGCAGCATTGATGGACTCAAGTGTGGCAGCGGTAGTGAGATTAGCCCAGGATCGGACGTTGTTTCGTTCTGCTGTGAATGGGGTCGCTATAAGTCGATTCCGACTCAATGACATCGAACAACAACAACAACTCATTGTGATGCTGTGTAGAATTTCTGAGGCTTTAAACCTTTATGTGAGTAGAAAGAATCAGCGTTCTTCCATGAAGCAGCTGGTGGATTCGAACTGCTGACCTTGTGAGTAACAGCCCAATGGGTAACCCACAGTGCCACCAGGGTTCCATTCAGTATTGAATAAGAGTGGTGATAAAGGCCATCCTGGCCTCATTCCTGTTTACAAGGGAAATACGCTCAGTCTTTCTCCAACAAGAATAATGCTAGCTACTGATTTTGCATATATACCATTAATTATATTGAGGAATTTACCTTCTATTCATATTTTACTGAGAGTTTTTATCAGAAAGGATGTTGGATTTTATCAAATGGTTTTATACCTCTCTTGAGATGGTCATGTTCTCTTCTTTTGCTTTATTTATGTGGCTAATTATGTTGACTGATTTTCTGATGTGGAACCATCCTTGCATCCCTAGTATGCATTTTCTTTCTTTCTTTTTTTTTTTTTAATATGGTGTTGAATTCTGCTGGCTAGAATTTTGTTGACAATTTTTGTATCTATATCCATGAATGATATCAATCTGTTATTTTCTTTTTTAGCGATGTCTTTGCTTGGCTTTGATATGAGGGTTTTGCTGGCTTCACAGAATGAATTACGACATATTCTTTCCTTTTCTGTCTTCTGGAATAGTTTGAGTAGAATTAGTGCTAATTCTACTCTAATGTTTGGTAGAATTCTCCACTGTTATTGTCTAGACTGTGCCTTGTTTTGTTGGAAGTTTTTTTAAAAAAAGTATTTTTATTGTGGATTGAGTACAAGTTTACAGGGCAGATCATCAGTTTTACATTCAACGAATCATACACCTTGTTTCATTACAATGATTATAATC
>NW_006408533.1:1618986-1638571 GCF_000296735.1 Chrysochloris asiatica | reverse complement strand
AGTCACAATTAGCCATGATAACAATTACTCACTATTGAATCATAAGAATCTTATCCCCATCTCTTTTAACCAGACCCATCTAGAAAAGATGAAAACAATTCAGTGGGGACTCTTTCTCCCCCACCACCACTACCACTATTAAACTAAACTCCCTCTTGAAACCTTGTAAGCCAGTCACTTTGTGTCTTTATCGACCCCTCATTTTAAGTAGCCAGTGTCTAAGGTGTCCATCCCTATCTGCCCTGTGTACAGAGGGGATAGCATTGATACTTGATGTGAAGACTCCTTCCCTCTCTGATCGTATTTAGAGTTACTACCTCCATGATTCTGACCCATAGCAACACTGTATAGCTTTTCCACGGAGCAGCTGGTGAGCTTGAATTCAGTAGCATATAAGAAACTGTATATCTAAACCATGCCTATCCTTCCATTTTGTTATTGTTATCATTTATTACATCTTCATATTTCATGGCCCTGTAACATAACTTTATTCTTGTTATACATGTATTGCATTTTTAAATGATGGTTTTTATATACTGAGAAGGCTTTCCTTACTGCTGTTCTTTTTTAAGGATATTCTTAGGCATTCTTATCTGCTTATTTTTCCAGATAAGATTTTAAATAGTTTTCTTAGACTTCTTATAAAAATACTGTTGGGATTCAATTGCAATTGCATCCCATGTAAATCAGTTTTGGAATTGGTATCTTTATAAAACTGGGTTTTCCCACTAAAGGGCAAACCAGTATCATACAAAAATGTAAATATTAAATCATCCCAGTTTTTACTGTACTTTGTTGTTGTTGAGAGCAGTTGCAGTGCATTTTTGAAATAACTGCTTATGGTGCGCAAGCAGGAAGGGAGGCTGTTTCATTCAGTTCAAATCACATTTTGTTGAATTTGTGTTGTGTGCCAAGCACTTTGGACATTGAATCAAAAAATGAGGGCACTGGACTGGAATTTCATCTAGTTGGCAGGAGTTCAGAATTTATTTTTGGTAGGAGGGCAAAATTCTGTGAAAGAAATCACATGATCTTTTTCTTCTTGGCCTGAAGGCATCATTTCTCAAAAGCACCCTGGAGATAGAATGAAAATAGCACAGAGTTGGCAGACCTTTATAAGATACCTTCCTGTGTGCTGCTTAGAAAAAATGAAACTGGTTATTGATTTCTCAGTTCACATGTTAAGTTTTTGTCCCACTAACAAAGTAATATATAATTGCCTCCAGTTTTTTCATCAGCAGGTCTATAAATCTTGCTCAGAAATAAGTCTCAATTCCATGTACTTTTGTCCATCTTTACATTTAGTCTCTAGTCCAAATTACCATTATCTTCCACCTGGATTATTGCTAGCGCTCTTTAACTAGTCTCCCTGCTTTACTCTTGGCAACACTTATAACCATTTCCTCTACAGCAACAACAACATTACAAACAACGACAACATTATATTATGTCTTGTTGGGTGCCACCGAGGCGATTCCAATCCACAGTGACAAAGTAGAACTTCCCTCACAGGGCTAGGTTGTAATTTTTACACAGTTGCATCAGCAGGTCTTTCTCCTGTGGAGCAGCTGGGTGAGTTCCAGCCTCCAACCTTTCAGTTAGTAGCCAAACCTGAACATGTGTTCCTTGGAGTCCTTTCTTGATCAGCCTCCCAACCCCTGATATAAAGTGGTCTTTGTTGTTGTTAAGTGCTATCAAGTCAGTTTCAACTCAACAGTGACCCTGTATAGGGTTTCCAAGGCTTTCGATCTTTGTGGGCAGCAGAAAGCCTTATCGTTCTCTCTGTTGTTGTTTTTGCCATCCAGTTGTTTCCAGTTCAGAGCAACCGTGCACAGGCTTTCTGAGGAGCGGCTAATGAGTTTGACCACTGACTTTGCAGTTCAAACCAACCTTGTGGTCTAGTGCTTATTCCGCAGCACCACACCAGTGTGCCGTCATTCTCGAGCAGATCGTTAATCTAAAAATCTCTGCAGAGTGTGCTGATAATTTGGTATCGTTTTGTTGTTGTTGTCACTAATTTATTGTCTGTGTCTCCCTCCTTCTATGTCTGTCTTCACTGTCCAATTTGTTTTTCTGAATGCCAGAGCTCAAAAGAGTCATTTGCACCTATAATAGGAGATACTTAAGCAAAAATTACCCAGTACATTGAAAGCGTTTGATATTTATAAGAAGCTTATTTAATAGATTATTTTACCTTACTTCAGAGTTTCAACTTGATATGTTATTTTGAAGATTTTTTTTTAATGTATAACTTTTGTTTCTCTTGCTACTAGAAAGTGCCACCTGAGGTTAAGGAATGACTCTTTCTCTCTCTCTTTTTTTTTTGTAGCTTGCATCCTTCTTATGATGTTATGCTCACTTTGTATCTCCATCAATAACTGTGATAAAATGAATTCTAGCTTTTTTGTTTTTGTTATTTGACCAAACGTAGAGTACTTGCACTTGTAAGGTTTCATTATCTGCTCTCACTTTTTCTTTTTGTCTTCAATTGTGGACCATCACACCATTCGCTTCTGAGCTCTCTTACCACATGTTTCTCTACACAGTAGCTGAAAAACGGTGTGGTAGACTGAATGATGTTGTGGCACCCCATCAAGTCGATTTGCCATGAAGTCGATTTGGACTCATAGCGACCCGATCTACAGAGTAGACATGCCTCAGAGGGTTTCCTAGTCCTCACAGAAGGAACCTTGGTTCCACAGTGTTTGGCTACTAACTGAAAGGTCAACAGTTTGAACTCACCAGCCATTCCTTGAGAGAAAGACCTGGCAACATACTCCCCTAAAGGTTACAGCCTAGGGAACCTGATGGGACCATTCTACATGGTCCTCATAGGTTTGCTTTGAGTCACAATGGACTCAATAGGACACAAAACAATTGTCTTTACAGAAGCAGATCATCATGTCTTTTCTCCCATGACCTTTTGGTAAACAGCTGAATGCGTAATTATTATACCTCTAGGGCTCCCTGACAGACTGAATAATGGCCTCCAAAGATGTAGTTAAATTACTGGTCTTGAGATGGGAGATAATATTGAATTAAATAGATGAACCTAATGTTACCACAGGACTTCTGGTGTGCCGCTGTAGGATCAACACTAGACTGGGAACCACAAGGTCAGTGGTTCAAACCCCACCAGTTGCTCCTTGGAAACCCTATTAATATTAAGGGTCTCTATGAGTCAGCACTGACTCGACAGCACTTTACAACAGTGTTATCACAAAGTTCCTCATAAGAGGAAGGCTGTTGCTGCTTCTGTGGGCCGTAGAGTCGGCGCTGGCTCATGGTCACGCTGTAGAGGATCTCCGAGGCTGTAAATTTTTATAGGCGCAAAACATCTTTCTTCCATGGAGCATCTGGTGGATCCAAACTGCTGAAGTTAGCAGTCCAACAGGTAACCCACCACAACACCAGATCTCCTTAAGAGAAGGTGTTGTTGTTGTTGTGAAGTGCTGTTGAGTCGGTTCCGACTCATAGTGACCCTGTATAGGGTTTCTAAGGAGTAGCTAGTGAGCTTGAACTGCCAACCTTGCAGTTCAAATGGCTTTGCAATCTGGCACATTAACCCACAGCGCCACACCAGGACTCCAAAGAGAAGTTAGGAGGATCAAAATATAGAGAGAAGCTGAAAGAATGGAAGCAGAAATTGAAATGATGGCTCTGAAGATGGAAGAAAGGCACCCCAAGTCAGTGAATGCAGATGACTCTAAAAGACCCTTGCAGCCTCCAGCAGAAGCCTGGGCTTGCCGGCTCCATGATATCAGCCCAGCGAAATGGATTTCAGACTTCTGGCCTGCTGAGCTGCAAGATGATAAGTTCATATGGTTTTCAACCACCAAGTTTGTGGCAATTTGTTACAGTAGTCACAGGAAATACACAGTGTGCAATTATAGAACCTGTACTGAGTGTTCTTAGCTACCAAAATGAAGGCCAGAAATAAGTGAGATGGCAATTCTGGAGGAGAAGAAAAGGGTGTCGTTGATGAATGAATGAATAAATCTCATGTAATGCAATAGTAGTATCAGTATCTTGACTGCTTTTCTCTATTTACTGTATACAGATCAGAAACCTGTTGACCTTGCCCAAGGTGCTGAAATGAAACATGTACTTGTTGGCAATAAGGTATGTAGCAATATATTTAAAAGTATATGATAATTTTTAGAAAAACAACTTTGAACTAAAGGTACATTTTTTAATGGAAAAATGATTTTAATAGGTCATCTACAAATCATTGAAACAATATGAAGGCCCTCTCTGGAAGGTAAGTTTGGATTTCTATTTAAATTCTAAAACTAGAAAGAAGAATTCTCTGGTGCTCAGTTGTTTTCTTTTAAGAAATGTTTCATCTTTTCAATCATTTCTGAAATATATGTAATTTCATCATTCATAGAGCTTAGAAGCCTTTTTTATAGTGCTGGAATGCAGTAGGCTACATCTGTTTGTAACAGTTGCTTTATTTCTATGGATGCTCTAATATTTTTAGGTGACCTAGCTTGTATGGCCCAAAGTGGGGTCAAAATACATGTTTCACCCCATTTAGCTGTAGAACGACAGTATTATTTCATTATCAACGTTGAGCCTGGTGATGGAAGCAGTTTGTGATTATCCTAAAGGTTAGCAGTCCAGATCCATCCAGCAGCTTCATTGGAGGAAGACCTGAAAAACTGCTTCTGTAAAGATTACAGCCAGTAACCTACGGAGCAGGTCCACTTTCTAATTCATAGGGTCGTAATGAGTCAGAACCGACTTGGTGACGTCAGATTTTAAAATATTAACCTATGTAGGACCTGTAAAGAAATTAATATTTGAATTGTCACAGAGCATGTGAAAGCACACATACAAATGCTGTGACTTTGATAGTTATTTTCTAGAATATGTCGTTCAGTTATTTTGTATTGGCAAGTCCTCCTTCTACATGTGTATGTATATGTGTATTTACTTTGCATAAAGTAACTTTAGGGTACATTTTTTAATAGAAGCTCTTTCTTAACTTTGAGGAAATTGTCTCTGAGGCCACAAGCAGTATATTTCTTACAAATACACCTGGACAGTACTTTGGGAATTATAAACTGTTTGCATCATTGGGCTTCATCAGCATGGCTGATCTTCTTTTCCCATCATCCATCCTATAGAAATATACTTTCATTGAGACATCTAGTAGCTAAGCTCGTGTTTGATTGTTCTTTAATGTTCAGCAACACTGACCAGATGAAAGACTTACATAAAGCTCTCATCACTAAATTACTTTTTGTCAGTCGTGTATTTGAACCTCAAAGTGTCAGCTTGAGAAATGCTTTGTCTTTTGTCCATTAGAGCTCAAGATTCTTTGGCTGGAGATTATTCTGGGTAGTATTAGAACATGGAGTCCTTTCATGGTATAGGAAACAGTAAGTATTATGATCTTCATAAAAATTAAATCTCAGTATCTGACTTTTGAAACATTAAAGCTTTCCGCTTTCTCTCTTTTCCTTTTGGCTTGATAATGTTGTATTTCTTTTTAAGGCCTGATGCAGTGCAGCGTATTTATCGCCAGGGATGCAAACACCTGACCCAAGCAGTATGCACGGTAGGAAGAGAGGAGTACCTTTTGCTCGACCTGTGAAATCAGTTCTGCAAGTGCTTGCCCCATGTCTCTTTAGAAGCTGCTTTGTGACATCTTGGGATTCTGTGAGATTCTACATACACAAGAAATCATTTGGTCTATTTCTTTGTCAGAATTGAGAACAAATAAACTAGTGAAATCTCCATTTGGAAAGAATTTAAAAATGCAGTCATCATATCGTGGAATGAGAAATGGATGATCCAAACACATTTATATATAGAGAGAGGTTTTTAATATTTCACATGTATGTGTACTTATATGAGTATGTATATATGTGTGGAGTTCTGGCATGGTGATGTCGGATAAGCACTAGACCACAAGGTCAGTTTGAGGCACAGCGTTGGTGGTTCAAACTCAACAGCCACTCCTTGTAAACGCTGTATATGGTCACTATGAGTCAGAACTGACTTTATAGCACTTAACAACAACAATATAAATGTGTATAGATATGTATGTGTGTATATATGTATGATGTATGTGTTTAGGTATATAAGTGTATACGCTTACACATATGTGTAGAAGCCTGATATGATGCTGTAGGATAAGAACTGGACTGCTAGCCAAAAGGTCGGTAGTACAAACCCACCAGCCATTCTTTGGAAACCCTATATGGGGTCGCTATGAATTGAAACTGACTTGGCAGCATTTAACAACAGCAACAACATATATGTGTGTATTTGAACATGGGTACCTCTTTTCTAAGCTTAAAATAGAATGTGAAATCTGTGGCAAAATCAAGATTCTTAAATTCTCTGTATTCATTATAAGTCAGAATATGTGAGTTTTTCTTCTATAGAAATTGGTCTAAGACTAGGGCCTTTTGTTTCTTGCTTCAAGTCTTTTAGGGAGTCAACATCCCATAGCAACAAATCTACTCCAAGAGTACATTCGCCTTTCTCAGTGTGAAGATTCTCAGAGAACAACCGCTATTCCCCTTGGAGAGCCCCAAGCATAGTTTCAGACCCCAGTAGTACAACCTGCTCACACAAGGTTGGAGACTTTCATGTGAGTTAATGCGCCAGACTGCAAGGTTGTTGGAACTGCAAGGTCAGTGGCTCAAGCTCACCAACTGCTCCTTGGAAACCCTATAGAGGGTCGCTATGGTCAGAATCAACTCGACAGTACTTAACAACAACTCTCTGTACACATTTTTCACATCAGACCAGAAAGTCCAGGAAGCTGTCTCTAATCCCATCTAATTTCTCAGTTACTTTGGTTGGATGCCATCTTTACTATTTTAGGCCTTTATTCATCTGTTGTTGTTGTTGTTGAGTGCCGTCGAGTCGATTCCGACCCATAGCGACCCTGTATAGAGTTTCCAAGGAGCAGCTGGTGATCTTGAACCACTGACTTTGCAGTTCAAACAACTTTGCAGTCTGATGCATTAGCCCACAGCGCCACACCAGAACTCCTTTTATTCATCTACTATATACTAATTCTAGCATCCTGATGTGGCACTGTAGGATAAGCACTGGACTGCAAGGTTGGCAGTTCAAACTCATCAGCTACTCCTTGGAAACCCTACACAGTGTCGTTATGAGTAGGAAGCAACTGGACAGCACTTAACAACAACAAAGACTAATTTTAACTCAGTGCTATATAATAAGGAAACTGCTCTGAGATAGCTCCATTTCCAGCCCCATCCTTGGTGCTAATTTTTGTTTTATATATATGTTTCTCTCTCTCTCTCTCTCTCTCACACACACACACACACACACACACACACATGTTTAAAACTTCCAGTTGAAGGATTTATCTTACACATTTTTCTTAAAATAATAAATAAATTTTCCCTCCTCTTCTTTTTAAAAACTGTTTTGGCCTGTGCTTCTCTGGAGTTAATTAATTCCTGCTGTGTTATGCTTGACCTTGTTTGCAGCTTATACTTTCTTGTTTGTCTGCTTGAGGCCTACACTTAGGAATCACATATCAATACAAGCTAATGGGCATTCATTGAGTGACTACTGTAAGGCAGGCCCTGTTCATTTTCTAGTTGTTTTATTGGTTTTAAGGCAGAAGGTTAGGATATTGATTTGAGGTGTTTTGTGTCTTTTTTTTTTTTCTTTTCTGTTATAGGTGTATAAATTTATCTAAAAGCACTGCTTCTTATAAAGTTTTATATGTTGTGTTTTTATTTTCTTTCAGTCCAAAATATTTTCTAGTTTCTCTTTTGGTTTCTTCTTTTCTGTGAGTTTAGAAGTTTGTTTTTTTATTTCCAAATGATTTTATGTTTGGCACATTTCCTTCTGTTGTTGATTTATAATCTTTCTTTTTGGTTGGAGAACATACTTTATATGATTTCAGTCCTTTTCCAAGAACATACATCTTTTTGTTGTTGAGTGTTGTTTAGCTATCCTCTATATCCTTGCTGATTTTATTGTCTAGCTGTTTTATTTCTCACTTCAGTTCTATCAGCTTTTGCTGCATGCATTTTGGGGGCTCTGTTGTTGCCTGAATATTGTTTATAATTGTTATGTGTTCCTTAAGATTGACCACTTCTCTCATTAGCAAATGTCCCTCTTTATCCCCAATAACATTTTTATTTTTTTACTCATATGGATATTGTTTGCACTGTATAGATTTTTTTTTTTTCGTTCTTTTACTTTCAACCTGTTTTGAACCTGACGTGTTTCTTGGAGACAGCTTACAATTATAATCAGTATTTTTATCCAGTCTGATATTCTTTGCCTTGTTAAATTGTGTTTATTTGGAGTCCTGGTATGGCGCTGTGGGCTAATGTGCCAGACTTCAAAGTCATTTGAACTGCAAGGTCGTTGGTTCAAGCTCACTAGCTGCTCCTTGGAAACTCTTATACAGGGTCGCTATGGGTTGGAATCGACTTGACGGCACTTAACAACAACCAAATATGTAATGTTATTATTATGTGGTTGGATTTCTCTTTGTCATTTGCTTTTGTTTCTGTTCATGCTTTTTCACTCTTTTTTCTTGTCTTCCTTGTTTTGAATTCAATAGGTATTTTTTCTAATGTTAATTATTTTATGATATGTTTTAGTTATCTTAGTGTTTGCTCTGCATATTTTAAAATCTGTCTTATTTATAACAGTCTACTTGTGATTTATGGAGTCCTGCTGTGGCACTGTAGAATAAACACTGGACTGCTAACCCTAGGATTGGTGGTTCAAACAAATCAGCTACTCCTTGGGAACCCTATACAAGGTCGTTATGCTTCAGAACCAACTCGATGATACTTAACAACAACTTCTGATTAATACTAATTTAATTCCATAAAAGTTGGAACCGTTGCTTTAAGTTAGCGTCATTTCCTAATCCTCCCTTTGTGGTGTTACTGTCATATATATCTTTACTATGCATGCTTAAAAATCCAACAATACAGTGCTGTATTTCTTTATACAATGTTGTGTATATTTTTTGTTTGTTTTTGCCAACTTTTTTTTAAGATACTGATTCACACACCATATAATTCATCCATTTAAAGTGTATAGTGGGTTATGTCATAAGCCGCTAACCACAAGGTTAGCAGTTCCCCTCCACCAAGTGCTCTGTGGGAAAAAGATGAGGCTTTTTCTGCTCCTGTAATGATTTATAAAGGAGCTCTGATAGCGTAATGGTTATGAATCAGGCTGTGAACTACAAGGTTAGCAGTTCGAAACTATCAGCTGTTCCGCAGGAGAAAGATGAGGCTTCCTGCTCCTGTAAAGATTTACAGCCTCTGAAACCCTGTACAGGGTCACTGGGAATCGGAACCAACTCCACGGCACATAACAACAACAACAACAGATTTATAGCCTCGGAAACCTTGTATAGAGTCTGTGTAGACTCTGTGTAGAGTCACTTTGAGTTGGAGCTACTCATCAGCACACAACCACTACCACCACCACCACCACATTGCGTATTTATATGTGATAAGCTCTGGTGCATAATTTTATAATTATTGTGCTATGTAGTTATTTTTAAATCAGTGAAAAGAAGAAAAGTGAAAAATATTTTTATGCCATATTCTGTAATCACCTATGTTAATGCCTTTACCAGTTCTCTTTTATTTATGGTCTGTTGTCGCTTTCTTGTTATCTAAGAGCCCTCTGTACTCTTTTTGTAAGATGTGCCTGCTAGCAACAAATTGTCTATGGCTTTGTTTATGTGGGAGCATCTTTATTTTGTTTTCATGTAAGAACTATAATGTTTGTTTTTGTTTGTTTTCACTGTTCTTAAGTGTTCTTTCATTTAAGAACAATAATGTTTGTTGTTCTTCAGCACTTTGAATATGTCATCCTCCTGCCATTGGTCTCCACTGTTTCTGGTGCAAAGTCAACTGTTAATTATACTGTGCTTCCCCTCTACCTGCTGAGTTGATTTTCTTTTGCTGCTTTTCAAGATTTCTTTGTTGTTCTCTTTAGTCTTTCAAAAGCATGACTGGGATGTGTGAATGGCCCTGGGTTTATTCTTGTTGTTATTGTTGTTAAGTGCTATGGATTCAGTTCTGACTCTTAGCCATTGAGTGGGTTCTGACCCTGCATAGGGTTTCTGAGGGGCACCTGGTGAGTTTGAACAGCTGACTTTGCAGTTCAAACTGACTTTGCAGTCCAGTGTGTTAACCCATAGCACCACACCTACTCGGAGTTTATAGAATTTTTTTGAATGTAGAAATGAATGTTTTCATCCGATTTGGCAAGTTTTCACCATTATTTCATAATCTCTTTCTTCAGACTGTTTGCCTGTTCTCCTGGGTCTTTTATTATTTTATGTTTGTGCACATAAAAATATTTTACAGGTCTCTAAGGCTCTGTTCATTTTTCTTCAGTCTTTTCTCTTTCTGTTCTTCTGATTTATCTATTTTTAAGTCAGTAATTCTTCGGCCATCTTTATGCTTGTGAGATTGTTTATTTCTCACTGTTATTGATCATATGCATATTTATGATTGTTGTTTTCCTGATAGCTGACCTGGTTAACTGATGTAACCCCTCTTTGTTTCTTACAATGCATTTTGTTTTGAAATCTATTTTGTATGGTATTAATATAACCACTCTCACTTTCTTATGTTTACTGTTTGCATGGGTCTCTTTTCTATACATTTTCTTTCAGCGTATCTGGATCTTGTATTTATTATCTGTCTCTTATGGGCAGCATATGGTGTTCTGGTATGGTGCCATAGGATAAGCACTGGACCAAATTGTCGGGTTGAATTGCAAGGTTGGTGGTTCAAATTCACTAGCTGCTCCTTGGTAATTCTATACAGGGTCACTATGAGTCAAAAATTTATGAATTGAAACTGACTAGATGGCACTTAACAACTACAACATAGACAGCATATAGTTCAGTCTCTATCTGCTCTAACCGTTTTTGACTTTGAAATTTTTTTTTTCTTTTCAGAATGATCTTCACTTTCTTGCTTCTTTGTATATCAGGTAATTTTGGATTATATCCTTAATTACTATGAATTTTGACTTTTAAAGTTTCTGGATTCTTTCTCTCTGATAAATGTTACTTCCTTTGTCTTAGCCAATCATGGTCTTGCTTGAGCTGGCATTGCAGACTCTGTTTCTTAGCCCATAGCTCTGGTCTGAGTTCAGAAATGTTGTGTTTATATGAGCTGTGTTGAGTCTTTTCTATGTATGTTTGATTCATGAGTCAGCTAGAGCTCTGAGTTTGGGAATCCCCTCTCTGATTCTTTCATTTGTGGGATTCCTTTACTCTCTTAAGTGTCCATTATTTCCCAGATTCCATTTTCTAATTCCCCAAAGACACAAAGACTTTTCCATGTACCCTGACTGCTGTTGTATGTGTACTTAACCCCAGGGTATGAGGGAACTTACTTGTGTGACTCTTAATTTTTTTTTTTTTTCCACAAGAGGGCATATTCCTCTTCAGAGTCTCAATTTCTGTTCACTCTCCAGTTGTTTTTGGCAGATGCATTTATGCTTTTTGTCTAGGTTTCAGAGTTGTGTTCTGCAAGGGGCCCTTGGATAGGATCTTAAATACTGCAGTGAACATCAGAACAGCTGGGTTGTAATCCAGTTTGTCCTTTTGCACTCTCAAGTTCTTGTCTTGCCAAATTTATTTTTTTAAAAGATTATTATTTCTAGATTTTTCTTATCCGTCCTTCTTTTTATCTTTTATTGACTCTATTTACTACTCATTCTTCCATACTCAGCTCAAACATTTTCTGCACTCAAAGCAAAAGATTCAGGAGTGTGGTATATAAATAAGAAATTGGGGCTGTGGTTTTATAGAACTTTGTAGCCAACGTGCACATGTTGTTTTTGTTAAGTGCTGTTGAGTTGAAACGACTCTATGTAGGGTTTCCAAAGAGCCATTGGTGAGTTTGAACCACTGACCTTGCAGTTCAAACCAACCTTGAGGTCAAGTGCTTATCCTATGGTGCCACCCTAGGACTCCTAAGTGCTTATAATAAGTTACATTTAATAGAAAGGGTGAAACTACAGCTATCTGCCCAGGGGACCTTCAGCATTACTTTAGGTATTAAGAATGTGAAAGTCAGATTTGACATAGATAAGCTCCGATACATTTGATGCCCCAATTGTAAATTGTTTTGTTTTGTTTTGTTTTCCAATTTTTCTCAATCTTTAAAAGTTGTTTGTGGATCACTGTCAGTATGTTTAGTTTGATGTACAGATACTTTTAGGGTGCTGTTACATGGGAGTAAATGTTGCTGTTTTACTGATTTCTTTATATCCAAGGTAAAATCCACTGACAGCTGCCTCTTCTTTGTTAAATGCTTTGATGACACTATTCATGGCTTCAGAGTTCCTAAGAACAGCCTTCAACAGTCAAGAGAGGTAATTGTATGGATTCATTTATCTTTCATAAACTTTCAAAACTGAAGACTATGAGATGGGTTTCATAGTAACATCTAAAATCTTGCTGATCAGACCTTTTTAATGGTGTAATTATATGAAGTTTTAAAAACTTGGCTAATGAATATGCTGCTTATTAACATGTACCTGCAGGTATTTAATGTTTATAATTTTGTTTTCATTTTGATTCTCTGCTATTAAGAGACAGTGACAGGTGTTGGAAAAAATGCCTAAGTTTATGGAACTGAAGACTAGCATTGAAGTAATTCTCCCAAAGTCGTACACCTTGCAAGTAGCAGAACCTGGATCACAACCCAGTTGTTCTGATGTTCATTGCAGTATAGAATCTGCCTTCCTTGGATAAACTGAACAATAGGAGTAAGCAAGAAAATTGGCATTCGCTTGATAGAAAAATCATGTTTCAGCCATTTAATGGAAGAGTCACATTCATTTCAGTCAAACTAGTATCCAGACAAATCTTTTTTCTTGTTTCTCTTTTGTAAATCATGTAAGAGATTTAAAAAAAAAAAAGGGCTACCATCTCCAGTGGCTACTTTTGGCCTGCAAAGAGCCCCAAACAATTGAATTCCTAATTCTTGCTGTGTTATCATTTCAGGACGTGGTATGTGACCCTGAGTAATACTGTAAGAAAATGAGGAAGTGAGACATGCATATGTGGGCCAGACAGTCTCAGCTTCTTTATTGGGAAATCACTATTTTTTTATTTTTGTTAAGTAAAAGTTAGAACCCATGGTAATTGTTGATGATGTTAAAAAGATTTTAGTTTCTTAGGTTTATAATTTGATTATTGTAAGTTGGTTACATTATATATCTGGATTGATTATTTTATAGTAACTTATTCAACATTCAAAAGAGGTCATTTTATGGATTCAAGTAAAATAAAATTTTAAAACTGAAGACTATATGGTAGGTTTAAAATAAACACCTAAAATCTTGCTGATCCTACCTTTTAATGGTACAATTACATGAAGTTTCTAAAACTTAGCTGATAAATAAGCTACTTACTAATATGTGCCTGTAATATTAAAGTACAGCATTCCTATGTATTCATTCCCGTAAAACATGCGAGTATTAATATTAATGATAATGGAAACCTATACCTGATATTTTTTAAATCTTAGAATTTTTTTTTTTTATTTAGACATCTTTTATTGGCAAGATTGCATTGCTCATTGCTGTTTTGTTTTTGTTTCTCCAGGAGGCTGTACTGTTTATTTATTTATGTGTATTTTAATTCTGTCCAGATCTTTGTCATATTATACCTTAGGGTAATTATGCTCCCCCATTTTTACTGAAACCTTTGGGTTGTTCCAGGATTGGCTAGAAGCAATAGAAGAACACTCTGCATATAGCACTCACTACTGTTCCCAGGACCAGTTAACTGATGATGAAGAGGAAGATACAGTTTCTGTTGTAGACTTGAAAGAATCTTTAGAAGTAAGTAGGAAAATATAACCTGATCTTTACAGCCAATGCTGCCACTTAAGTTGTATCGAAAATCATTATTATTTCAAATTGTGAGGTTTTTGAAATGACTATTTGTAAATATAATGGAAATAGATTGGTCTTTGTCTACTCAGATTCTTTTGGTATTTATCATGTTTCTGAAATGGCAATAGTAACAAATGTTTCTGTGCATATGCACAAAAGCCATTTGCATGTGTCTTTTAGATGGCTGTGTTCAGGATGCCTTTCCCTTTGAAAACTGCTGCCAGTAGAGGGAGTGTGTGTAGCTACCCTTGCTGCCCTTTATGACCTCACTGTCCTTTACAGTTTAAATAGTGCAGCCATAGGGATACTTTTCCTAGGGAGTTGTGTCATTGAAAACCACTTGCAATCTGTAACTTCATTTCTTAGAAGTAAAATATCAGTAACGAATGTAGAAGCCTCATCAATGCCTTATCCAGAGGAAATCTCAGCATATTTAATTGAAATGAAATAGGTATTTTGGTGGGGTAGGAGGGTGTCGGGACATCAGTTTTCTGGCTGTACCTTAAAGAATGGGCATTAAGTTTGGGGTCATTAGAACTAGATGGGGTGATGAGCTTCAATCCAAATAATTATTTCAGAACATATGAATTTGCCTATCAAATTTGGTTTAACCTAACGAATTAGTTGCAGGATTTGAATATTTCTAAATCAACAACTTTAATGAAGTTAAGTTTACTAATACATGAGGAATGTTATTGACCAGAGGGTCCAGAAACTGCTACAGGAAAGAGATTTAGATCCTTTACATCCCAAATCTTAATTTTTAATGGAATATTAAAAACTTTGAGCTCTTACATTTTCGAAGAAGGCATTTCCTAGACTGTTGACAAGTTACCTTACCAGTATTACTTCTGTTTTAAAGCCTAATAATGTAACATGACAATCATAAACATAATTTCCAGATTAATGAACTTCATAAAAGAACAGCTAGGACTCCTGGTATGGTGTTGTAGGATCAGTACTGGAGTGCAAACTATAAGGTTGGTGGTTCAAACCTACCCATTGTTCCCTGGAAACCCTGTATAGGGTCGCTATGAGTCAGAACAGACTAAATAGAACTTAACAAAAATAACAACGGCAGAGCATCTAAATCACATGAAAATGGGTACATAGAGAAAGTTCAAATACATATGGCTAAATTCATGTTGTTGTTAAGTGCCATTGATTCAGTTCCAACTCATGGAGACCCTGTATGGGGTTTCTGAGGAGTGGATGGTGAGTTCAAACCACTGACCTTGTGGTTCAAACTGACCTTGAGGTTCAGTGCTTTTATCTTATGATGCCACACCAGGACTCCTAAAATCATATTGTTGTAGCTGTTGTCATTAAGTGTCATTGAGTTGGTTCCAACCCATAGTGACCCTGCATAGGGTTTTCAAGGAGTGGCTGGTGAGCTTAAACTCCCGACCTTGTTGTTCAAACCAACTTTGCAGTCAGCCACATTAACCCACAGAGTCAAAGCAAGTAAAAAATAAAACTATGCTAAATATTTTAACTTTTCGTCAGAAATATTTCCTATTTGTCCTCAATATAAGGTAAATGATAACATATGGAAAGACTTACTAAGTATGATAATATCTTTCCCAGGAATACAGTAATTTTACGACTTTTTGCAAGGTTGGCGGTTCAAGGTCGCAACAACAACCTGTAAAATAAGCTATGGGTTGGGCTGCTAACTGCAAGGTCAGTGGTTCAAGTTCACTAGATGCTCTGCGGGAAAAAGAGGAGGCTTTCTACTCCTAGAGAAAGGAGCCCCATACATGGCCAGTCTCATGGTGTGGTGCTGTAGGATCAGCAGTCATCTGTGAACCACCCGGTCAGTAGTTCAAACCCACCAGCCACTCTTTGGAAACCCTATACAGAGTTGCTGTGAGTCAGAACTCACTTGATTGCACTCTACAAACAGAACAACTTACATGGTCACTATGAGTCAGAACCGACTCAACAGCACACAGCCACCACTAACAACACCACATTGTACTAGCTGTCATACTATTAAAAATCTTTCTTGAAGAAAAGATTTTTTCCTCTAGTATAGATTTCAAACATTCAGGTTTATCAGCCTTTCATGTTATTCCTTATTTGAATATTTTATTCATATGAGAGTAAGTAAAAAAGTATTGCTACAAAGTCATAGAAATTTTTATTAATTGAAATTTTTTAAAATGTAAAGCTATTGTTTCTCAACATGTCTTCCTTCTATCAAGAGCTATACTTCTGAAATTGGTGTCTCCAATTCTAACCCTTCCCTGAAGAATTCTGCTGCCTTTGATTTACACCACCTCAAAATGGCATTTGTCATCTTCAAGGGATTCAAACTGTGTTCTTTTAAATTTTCTTTGAGTTTTAGGAATAAACATGTAAACATTTTCAGGGCTGTAGTGTTTATGGGTAAGGTTTCCCAACAAAATTCCTGTAGGTAGGACTGCCCTTGTTACCCTGGAAGAAAAAGTAGGCACATTGTTGGGATGGGAAATCATTTATTGTGCAACTCTTGTGACTTTTTTCTAATCAATTCTGTTTTCACTTAAGACTTCTTCATAATGAGTCCATATGTCGTGGTTATGAATCGGGCTGTGAGCTGCAAGGTCAGCAGTTCGAAACTACCAGCTGTTTCACAGGAGAAAGATGAGGCTTTCTGCTCCCGTAAAGATTTACAGCCTCAGAAACCCGGTACAAGGGTCTCTATGAGTCGGAACCAACTCCACAGCACATAACAACAACAAATGATTGCCCCATGTCCTTTGAAAAAATCTACCAAGAGTACTCCTTTGGAATTCTTCAAAAAAGTTGCTGTGATGAGGATCATTCCCACGCCCTCCATACACAGATTAGACAGGGATGGGCAACTTGGATATTGGCTACCCAAAATGGGGGGGACTGTAAAGGCAAGAAGTGACTGGCTTACAAGCTTTCAAGAGGAGCTTAGATCCAGAGGGCAGGGAGGAAGGTAGAATCTCCACTGAGTAGTATCTAATCTGTCTGGGCAGGGCTGATGGGGATAGGTCTCTTGTGGTACAATAGTGAATAATTGTTATCAGGACTGACTGTGAGGGTTGGAAATATAAAGGTAGATGTTTTGTAGCAAAAGGAGGGGAATGATTGACCTTGCAGTCCAGGAGCAGAGGTCCCTGGGACCATCAAGGGAAAAGAGCAGACTGTGGGACCATACCCAAAGAAACAGTGACTCCAGAGGTAGAGGCAGAGACGATGATGTAAAGAGATGGAGCGGTTGGGGACTCTAGACCCAGAGAGGGAGAGGGGCTGTGTGATGACTACTGGGGGACAGGCTTGCAGGGTATACCTTTTAGTTGTTTGATAATGCATGGAGGGGATCGTAACCATGGCAGTGAAATGATGTATGATAGGATGAATGTAAAGCTAATGTTCTCCCATGTAAACTATCACATAATTCACAATAAAACATTAAAAAAAAAAAAAAGGTGCTGTAACTTTCTGAGCTGACCTCTCTGACTTGAATTTAACTGACCTAGCAAATCTCAGAAACCACTGTTTTTGTTTTTTTGAAGTTTTTATTGTGAACTGACTGATAGTTTACATGGGAGAACATTGGCTTTACACCATCATTTCACTGCAAAGATTACAGTCTCCTCCAAGCATCATCATTCAACAGGATTTGCTTCCGTGCCCTCTGTTGTTGTTGTTGTTGTTTTGGGGGGGGAGGGGACCGCAGCAGGGATGTACACAAAAACACTCAGGAATATGTAATAATTTAAACAACCAAAGGGCACATTCTGCAAGCCTATCTTCTGGCTTCCAGCACCCATTCCCTCTCTTTCCATGAGTCCAGAGTCCTCACATCTGCCTCCATCTCTGATGTTACTGATTATCTGGACAGGGTCCCACATTCCACTTGTGCTCTTTCCCCTTGATGGTCCTAGGGTCCTCTGTTTCTGGACTGTAAGATTAACTACTCCCCCCGTTGTTGTTACATAACTTCTACCTTTACAGTTGTAACAATCACAATTAGTCATGATAACATTTGCTCACTATTGAATCATAAGAATCTTATCCCCATCTCTTTTCATCAGACCTGTCTAGACAAGATGAAACTATTCAATGGGGACTTTACCTTCCCTGCACACTCTTAAACTAAACTCCCTTTTGAAAACTGGTAAGCCAGTCACTTTGTGCCTTGGTCGCCCCCTCATTTTAGGTAGCCAATGTCTAAATTGCCCGTCCCTATCTACCCTGTATACAGAGGGGAATAAGATTGATATTTGATATGAAGACTCCTTCCCTCTTGGTTGGTATCTTGAGCTATTACATCTGTGACTGTAGGTCAAGTTCATCAAATTGTAGCAATTCACATTAATTTCCTTTATCAAAAATTGTTTTTGGTTTTTTTTTTAATCTTCCTCTAGTCAAGTTCTAATTATCAAGCCTTCAAGGCTAGGTCAAATGGGTACTACGTACAAGTTTGGGCATTCTTGTGTGTCTCCCCACACTTCATATCAGCTGGATGCTTCACTCTCAGCTCTAGCCTTCCGTGGCTATGTCCTTGTCCATGGGCTCAGGAGTCCCCAGGTCTCACCACCTTTTGGACCAACCAGCCCTTCCTCTTCTTGCCCTCATCTCCAGGTCAGTGGGAATCTATGGAATGTGGTTGAACTCAGCCCATTTCTTCATTGCTGCTTTTACCCCTCTTCCACTCACCCAGAGACCAACGTGGTCGCCAGCAAGCGTACATGCCTGCTCATGTGTTCCCTTTGAGTTTCAGTCTTGGAAGGAGTCAGAAATCAGTGTTTTATCTTTTTTTTTTTTTTTAATGCAACCTAAAGAGGCTAAGACAAGTATATTACTTTGAGAACTTCTCTGTAGCCATCTGCTCATTGCAGAAACATGTTTGAGCATGTTTTGTTTTGAATAAACCTATACATGTATGAATGAAAACACTAGTAGCAGTACTTTTTTACTTACCCTCATATGTTAGCCTTAAAACCATGATTTTTGCCTTCAATGTGTGTAATACCTGAAGTCATTGAGAGTTTTTAGTGATTTTTAAACATTCTCAGGTTTTTCAGGTTATATCACATCTGTGTCCTAAAGAAATGGAGTGCTAATTAAATAAATGTTAACTTTGTCCAAACTTCTGGAGCCTGTTGCAAAGTAGATAAAATCTTAGGTGAACTTTGAAGTATATTGAATGTAACTTGCAGTAGGCTGGCTCCAGGATGTCTTGGAATCTTGGGTTCTCAAACTACAAATAAATTCTGGGGCCAATCTGTGGAACAGATAACGATTTAGATGTTTAGAGACATTCTAAGTAAATTGAGAATGGCAGGACTGGAAAACCGCTAAACCAAACTATTTGAATTAACCGCAAAACTGACGTGTCCTCACAGTGTTTCTGCATTAGTAAATAGATATGTAAGAAATTGAAGAAAAAGTCTGTATTGAAAAATGTCAATATCGAAAGTATTGTATGATGTTGTTGTTGTTGTTATGTGCCGTCGAGTCGGTTCATTGTATGATACTAGTGGTCTTATTTTCTCTTCTCCAAAAGAAGAACTGCAAAGATTCAAAATATTTTTGGTTCACTTTAACAGCCACCACTCGTCTATCAGTTTGTCATACTGTAGTGGCTCGTGAGCTGCTGTGATTCTGAAAGCTATGCCACTGGTATTTTAAATACCAACAGGGTCACCCATGGTGG
>NW_006408533.1:1612853-1614176 GCF_000296735.1 Chrysochloris asiatica | reverse complement strand
CCCGTCAAGATTTACAGCCTCAGAAACCCTGTACAGGGTCTCTATGAGTCAGAACCGACTCCACGTCACAAAACAACAATAAAAAAAATTTAAATGAATGTTCAGAAAGATGTATGTGTATGCACACCAGTAGTGGATTAGACAAATAAAGATTGGTACATCCATGTAAGTCTGTGAGTGCTGGATATAACCAACTATTATAGCAGAAAACCCATCAGCTTAGACTAAAGGGGACAGAGAATGAATGAAGGATAAGTACTGGACTGCTAACCACAAAGTTGTTGCTTCAGACCCACCAGCAGCTCCTTGGAAAACCTGTACATGATTGCTTCTGACTTGATGGCACGTAAAGCAAGAGCAACACATCCATGTAAGAATAAGGCAGATTTACCTATACTGGTTGTCTTAGTTAGTTAATGCTATAACAGAAATAGCACAAGTTGATGGCTTTAATCAACAAATGTTTTTCTCACAGTTTAGAGGCTACAAGTCTGTATTCAGAGCGCCATCTCTAGGGGAAGACCTTCTCTCTCTGTCTGCTCTGCTGGAAGGGTCTCGTCTTGTTAGCGTCTACTTCCTGAGTTCTTGGATATTGTTATGTGTCTTGACTCTGTCTTACTCTGTCTCTCCTAGTCCATCTGAGTAGTGACCCGACCCCCTTGGCTATAGCAAACCTTTTTCTTCTGCCCCTTCAGCATGACACCCCCATCCCCTCTGCTTTGGACAGTGAGTGCCTCTCTCCCTCTGGCAGCCCAACACTCTGGAACCAAGATGACAAAGATTCAACTCTTTGAAACCTATCAGGCTGTGACTCCACCTTTGGAAATCCAGGAGTCTAGGAGACTTTTGAAACTTAAAAGGATATGCTTCTCATGCTTCCTCCCGACAGTTCTGCTGCTGTCTGAACTGCCCCAGAGATGACTCTTTTCTTTTCCTGGAGGAAAACATGTGTACCTCCTTTGGTCTGTTTTCTGTCTGTAGAATTCCAAGAGGCAGGGAGCGATTTTTCCTTATGTTCTTTCTCTGTCCCCCTCCATCTAAGCTGATGTGTTTTCTGCATAAGACTTGGTTAGATCAAGCTGTCACTAATTGACGCTATTTAACAAAAGCTTGTATAGCCATGTCCTTGGTGAACACACTAGGCTGCATGTCCTCCATTTGTACAACAGAATTTTCCAAATCTTAAAGTTCTGTTTTCATTTTGTACAGTTCATTTTTTTTAATGTTTTATTGTCAATTATGTGATAGTTTACATGGGAGAACATTAGTTTTACATTCACTCTATCGTATATCGTCTCATTGCCATGGCTACAATCCCCTCCA
>NW_006408533.1:1608856-1611952 GCF_000296735.1 Chrysochloris asiatica | reverse complement strand
ACTTCC
This sequence comes from Chrysochloris asiatica, assembly GCF_000296735.1. Taxonomy (NCBI): domain Eukaryota; kingdom Metazoa; phylum Chordata; class Mammalia; order Afrosoricida; family Chrysochloridae; genus Chrysochloris; species Chrysochloris asiatica. The sequence goes on along the minus strand of NW_006408533.1, from coordinate 1,611,946 downwards.
CCTTATCGGTGTCGAGCGTGGTCACCAATCACAGCGTGTACAGTTCATTTTTAAGTCCCTCTTTCCTCTCACATTTTATGATAAATGGCAAGAAGAAACCATGTGGCCTCTTCTAGATCTTGCCTAGAAATCACTCGTAAAGATCTCCACATTTATCGTTTATGGAGTCTGCCTTCCACCAGGTCAGCAGTTGAGCCCACCAGCTACTCTGAGAGAAAAAGATGAGGCTTTCTGCTCATGCAAATGTTTACAGCCTCTGAAACCCTATGCAGGTTCACTGTGAGTTAGAACTAACTCAACGGCAGTTAGCAACAACTTCCTACCAAATATTTGAAGACAATTCAGACAAGTTCTTTGCCTCTTCATATAAAGCACTCCGGCACTTAACAACAACAACAATATGGATTCAGGTGTTTAGTGTGATATATTATGTCAGATGTATATATCCTGTCGTCGTTCTTTTCAAAGCCTCACCAGAAACACATTGAATACCCACATGTCTAGCAGCATTCTGTTGTGGGTGTCATATATACATTCTCTAAGATAATGAAGACTTTCTCTGTAACTCTCTGCTGAGCCTTCACCAGACTTGCCATTGATGTCCATAATTCTACCAATAGTCTCTTCAAGATAATCTAGGCTTTTATTACCAAACCAAACTCACTGCCACCGAGTCAATAGAGGGTTTCTGATATTGTAAATCTTTATGGGAGTAGACAGCTGGTGGATTTGAACTGCCAACCATGCTGTTAGCAACCCAGTGCCTAACCCAGGGTGCCGCCAGAATTCCATAGGCTTTTACCAGGAAGCACTATAAAACTCTCCCAGCCCTACCTATTACCCAATTACGAAACCATCAGGGCTGACTGTGATGGTAGGAAATGTAGAGGAAGATGTTTTTTGACAAAAGGTGGGGAGTGATTGATTTTGCACCCCAGGAACAGAGGTCCCCAGGACAATCAAGTGAGAAGAGTGGAGAGCGGGGCCCTACCCAGAGAGGTAGAGACGCCAGGGATGGTAACAGAGACGATGATGTGGACAGATGGAGTGGCTGGGGACACTGAACTCAGGGAGGGAGAGGAGCTGTATGCTGCTGGCTGAAGGATGGGCCTATGGGGTGTACCCTTTGGTTATTTGATGATGATGCATGGAGGGGATTGTAATCATTGCAATGAAACGAAATATGATAAGATGAATGTAAAACTGATATTCTTTCATGTGAAGCTCACAGTAAAAACTTACTAAAAAACAAACTCAAAGACAATGGAAGAAAAGAAATGATCCAATAAATAAATAATTGAAAATCCCCCAAAAAAACCTCACTTCCACATTTTGACTATCTGTGACTTCACATTCCCAGTTTTGTCTTAGTTCTCTAGTGTTGCTATAGCAGAAATACCACAAGGATTTGTGGTATTTGTGCTTTAACAAACAGAAATTTATGGTCGCATAATTCAGGGTGCTGAATTTAGACTTCTTCTCTCTCTTTTGGTTCTGACACTAGATAGCTAAGACTCTGGTTTATTTAAAACATGCAGTTCTGTGAAAAAAAACACGATAGAAAATGATACATGTAACATACTGGTTTGCACCCACATAATTTGTGTGTAGACTGAAAAATGATCAATCCTTAGTACTTGTTGCTTTGAGGCTGGACAAGCAGGAGGAAGGGATCTCAGACAAGTATGTGTAGAGTTACATTTCTCTGTATATCCTTTTATGTTAATTTTTTCCCGTTACTTTGTGTAAATGCCTATTGTAGAATAAAACATTTTTAAAATGATAAAGCAGGGCCATTATAATCACCAGGAAAAAAAAAAGTTCTATGGGTTGAATTAGATTGAGGAATAGTGGACCACTGGATTAACTGGTGTTTAGAGGAATTGGATATGACTACTAGAAAATCAGTACTCCCAATACTGGGTATTTCCTATAAAGAGAACAGCTATCAGGGTCCTACAGTCTTATTTTTAAAGCTTAAATCAGTATTATTAAGACATCATTTTTATACAGTAATATGTATTCAGGAGTCCTGGTGTAGCACTACAGGTTAATGCACTGGACGGCAAGGTCAGGTTGAACCACAAGGTCAGTGGTTCAAGCTCACCAGCTACTCCTAGGAAATGCTATACAGGGTAGCTATAAGTTGGAACTGACTCAACGACACTTACCAACAACAATATGGATTCAGGTGTTTGGTGTGATATATTATGTCAGATGTATATATCCTATGTAACTAGCACTCCTCTCAAGATTGAGAACATTTTTTAACATCCTAAAAAGTTCCGTTGAGCCACTTCCTACACAGTGGCCTTTACCTCTGTCTCAGGCAACCGCTGATCATTTTCTGTCATTGTATGTGATTTTCTCCTGTTCTGTAGTTACGTAATTAGAATTATACAATCTGTGACATTTGTGTTTGCTTCTTTCACTTATTTTAATGATGTATGTATCAGTAGTTGCCACCATACATCTGTCAGTTTGTGGTACCAAGGTGGCTTGTGTGTTGCTGTGCTGTTGAAAACTGTGCCACTGGTATTTTAAATACCAGCAGGCTCAACCATGGTGGACAGGTTTCAATGGAGTCTCCAGATTGACTAGGAAGAAGGAGAGGTGGACTACTTCTGAATAGTTACTGAAAGCCTTATGAATAGCAGCTTTACACTATCCGATATAGTGCTGGAAGATGAGCCCTTCAGGTTGGAAAGCACTTAAAATTTGACTGGGGAATAGCTGCCTCCTTAAAGTAGAGTTGACCTTAACGTGAATGGAGCAAAGCTGTATGGACCTTGATTTACTGATGTGGCACAACTTAAAATGGGGAGAAATAGCTACAAACATCCATTAATAATTGGAACCTGGATTAATGTAAGGATCTAGGAAAATTAGAAGTCATCAAAAATGAAATAGAATGCATAAAAATCAATAGCCTAAGCATTAGTGAGCTGACATGGACTGGTATTGGCCATTTTGAATCAGACAGTCATGTGGTTTACTATGTTGGGAATGACAAACTCAAGAGGAATGACATCACAGTCATCATCTAAAAATCATTTCAAGTTCTATCTTGAAGTACAATGCTGTTTGTGA
>NW_006408533.1:1605800-1608451 GCF_000296735.1 Chrysochloris asiatica | reverse complement strand
AATCAAGATGCCTTGATAATTACTGGTGATTAGAATGTGAAAACTGGAAATAAAGAGAAGGATTGGTAGTTGAAAAATATGGTCTTGGTGATAGAAACCATGCTTGAGAAGTAATGATAGATTTTTGTAAGACCAGTGACTTATTCATTGTAAATGCATTTTTTTAAGCAACATAAAAGTCACCTATACATGTGGACTTCAGCATATGGAAAGCTCAGTATCATCTGCCAAAACAAGATCAGGGACTGACTGTCAAACAGACCACCAACTTCTCCTATGCAACTTCAGACTGATGGCTAATGAAAATTAACACAAGTCCATTAGAGCCAAGGAGTCCTGGTGTGGTGCTGTGGGCTAATGTGTCAGACTGCAAAGTCTTTTTGAACTGTAAGGTTGGTGGTTCAAGCTCACCAGCTGCTCCTTGGAAACTATACAGGGTCGCTATGGGTCAGAATGGACTCGATGGCACTTAACAACAACAATTAGAGCCAAAAGGTAACCTTGAATGTATACTACTTGACTTTAGAGATCAGGAACAGGTTTTATGCATTAGACACCAATGACCAAAAACCAGAAGAGTTGTGGGATGACATCAACATGACAAGAACATCATGTATGAAGAAGCAAAAGATCATTAAAAGGACAGGGAAGAAAGAAAAGATCAAAATGTATATCAGAAGTGACTCTGAAACTTGATCTTGAGCATAGAGAAGATAAAGCAACTGGAAGAAATGAAGAAATCTAAGAACTGAATAGAAAATTTCAAAGAGCAATTCAAGAAGACAGAATCAGGTATAATGAAGTGTCCAAATACCTGTGGTTAGAAAACCAAAAGGAAAGAAAACCAAAACCAAAACACTCAGCATTTATCAAGTTGAAAGAACTGAAGAAAAAAACCTAAAAGTCTTGACTTACTAATACTGACTGAAATAGAATGCATCAGAAGAAGATGGAAGGTGGCAGCTGGCAACTACTGCCAACTACTCTTTTTTTTTATGTTTTATTGTGAATTATGTGATAGTTTACATGGGAGAACATAAGCTTTACATTCATCCTATCATATATTGTTTCATTGCCATGGTTACGATCCCCTCCATGCATCATCAAACAACCCTGCAAGCCTGCCCCCCACCGGTGGTCAGCACACAGCCCCTCTCCCTCTTTGGGTCTAGAGTCTGCAGCAGCTCCATCTCTCCACGTCATCATCTTTGCCTCATCTGTGGCATCAGTGCTTCTCTGGGTAGAGTCCCACACTCTGCTCTTCTCCCTTAATGGTCCCAAGGACCTCCACTCCTAGACTGCAAAGTCAATCACTCACTTCCTTTTGCTACAAAACATCTACCTTTACATTTCCAACCCTCGTAGTCAGTCCTGATAACAATTATTCACCATTGTACCACAAAGGACCTATCTCCATCTCTTTTCATTAGCCCCACCCAGACAGATTGAATACTACTCAGTGGAAATTCTACCTTCCTCCGCACCCTCTAGACCTAGGCTCCCTCTTGAAAGCTTGTAAGCCAGTCACTTCTTGCCTTTGTAACCCCTCTCCCCCCATTTTGGATAGCCAATGACCAAGTTGCCCATTCCTGGCCAGATACTCTTGAGATCACATTAGAAGGTCACGGGTAGAGTGGGAAACAATGTGGAACAAAATGCAAAATTCTGAAACAACAGGGCTTACTGGTCAGAAGGAGGCTGGGGGAATTCAAGACTATGACCCTTGGCCACCCTTCTGAAACAGAACTCATCCTCGTGGCCCAACTTTCAACCCAACATAGGAAGGATGGTGTAGGACTGGACAGTGTTTCATTATGTTGTGCATAGCATCTCTATGAGTCAGGACTTGATGATACCTAATGATGACTACAACACTAGTGAGGTATGCTTACCATGGAATGGTCAACAATTCAAGATCAAAAGAACAACATTTACCTGGGGACAAGGTTCGAGGGTTTGGGAACAAGGGTAGAGTGGAAATAGGAGTAAGTGGGATAAAAGTTGTTTCATGGAGAGGATTTCAATTATTGGGATAAAACCAAGTTGGTGGTTTGTTGCATGTAAAACTGATAATCTACTTTGTAAACCTTCACTCATTTCACAGTAAAAAAAGAGATGGAAAGAATATACAGAGTCACTGTACTAAAAGGAAGAGATTGATGCTCAGTCATTCCAAGAGGTAGCCTATGATCAAGAATCAGTGGTATTAAAGGATGAAGGTCAACTGCATATACGGCATTGTCAAAAACAAAGCTTGAAGAATTGATGAAATACTAACTGAAATGTTTCAACAAACTTATGCAGGGCTAGAAGTGTGTACTCATCTATTTCATGAAATTTGGAAGACAACTACCTGGCCAACTGATTGGAAGAGAGCCATATTTGTGCTCATTTCAAGAAAGGTGATCCAGTGGAATGTGGAAACCATAGAAAAATATCATTAATGTCACATGCAAGTAAAATTTTGCAGAAGGGAATTCAAAAATGGCTGCAACAGTACATCGACAGGGAGCTGCCATAAATTCAAGCCAGATTCAGAAGATATCATTGCTGATGTCAGATGGATCTTGGCTAAAAGCAGAGAATACCAGTAAGATGTTTACTTGTGCTTTATTGACTATGTAAAGGCATTCAACTTTGTGGATCATAAC
>NW_006408533.1:1591555-1603700 GCF_000296735.1 Chrysochloris asiatica | reverse complement strand
ATCAGTCATAGGCAGAAGACGGACTTACAAGCCTTCTAGTATGGTGTTTCTGACTATTCCTTTCTCTCCCTCTCCAGTGTCTACTCTGAGCTGCCTGGTCTGGGAAGTGCCGGAAATCCTCTCCCCAGAGCCTTGTTTTTTGCCAAAGTCTTCAGTGCACCTTCAACTTCCTCCTTCAGTATCATTGGCTTTTGATCATATGCTACCTCTTGAAATGTTTGAATATCGACCATTTCTTTTTGGTACAGTGAATCTGTGTATTTCTTCCATCTTCTTTTGATGCTTTCTGCTTCATTCAATATTTTGCCCATCGAAGCCTTCAATATTTCAAGTCAAGGCTTGAATTTTTTTTTAGTTCCCTCAGGTTAAGAAATGCTGAGCATGTTCTTCCCTTTTGGTTTTCTAATTCCAGATCTTTGTACGTATCGTTATAATATTTGACTTAGTCTTCTCCAGCTGACCTTTGAAATTTTCTATTCAACTCTTTTATGACATTATTTCTCAATTTCAGAGACTCTTCTGACATCCATTTTGGTCTTTTTCTTCTCTCTTGTCTTCTTAACACCCTTTTGCTTTCTTTCTGTATGATCTTGAAATCATCCCAGAACTCTTGTGATCTTGTGTCACTAGTGTCTAATTCATCAAATCTTTTCTTGAGATCATCTCTAAATTCAGGTGGGATATGTTCAAAGTCATATTTTGGCTCACATAGACTTGTTTTAATCTTCCTCAGCTTCAACCTGAACTTGCATATGAGCAATTGATGATCTGTTCCACAGTCTGCCTCTGACCTTTAGATTGATGATATGTTTAAAATTAGAAAGTGTACCAGGGTTTCATGCTTTCACCGTAGTTATTCAATCTATATGCTGAGCAAATAATTGAAGAAAAATATGGCATCAGGGTTGGAGGAAGGCTAATTAACAATCTGTGATATGCAAATAATACAACCTTGCTTGCTGAAAGCGAAGAAGAGGGCTTAAAATACTTACTGATGAAGATTAGAGACCACAGTCTTTGGTGTGGATTGCACCTCAATGTAAAGAAAACAAAAATCCTCAGCAATGGACCAGTAAATAACATCAAGATAAATGGAGAGAACTTTGAAGTTGTCCAAGACTTTGTTTTGCTTGATCAACTCATGGAAGCAGTAATCAAGAAATCAAAGGAAATATTATAATAGGCAAATCTGCTATAACAGACCAGTTTACCCTTAAAGAGCAAAGAGGTCACTTTGAGGATTAAAGTGTTCCTGACCCAAGCCATACTATTTTCAATTGCCTTATATGCATGTGAAAGCTGGACAATGAATAAGGAAGACCATAATGATACATTTGAATTATGGTATTTGCAAAGAATATTGATAGTATCATGAACTTCTAAAAAAACAAACAAATCTGTCTTGGGAAAAGTACAACCAGAATGCTTCTTAGAAGCAAGGATGGTGAGATGGCATCTCTCATTCTTTGGACATGTTGTCAGGAGGGATCAGTCTTTGGAGAAGGCCATCAGGTTTGGTAAAGCAGAGCATCAGTGAAGAAGAGGAAATCCCCAACAAGAGGGATTGGCAGCACTGGGCTCCAACCTAACAATTGTGAGGATGGTGCAGTCCAGAGCAGTGTTTTGTTCTGTTGTGCATAATGCTACCATGAGTGGAAAAGGACTCAAGGACACCTAACACCACCAGCAAACAGTAGTTCTTTTTTATTGAGGAGGAGTATTCTAGAAAATGGATGAGCCACAGTTGTTTAGTCATCATCTGTTGATAAAAAATCTCTGCTCTTAATTAACCAAATTGGATTCTCTATAGCAATTAGTCACAATTAGCTGTCCCTGTGCTGTCTACTCTTCTCTAACAGCTTATCCTATTGGTACACATTTCTAAGCTGCCTCACTGGTCAGACAGCATAAGACAGGGCTCAGTAACCTAAATCAAACAAAACTAGCAAATCCATCTGGGTGGGCAGAAGTAGTAACAGGAGGCTGTGTTCTAACGATGGCTGATCTTTTAGGGCTTTTGTTAGTGTTATCCTTGTTCTCTATGTTGTGCATAAGGTAAGTTGGGTTTAAAATAAAACTATCAAATTTCATGTATTAGAAAATTACCTATTATGGGATCCAATTTGGGAAGAATAAATCAATAGAAATTAAAACTAAAGAGTCCCTGACTTAACTTGAGTGGTGTACAAATCAAGAAAGAGACATTTTTGGGCTCTGTAAAGAATTTATAATCCTTTTCCTAAGTGGATTTTTAGGTTTTCATAGAATAGCCAATAGTTACTAAGGAGAAATTGTAACAAATAAGAGAATGTGTTGTATTCTATTGTATTAGTAACCTCTTTCTGTTCTTTTTAATGTTGCTTAAAACAGCACTAAATTATTTAGAAGATAAACATTGTACCCAGCTGTAAAACAGAATGTGTAGATTGAACCTTCTCCAGCTGATTTACTATGTACCTTATGAAACAAATAACTTATCAATCAAGAAAGCATTTTTTTTTTTTAAGTGCATTAGATAGGTAACATTAGATAGGTAAGATACAGGAGATGCATTGTGGCTCCATACAATAAGCACTGGACTATGAACCACAAAGTCCACAGTTTGAGCCCATCAGCTACTCCTCGGGAGAAACATGAAGCTTTCAACAAGTTAGGGAGTCCTGGTGTGGTGCCATAGGATAAGCACTCGACCTCAAGGTTGGTCTGAACTACTAAGTTGGCGGCAGTTCAAACTCACCAGCCGCTCCTCAGAAACCCTATGCAGGGTAACTGTGAGTCAGAAGTGATGCAAAGGCACTTAACAACAACAAGGGAAGATCAATGATGTTAGTAGCACCACTGGATCGCATTGCTCTTACCTTGAATTATAACATTCAAGGAGTTATAATAAAACAGGCCCAAAGTCAGCCAGTGAAACCAGGGCTTGCTTTCATGTGTGCAACTGTCTTTCACATAGAAAGGAAGAGAGAAAAGAATAGTTATGCGTGGTACAAGAGCAAGGGTATTCATGTACAGAAAGTGAAAATGTCTTTTTGTTAATAAATTATGAGAGCTGCATTTAGTCTGCTGGTTTTGGTGCCCTCAGATTGACTTTTCCTACCTTTACCCTGTATTCACAGAGTATGACTTTAAAAATGATACCATTTCCCTTTTTGTGGTATTTTGCGTTCCACATAATGTAGTGATTATCCGTCTCCTTTAAAAGTAAATAAAAGTGAATTATGTTTTTATGTATAAATTCTTCAAAAGAAAGGGAGCTAATACAGATTTTTATAGGGAACATTGGCTGTTACTACTGTGCCATGAATAATTCTACTGTGGTTGAGCTGAACTTCATAAGTACTTATAAATTTATAAGATGAAAAAGTGCTTACCTGTGTCCCCTTGGCATATTGAACTACAGTAGGTCTAATTTTACATGAGCATAATGTTTACTGATGGACTAATTGGGATTAGGAGTACAGAATAGAAAAGCTTCAAAAAAAAAAACAAAAAAAAACTAAGCAACAGTGTGATTCTAAGACTGTAAGATCAATGTTTTCAGAATAAATATGCTCTAAGGAGCTCTGCCAGTGTAGTGGTTACGAATCGGGCTGCAAACCGCAAGGTCAGCAGTTTGAAACTACCGGCTGTTCCGCAGGAGAAAGATGAGGTTTTCTGCTTCCGTAAAGATTTACAGCCTCAGAAATACTGTACAGGATCGCTATGAGTCAGAACCGACTCCACGGCACATAACCACCATCACCATAGCATCTCTAAGGAGCACTGGTGGCAAAGTGAGTTAAGTGTTGGGCTGCTAACCCAAAGATGGGCAGTTTGAATCTACTAGCTACTCTGCAGGAGAAAGATGAGACAATCTTCTTCTGTACAGATTTACAGTCTCAAAAAGCCTATGAAGCAATATAGTGTCTTTAAGTAATGCAGATGGTTAATACAGCAAGCTGGTAACTGAAAGGTTGGAGGTGCAAGTCTACCCAGGGGTTCCTAAGAAGAAACACCTGGGAACCCATAAGGGGCTTCAAAAGTTCATGGTAAAATGGATTAAAAGATAATAGAATTTGCCTGTGAACTTTTTGAAGGCCCGCCCCCCTCCCCCCCGCCCTTTTACAATAAAAATAATAATAATTTAAAGCCGTTTGAGATTGAGTTCTGCTCTGACACACACAGGGCTGCTATGAGTAGAAATTAATTTGATAGCAGCTGGTTTTGGATTCTTGCCATAAATAACCAAATTTACAATGATAATTTTTCTTACTTGTTCTTTTCATTTTTTTAAAATGGAAGTTATAAATAGAACTGAATCAAAATGACATTGATAAACAGATTTTTCTACTTTCAAATTTCCAAATCCGTAATAATATGAGCTGCACCTTACATCATGAAATTGCTTGTATGTTTTGCTTTTAGAAATTTAAGCATGTAGAATTTTCAAATAACAAGGAAAAACAATTTTTATAATTAGCTTTTACCTAATTTTTCTAAATTTTGACTTGCTAAAAAAAGGTCTTTATTGGTCTGATTCTGTGGGGGTGTTTACACTTTATTGCTGAGCTAAAATTGGTGTGTGTTTTCCAAATGTTAGGATCATTTGTTTTTATAGAAAAGGAAAACAGTTTTTAAGGCTATTCCTAAGGAATGCATTTTATAATTTCTGGCTAAAGTTAACCAGCAGTAGTAAATGAGTTAAAGAAATTTGATTATTCAGATATATATGGCATAATAAGATATTAGTATTAATTAGTGAAATTGTGTGATCTCCACACTAGAGATGTCAAATGTCTTTAGAATTTAGAGAGATTTACATCAGTTTATTTGTACTTGATTGAAGCGCAGTGACTGTAGGATAAGCACTTGACTGTGAACCACAAGGTTGGTGGTTCAAACCCCAGCTGTTCCATGGAATAAAGATGATGCTTTATATTCTCTTAAAGATTTATAGTCTTGGAAACCCTATACAGGGTTGTTATGAATCAGAACCGACTCAACAGCACTTAACAACAATAGCAAAGAATATAAAAGTCTCAGTTATTATTGTGTATCAACCCATGAACTAAAAATTTTGATAGAAACATTAAAGCTTATGGAACTTGTTTTAATTTTATCTTTTTGTTTGTTTGTTTCCAGAAAGTACAAGCATGTCAGCAGAGACTAGATAGGGAAATTTCCAACTTTCTCAAAATGATAAAGGAGTGTGACACGGCGAAAGGTAAAACACAAACAGACACAAACATAAGTACTAACAACAAATCTTTAAAGCAACCCATTGTCATAGCTATAGTGACTATACATCTTAGGGACTATTTGGTTCTGAATTCACAATTGTATCGCACAAAATTATTTAGAAATTTAAAAAGGGTTATTTAAAATTGCTACTCACTGAGGAATTATACATAGTTTCATTCTTTTTAGAAAAAGAAAAACTAATTTAAAATTAACATTTTGGGGTTCATGTTTGCTAGCTAATGAGAATTCTGCTGTTGAATCCCTGATGGCCTGGATTTTGGAATCAGACTGTCTTAGATTTAAATCCTTGCTCTGCCACTTACTAGCATTAACTTTGAGTAGTACATTTAACTCTCTGAGCCATGGTTTCCCTATCTGTAAAATGAAGGGATTGGTTTTTTCCTGGTCTTGATTTTTGTTTATGATTCCATGAATGTATATGAACTCATCTTTCTATCTAATTAATCTACCTTTCACCAGTAACTTTTATGTTGTAGTACTCCATTACGTATAAATTTCTCCTTGGAAGCCAGAATGGCCAGACTTCATCTCTCATACTTAAGACGTATTATCAGGAGGGACCAGTCCCTGGATAAGGTCATGTTTGCTTAAGTGGAGGGTCAGAGACAGGGAGGAAGACTCCCAATGAGACAGATCAGCCCAATGACAGCAGCAATGGGCTTGGGTTTATCAATGTTTGTGAGGTTGGCACAGTATGGGGCAGAGTTTCATTCTGTTGTGCAGAGTCACTATGAGTCAGTGTTGACTTGGTGGTACCTAACAACAATAATAGTATACTCCAAGAATAAAACTTAAGTGTTGAGGAAAAAAATGTTTGTTACTTTGTAAGTGTAAAAAATTATCACATTTCTTAGACTTTTGACTTTGCCATAATATGAATATAAATGATTCCACTAAAAAAATAGCTGAATTTGCTGCCTATGAATTTATGATTAGCTATCAATTTTAATCATGAACTAGTTTCCCTGAGAAGACTCCTTGGTTCTGCTAATAAGTGCCCAGGGAATGGGAAGAAATGTTAGTAGCGTAAACTGAGCATCAGAATTCTGTGTCTGCCCAAGTGTACCTTAAACATTCTTTTATTTCAGGCAACATACAGTTGTTTATGTCTGCATTAATAGCTTTGACAGGACAATATTTACATCATTTTGCTTATTAATTACAAGCTAGATTATTGTATCACTCTATTCATACTCAATGAACTTTAAAATGTAAGTTTTATTATCTATAATTCACATTAGATTAAATTCACTCAAAGTTTACAATTCAGTGGTTTTTCATATATTCACAGTTGTACAATCATCACTGTCACTGGGCTTTTAAAATACCATCTTAACAAGGAACCCTCCAAAGTAGGAAGAGGCACTAACAGTGTTTAAAAGATGTTGAAAAGGTCCAGTAAAACATAAAGATTAGTTCCTTTAATGTGGACCAAAGCAAGACATTTTATCAAATCTATACCCAACTTATGTTATTTGCTTTTTAAAATTTTAACATCCCTAGGTTCAGATGATATGCTGCAGTATTCATGGTGATGGCCTTTATGTCTATGAGCAGATTAGTCTTCTAATTTTTAAGAACTGATACGAAATGAACATTGCATCGTTTGTGCTCTTAGAGATACCCATAATGCATGATACCATAAAAGAGGTGCTTCATATAGGGTAGTGCCATCAGAGAAACCATGGAGATGTTTGACTCTGATCTGACAAACCTATTCCTTGTATCTACTGTCAATGAACTCATTCACAATTATAAACGTTTTTTTTCTGATGATTTTTAATATAAATACCCAACTAATTGCTGTCAAGTCAATCCCAACTCACCAGTAACCCTAAAGGATAGAGTAGACCTGCCCCATAGAGTGTTCAAGACTGTAAGTCTTTAGAGAAACCTACTGACACGTCTTTCTCCCCAGTGGCTGCTGGGTTTGAACCACTAACTTTTCTACTGGCAGCACAGCTCTTATCCACTCTTCTACCAGGGCATCTTTCTTTATAAATAACCACACAGAGACAACAAATAGCCACTGCCAGTGCATCAATTTCAATTCACAGCTACCCGGTGTAGCCTTTCCAAAGCTGTAAATATTTACAGGAGCAGAAAGCCTCCTCTCTCTCTCTCTCTCAGCAACTGGTGGGTTTGAATTGCCAACCTTGTAGTTCGCGTCCAGTGCTTACCCTACAGCACTTATTCCTACATGAATGGAATTGCAGAGGTGAAGGAATGGTACAGATTGACTTTGCATATTGTGTTTTATTTGAAAAAAAAACCTGATAATGCATACCCTGCTTCAAACTACTTGTATAGTTTGTCAGTGGCTTCTCAAAATGAAAAACTAAAATGTTTGTAGGCAAAGTCCACATCTTGTGGTTGTTATTGTTGCCTTAAATTTTAGTGTAAAACTGTATCATTAACTATAGGGCCCAGGTCCCTTCCTGCTTGTTCCTTCCAACTTCCACCTTACTAATTGAGCTCTGTTTTAATCTTCACCTCACTGCCTCTTAGTTCACTCCCCGTGCTGCTCCTTCCCTGGAGGGAAATCAGTCAGAAGACTAAGGAATTTCTCCAGACTCAGTTCTGTGAAACACTGTACTGTTGCTTCCAGATTCATTTTACAAGTACTGTGTTTTTTTTAATCATACAGGGTTTTTGTTGTTGTTGTTTCTTTTTAATGGGTTCTTAGAACCCATTGCCCTTGAGTCAGTTCTGACTGATAGTGACCCTGTGTAGAGTTTCTGAGACTGTAAATCATTAAGGGAGCAGACAGCCTCATCTTTCTACCATGCTCCTTTTATGGATCCTTGCAACTGTAAAATTAAAGGCAAACTCCACAGCTTGGCATTTAACAACTTTTTCATGGTCTGACCGTAGCCTGATTTTTCAGATTTACTTTCAGTTAGCCTTTTAGACACTTCCTGTGTGGTGCTGCAGGATAATGCAGTGAACCACAGGATGGGTTTGAACAGCAAGGACAGTGGTTCAAACCCACCAGCTGTTCCTCAGAAACCCTATACAGGTTCACTATGAGTTGGAACCGACTCATGAGCACACAAAACAACAATAAATCTATTTGATATTGACCAAACACAGAATCTTTGCTCAGAAATGTCCTCTATTGAAATACTTACACATTCAGGAGTGAACTTTTAACCTAATTTTGATTTCGATTAATGTCAAAGTATGTGCATCTGGCATTGGCAATCCTCTTTAAGGTACAGAGAGTGGCTTCACTATTTAATCTTTCCAGAACCACATTCCCTTTCTTAGTTAGATGTCTTGTGCACTCCAGGACCAGGTGCTGCCTGGCCCTTCCCCATCACAGCCGTAGTTATGTTGCAGCTGCAGTGTTAATCCATCTTTTGGAGATTGCCCTCTTTTTCACCGACCCGCTGTTTTACCAATCTCAATGTCTGTTTTCAGGGACTGGCAGCAGGCAGACTAGCACCAAATTCTGACTCTAGCATTTACTAGCTGTGTGACCTTAGGCAAGTTACCTCAGCTCTCTGAGGGTCAGTATCAGACTCTAGCATTTTCTAGTTGATAGCATATCTGAAGCACAAGAGCCCAGCCTCACTTCCTCACTTCTAAGGGCATTCTGACTGTACTTCTTCCAAGACAGATTTGTTCATTCTTCTGGCAGTCCGTGGAACTTTCAGTATTCTTTGCCAACACCTTAAGGCAGATGAATCGTTCTTCTCTGGTTTTCCTTGTTCATTGTTCGGCTTTCACATGCTTATAAGATAATTGAAGATACCGTGCATGACTTGGGTCAGGCATACCTTAGTCCTCAAAGTGGCATCTTTGCTCTTTAACTATAATTGCTTCCTTTATGAGAATGTAAATCCTCAGCTCTTGAAATCTTTGGGTTTATATTGTGTCTGAATGGACTTGATGGCAGTGAATTTGCTTTTTGGCAATATCTACCTCTTTTTGCACCAAAGCACTATATCTATGGTTGTTGTTGTGTTGTGAAGTGCCGTTGAGTCAATTACAACCCATAGCAACCCTGTATAGTGTTTCCAAGAAGCAGCCGGTGAGCTTGAACCGCCAACTTTGCAGTTCAAATATCTATGGTAGCAGCTTTAAATTGTCTTGGTTTTTTGCATGTCTAGGGATTTTGTGTTTTCAAACTCTGTTTAACATATTTATGATTTAGGGTTGGAGGGATAGTTCCCCTAAACTTAGTTTTTCAGGTACTTTGTGTCCATTCTTTTTCCAATATAAAATATAGCAATAATTCATAAGTTATATTATTTCATCTAGTATCATAACATAGTTTTGAGAATATAGCCCTTTTATGTACTTTATTCTGTGCGCTTTGTATATATTAACTCACTTATTCCTTACACCAACCCTGGGCAATACTGTTAATTACATGTCTGTTTTACAGAAAAGCTAAAAGGTTCACAAAGAGCTTGGATAACTTGCCTAAAGTCACACAACTAGTAAATACCAGAGGCAGAATTTGACCTAAACTGCTCAGTTCCACAGTCTGCTTTTAACCGATTGTTAGTGTTGTTAGGTGCCGTTCAGTAGGGTACAATTTATATCGACCTTACGCACAATGAAACACTGTCTGGTTCTGTGTTGTAACATACTCACAATCATTGTTAAGCTTGAGTCCATTGCTGTTGCCTCTGTGCCAGTCCATCTTGTTCAGGGTCTTCTCTTTTGCTGGCCCTGCACTTTATCTAGCCAGATGTAGTTCTCCTCGGACCGGCCCTCCTGATACTATATCCGAAGGATGAGAAAAGAAGTCTGGCTTCTAAGAAGCATTCTGGCTGTACTTCTTCCAGCGCAAATTTGTATATTCTTCTAACAATCCATGGTCCTTTTAATATTCTTTTCCAACACCATAACTCAATGAATCAATATTTCTACAGCCTTCCTTATTTCATTGTCCCAACTTTCATGTGCTTATGAGGTTATTGAAAATACCATGGCTTGGATCAGGGACACCTTAGTCCTCAAACTGACATCTTTGCTCTGGAATACTTTCAAAAGGTCTTGTACAGATTTGCCTAATGCAGTATGTCCTTTGATTTCTTGACTACTGTTTCCATGAGTGTTGAAAGTGGATCTAAGAAACATGAAGCCTTTGACAACTTCAATCTTTTCTTCATTTATCATGATACTATTTATTGGTCCAATGGTGAGGATTTTTGTTTTCTTTACACTGAGGTGCAACCCATGCCAAAGGCTGTGGTCTTTGATTTTCATCAGTAAGTATTTTAAGTCCTCTTCGCTTTCAGCAAGCAAGATTGTATCATCTGCAGATCTCAGGTGGTTACTGAGCCTTCCTCCAATCCTGATGCCATGTTCTTCTTCATGTAATTGTGCTTCTCAGATTATTTGCTCAGCATACAGTTTGAATAATTGTGGTTAAAAAAAAAAAAATACAACGATGGCTCACACCTTTGCTTATTTTAAACCATTCAGTTTCCCCTTGTTCTATTCAAATGACTGCCTCTTTGTCTATGTACAGGTTCCTCTTGAGCACAGTTAACTCATTCTACGCAATGCTGTCCATAACTTGTCATGATCCACACAGTTGAAAGCCTTTGTGTAGTCAATAAAGCACAAGTAAACATCTTTCTGATATTCCCTGCTTACAGCCAAGATCCATATGACATCAGCAATGATATTTGTTAGTTCCATGTCCTAGACTGTAACCAGCTTGAACCTCTGGCAGTTCCCTGTCAATGAGCTGGGTTTTTTTTGAGGTTGTTTTATTTTTTTACTTTTTATTGTGAATTGAGTGAAGGCTTACAAAACAAATCTTCAGTTTTACATTCAACAAATCATATGCTGTGCTTCATTATGTGGTTGTAATTCCCTCCATGAACCAATAGTTAATAGCACTTACCTCTATTCACTTTAACTATTAAAACCCTCCCTTGCCTCCCACTTCTTTTCATCTTTCCTCTGCTAACCTTACTTTTTGTTGTATATTGTCTGTCCTATCACCTGTGTAAGTAAGTATCTACCCTCTAGTCCTGGTGTGACACTGTAGGATCAGAACTGGACTGAGAGTCACAAGGTTGGCAGTTCAAACCTACCAGTTACTCCTCAGAAAGCCTAAATAGGTTCACTATGAGTCTGAACTGACTCGGTGGCATTAAACAACAACAACCCTCTAGCCCATTAATAATTTTCCCTTTCCTCCCTCTCAATAACCATCATAGATTATTTTTTTAATCAAGAAAACCTTTTTTTTTTAACTTTGTTTTAACTTTTATAGCATTGGTCTCACACAGTGTGTCCTTGTGTAGTTTACATGGGAGAACATTCGTTTTACATTCATCCAATGTTTGTCCTTTTTTGATTGACTATTTTCACTCAGCATAATGTCCTCCAGGTTCAACCATGTTGTGAGGTGTTGAGCAGATTCATCATTATTGTTCAACACTGTATAGTATCCCATTGTGTGTATGTACCAAAGTTTGTTTAGCCATTCTTCTGTTGATGGGCATGTAGTATGTCTCCATCTTTTTGATATGTCTCTTGTAGACAGCGTATTGAAGAATCCTGTTTTCTTATCCATTCTGCTGTTTATGTCTTTTGACTCGTACATTTAATCCATTTACTGGTAATGTAGTGGTTAGGAGTTGGGCTGCTAATCTCAAGGTCAACTGTTCGAAACTGATTCTTGGGGAGAAAGATGAGGCTTTTCACTTGCTTAAAATTTACAGCCTTGGAAACCCTATACAGGGTCGCTATGAACCAATTCCATGACACATCACCACCACCACCACCACATTCAGTATAATCATCAATACACATGAATTGACTCTGGTCATTTTTCTGTGTGTGTGTTTTTTGTGGTATTGCTGGATTCTTTGTTCCACATAATTTTCTATGCTGAATTCATTTTGTTTGTGGATTTTCTTTTCGTTTT
>NW_006408533.1:1588647-1591360 GCF_000296735.1 Chrysochloris asiatica | reverse complement strand
AAAATCTACTTGACTTACTTGCCATTTGGAAGTTTTGTATCTCCACTATTCCCTTTTTGCTTTCTAGTTGATTTAATTATATATTGATATCTTTGGTTCCCTGTTTTTAGTCTTGTAGATTTGTTTTGCTTTAAATACCTCTATATCTGGATTGAATTGTAGATGGTGCTGTCATGGATGGTGATTTCAGGTTGTTATCTGCCACTGTTGGTTCTCAGTCCAAAGGACATCCTTTAGCATTTTTTGTAAAGTTGGTCTGATCACTAAAAATTCCTTTAATTTCTATTTATCAGGAAATGTACTAATTATAGTGTCATATTTGAATGGCAGCTTTACTGGATATATGATTCTTGTCATTTTTTTTTTTTCATAGTTTTATGAATCATCATAAAATATATGATGATTATATATATCATTCCATTGTCTGCTTGCCTGCCTGGTTTCTCTGAGAATCTGTACTTAATCTTATTAGTTCTCCTTTGTAGGTAACTTTTCAAATTCCCAAACTACTCTAAAGGTTCTTTTCTTATATTTAATTTTAGAAAGTTTACTTATGTAATATCTTGATGATATCCTGTTTGGGATCATTCAGCTTCTTTCATGCTGATCTTTTCTTTCATTTAAATGTCCAAAGGGCACATTCTGCCAGCTAACCTCCTGCCAACAGGCAAACAGCTTTTCTCAGTCCATGAGTCTAGAGCCCATAACTGCTCTGTCTCTCCATGCCACCACCTCTGCCACTGCCTCTGCTGTCACCGCTTTTCTAGGTAGGGATCCCACACTCCACTCTGACTCTGCCTTCTTGATGGTCCTGGAATCATCTGTCCTGAAATGAAAGATTAACTACTCCCCACTTCTAGTTACACATCTTCTACAATTACAGTTGTGACAATCATAATTAATTCTGCCAACAGTTATTCACAATTGAGTCAGAAGACCCTACCACTGTCATCCCCATCCCATTTCACCAGATCTGCCTGGAAAAGAGGAAAACTATTCATTGGGTATTCTACTTTACCCCCCTCATTCTGAAACTAAGCACACTCATGAGAGTTTGTAAGTCAGTCACTTCATGCATTTATAGCCCCCAATTTTTGATAGCCAATATCTGCATTTCTTATGCCTTTCAACCTACACACTGAGGAAACGAGGGTGTTTCTTGATATGAAGAATCATTACATCTGGTTGGAATTTTGAGTCGGTGCATGGTGTGACTCCCAATGTGCCTCTGAACTCCCAGAAAGCAGGGTCTGTGCTGGGAAGGATGAAGGTGGGAGCTGGCCATACTTATGGTAACTAGGGAAGTAGGGGGGCGGGGAGAAGAAATCATACCTTTTCTGTTGCCCATGCAAATCTGCTTTGCCAGACCTCCCTCCGCTGCTAAAGCTGCTAACAAGATGGTGGATCCACATCTGGCTGGCCATTCGCCAGTTAGTCTCCCTCTTTTGTTGTCCAACTTGGCTTCTCTTCCCAGCAGGGATTCCCTCTATTTCTCTAACCTTTCTTTTGAAGTTCAGGATGTCAGAGTTTTCCTCTGTGTCAGCTTTATTTTATCTTTCATATATTTTTGTTGTAGAGGGCCTGTGAAGTGTGTCTACCTAGTCTGCCAACTTTTTGGAAGTCTTAATGTATGGTTGCAGCCATTCCTGAATTATCTTTTGCAAAATTTTACTTGCATGTGATATTAATGATATTGTCAGGTGATTTCCACATTCCATTGGGTCACCTGCCTTTAGAATGGGCACAAATGTGGAACTCTTCCAATCAGTTGGCCAGGTAGCTGCCTTCCAAAGTTCTTGGCATAGATGAGTGAGTGCATCCAGTGCTACATCAATCTATTGAAAGAGTTCAGTTTTTATATTCCATCAAGTTCATGGATCCTTGTTCTTTACTAATGCTTACAGTGTACTTTGGACTTCTTCCTTCAGTTCTGTTGGCTCTCGATCATGTGGTATCTCTCAAAATGGTTGAGCATCATCTATTTCTTTTTGGTAATTGACTCTGTATATTCCTTCCATCTTTTGATGCTTTTTGCATCATTCAATATATTGTCCATTATTGCTGTTGTTAAGTGCCATTGAGTTGGTTCCAACTCATAGTGACCCTGTATAAGGTTTCCAAGGAATGGCTGGTGGGTTTGAACTGCTGATCTTGTGGTTCAACTGACGTTGAGGACCAGAACCCTTCAATACTGCAAGTTGAGTCTTGAATTTTTTCTTGTTTTTCAGCTTGAATAATGCTGAGCATGTTCTTCTAGTTTGGTTTTCTAACTTTGGATCTTTGCACATTTCATTATAATACTGGACTTTGTCTTCTCAAGTAGCGCTTTGAAATTTTCTATTCAGCTCTTTTATCTCCTCATTAGCTTTAGCATCTCAGTGCTGAAGAGCAATTTTCAGACTCTCTTACTACATCCATTTTGGTATTTTCCTTTTTCCCTGTCTTAATGACCTTTACTTTCTTGTAAGATATTCTTCATGTCATCACATAACTTATTTAGTCTTTGGTCACTAGTGTCAAGTGAATAAGATCTGTTCTTAAGATGTTTTCTAAATTCAGGTGGGATGTATTCAAAGTCTTGTGTTGACTTTTGTGGACTTGTTTTCATTGTCAATGATGAAGTCAATTCATCATCATTGGCTTTAGTAGTTAGTGCATAAATTTGAAAAATGGTGGTATTAACTGATCTTCCCTGTAAGCGTATGGATACTAT
>NW_006408533.1:1555946-1588547 GCF_000296735.1 Chrysochloris asiatica | reverse complement strand
ATCATCAGTTTTACATTCAACAAATCTTATACTACATTTCATTGCTATGATTATAATCTCCTCCATAGGTAACAGTTTTTACCTCTATTCCCTTTAACTGTTGTATTCCTCCCTGTGTCTTTCCCTACCTTCATCTTTTCCCTACCTCCCTCTTGTTGTATAGTGCCTTCCTCATCACCCAATTTAACTCATGTCTACCTTCTCAAAATAGATCTTGAAATGGTTTATTTTTAACAATGAATGTGACACCATTCCTCTTCAAGTTTTTATTCTCGGCATAGTAAACCATATGATTGTCAGATTCAAAATGACCAGTACCAGTCCACTTCATGCACTAATATAGATCTTTAAGAATTTCATTTCATTTTTGATAACTTCTAATTTTCCTATATTCAAACTTAATACTGTCCATGTTCCTATTATTAATGGATGTTTACAGCTGTTACTCCTCATTTTGAGTTGTGACCAATGAAGGTCCCAAAAGTTTTATTCCATTTTCATCCTCATAATCAAATCTGCTTTGAGGGGGAAGCTTTTTCCCAGTCATGTTTTGAATGCCTTACAACCTGAAGAACTCATCTTGTGGCACTAGATCTGACAGTTTTCAGGTGCTATTCATCATGTTTCAATATTCAGTATTCTGGTGCTTTCTAATAGCATCACACTGCTATTCATAAGGTTTTCAGTGGCTAAACCTTCAGAAGTAGTCCGTCTCTACTTCGTCCTAGTCTATATTAGTCTGGAAGCTCAGCAGAAACCTGTCCACCATAGGTGTATCCTGCTGATATAGAATACCAATGGCATAGCTTCCAGTACCACAACAACAAGTAAGCCACCACAGTATGACAAACTGACAGACGAGTGATCAAGAAGACAGTGTTGTTGTTAAAGTGCCACCGAGTCAGTTCTGACTAATAGCGAATCCTGTAAAGGGTTTCTAAAGAGCAGCTGGTGAGCTCGAACTGCCAATCTTGTGGTTCATACTGACTTTGCACTCCAGCACATTAACCCACAGCATCACGCCAAGATACAAGAAGACACTTAGCCTGGAATAAATCATAAATTTTATATTCACCCCTGAATATTTTGTCTATGAACTGAGAAAGTTTACAGACTTATAACCACATCTGTATTGTAAAGTAGAATGTGTTGTGGTAAATCACATTAGCATGGCTTCTGTATTCAATTGTTAATGTTGTTCAGACTGATGTAAATAGCTATCTTTCCTCATTGTCTCCTGTACATAAGTTCAGTGGTAGGGTGTTTTGATGTAAAACAGATGTTTTCAACTCACAGCAAAGACTCCCCCCCCCCACCCCCCATCAGTTTTATATTCTTTCTGATGTTCCTCCTTTCAAAGAATGCATCTCCAGTTCACCCAAATTCTCACGCCTGAACTTTGGATTCACTGTAAAAGTCCTCTTTCTCCCTTACATACTGTTTTAGTCAGTCCTCTGTCTTACATAGCTCTCTGTATCCGTCTTCCAAGACCTAAAGCAGTACATGGCTGTCTCTCCCACAGATTACAGAAATCTGACTTCTTGACGGGCCATGCTGCCTCCACTTTCTTATACTTCCAGTTCCCACATTCTTGGTCTGGCCCTTCCCTTATGAGAAGCCTTTGCTGCCTTTTCACTGCCCTTAGGTTAGAATCCAAACTCTGACCGGGATTTACCAAATGCTTTGTGATCTGTGTCTGCTCATGCCGGTGGTCTCTTTCTTACCTTTTATTTTATGTTTAACACTAAACTTTTCTTGCCCATCCTGGTCTTGGCAGAGGCTGTTCCCATTGTGTTAAGCACTCTTTCCTCAGCACTTATATGTATCTTTCCACAACTTTTCCTTGACTTCTCTAAGATTAGCCTGGGTAATCTTGCTATGTGTTTCCAAATCTTCATGTACTTTTCTTATCTGTACACTAATCAGCCTTTAATGTATTTCTTTCTGTTTCCATTCTCCTCTTGGGACAGGTTCAATTCTTCCTTTCTAAGGAAAGGGCAGATAAGATCAAGCAAAAGTGTAGGTCACTGCAATTGCTCCTACCGAGGCTCACGTACATATGCAATGAGAGGGAATATCTATCCAGCCTCATGCAAGCTTTTGAGTTTACTAATGAGATATGTGGTTTTAAAACTAAGTGCTTTATTACCCATGTTTACTTCCACCAAAGTCAGTTGGGGAAGACAGACAGGCATAATCCCTGAAGTTTTCACAAGCACAAAGGTATGAGTTACTTCTTTGATGAATCCTTAATGCATCTTTAGATGCTTTGTCTCTGTGCCTTCACCTTTTAGCACAGTTTCCAGTAAGGCTCTTCCCCACACCTTCCTGCACCTGGATCTCTCGAAATCACTTGTTGCTCTACCCTAATTACTGTTTACTTCATTGATCCTGTTTTGTCTTTTTTTTTTTTTTCTTAAGGCTGTTTTCAAAAGTGATGAGTCCATTTCCAGGATTTTCTAGTCAGAATTATAGCTGTTGCTCAAAATGATGAAAATTCTTTTTCATATTTCCTGTCTTCATTCTTATTTGTGAAAGAATGTAGAGCCCATTACATAATTCTGCTGCCTTCTTTTTTGTTTTACTTGTCTGTATGAAGTCCCTTTTTTTGTAAAATTTCTAGCCTAGTTCATTTTATATTTTCCAACAGTCCTGTGATCCCCTTATTTCTCATCAAAGATTCTACTTCTCATCAATACTATCTGTTCAACAGTAATTGTTTTATTTTCTTATTTTAATAGTAGATGCAGTTCCTCAAAATGATCATGATTTCTAAAGCTATCTTCTTTTCAGGTTTAGTATTTTCTGTATTATCTGAGCTAATCACTATAAATGTTTTAGATATATTTGTTTTATTTGGCATCATACTTAGCAATAAAAATATTACTGGTTCTTGCAATTTCACTCCTAAGGATATCCCCAGAAGAACTAAAAACAGGAACACAGAGACCTGTATACCAGGATTTGCTGTAACACTATTCACAAATAGCAAAAGGTAGAATCAACCTAAATACCCCATGAGCAGATAAGTAAACAAAATGTGGTACATACATAATTGGGCTTTTACTCAGCCATAAAGATAAATGAAGTCCTGATACATTTTATAGCATGGATGTAGCTTAAAAACATTATGCTGAGTGAAAAAAGTCAGACACAGGACGACAAATGTTGCATGACCTAACTTACATAGGGAGTCCTGGTGTGGCGCTGTGGGTTAATATGCCAGACTGCAAAGCCATTTGAACTGTAAGGTCGGCAGTTCAAGCTCACCAGCTGCTCCTCAGAAACCCTATAGAGGGTCGCTATGGATCGGAACCGATTCGACGGCACTTAACAACAACTTACATAGAGTATTTAAAACAGGTAAGTATATAGAGAACAAAGTTTATAAGTGGGTACCATGGAAAGGCAGGCAAGGAAGAAAGAGGCACTCAATGCTTAGAGGACACTAAGCTTCTGTTAAGAGTGATGGAAAAATTGGGGAACAAATAAGGGTGATAGTTAAATAACATGTACATAATTTGTGTCACTGAATTGTACATATTTAGAGCATAGGAATGGCAAGTGTTTTCTAAAATAATATATTTACCAAAAAAATATTAGTTCTTTAAGATCCAACTCAAGTCCTGTCACTTACTTCGAATTTCCCTGGATTACTGTACCTCATAATGGTTGACTTCCTTCTATGATTATTAAGTGCCATCGAGTTGGCTCTGAGTCATAAGGACCCTATATAGGGTTTTGGAGAAGTAGCTGGTGGATGTGAACCACAGACCCTGTGATCCAGTGCCTTATCCTGCAGCACCACACCAGGACGCTGATTCAGTATATGGAAAGTATTAAATGTTAGGCTGAATAGTAAGTAAAAAAATATTGCTACTGGGGTTCTAGTTCATACATGGACAAGTTAATTACAAACAAAACATTTTTTGAACACGTCTCTGTAATCAGTGAATGACTGCAGACAAGTTCTCTCAGTAATACAATTGTCTTAGCCTCACCAGGGTACCTGCAAAGAAAATTCCAATTAAAACAGTGGCTTCTGAGGGGTCCTGCTGGATCAACTCAGTTCATGGCAAAGAGATCAGCTCAGAAAGTTATGGCAACTGTTGTCAAATTCCAAATGGGTAATCTTGATTGATCTTCTCAAAGGATACAGGATGATCACAAGGGTTGATTACAAAGAAATTTCAAGAAAATTGAAACTAATGAGAAAGAAGCCAGCATTTTTTTTTATCACAATTATGTACCTGCTCATTGTTGGAGGGTAGTAGGGCTGTCCTATAAGAATGTCAGTGAGAAACCTTACCTCATCCACTCTGCAGCCCTGATCTTGCCCTTTCAGATTTCTTTTTGTTCTCAAAACTCAAAAAAACATTAAGAAGGAACACAATTTGAGAGTCCCTAAAGAACACCAAAACTGCTATTGTGAAGTGGTATAAATGTCAAAGGACAGAAATCTTTAGGGAAGGGTTAGAGACATGGAAACATAGCCTTCAGATGTGTATAAACAGATGGAGAATATGTAAAGAAACAATAACTTCACAATTGATATTTTTGTTTAACAAAGATACCTAATTTTGTTGCAATTTTTTTTTTTTTTTTTACTTATCATCTAATAGGAAGACAATGAAGAGAGCCAGTTTTAGAATTTAGTTGGTTACTATGATAGGAAATAAGTACTTCCCCAGTAGTTTTAAACCATTTTTTGTTTGTTTGTTTAATTTGTTAGGTGCTGTCGAGTAGGCTCCAATTCATAGAGACCCTAGGCACAACAGAACAAAACACTGCTATCCTCACCATTAATACGTTTGATCCTATTGCTGCTTCCACTATGTCAGTCCATCTTGGTAGGGTCTTCCTCTTTTTTGCCAGTCCTCCACTTTATCAAACATGATTTCCTTCTCCAGGGACTGGTTCCTCCTGATAACATGTCCGAAGTATGAGAGATGAAGTTTCATCATCCTTGATTCTAAGAAACATTCCATCTGTTCTTCTTCCAACACAGATTTGTTTGTTCTTTTGGCAGTCCATGGTACTTTTAATATCCTTCTCCAACACCATAATTCAAATGCATCAGTTCTTCTATGACCTTCCTTATTCATTGTCAGAAATGAAATGGAATGGAATGCGTAAAGATCAATGTCCTAGGTATTAGTGAACTGAAATGGACTTATATTAGCCATTTTGAATTTTTAAAATCCTATGATTTACTATACTGGGAACGACAAATTGAAAGCGAATGGCATTACATTCATTGTCAAAAAGAACATTTCAAGATTTATCTTGAAGTAAGTACAATGTTGCCTGTGATAGCATAATATCCACAAGCCTACAAGGAAGATCATATTTTTCAAATTTGTGCACAAACCATTAAAGCCAATGATGAGGAAATTGAAGAACTCTTCCAGATTCTTCAGTCTGAAATTGATCAAACATGCAATCAAGCTACATTGACAATTACTAGTGATTGGAGTACAAAGGTTGGAGGCAAAGGGGAAGACTCAGTAGTTAAGAAATAGGGCCTTGGTGATAGAAGTGGTGTTAGAAATCACATGATAAAATTTTGCAAGATCAGTGATTTGTTCATTGTAAATATCTTTTTTTCAACAACATGAAAGGCTACTATAGATATGGACCTCACCAAATTGTATGCACAGGGATCAATTTGACTATATATGTGGGAAATGATGGTGGAAAAGCTCAATATCATCAACCAAAGCAAGGTCAAGGGCAGATTATGGAATAGACCATCAGTTGTTTATATGCTAGTTCAGGCTGAAGCTGAAGAAAATTAAAACAAGTCCAGGAGAACCAAAATAATGACCTTGAATATTTCCCACCTGAATTTAGAGAAATGTAAACTTAATCAATTTTAAAATGCCCCAACTCGTGTGTCTGTTTGTTGTACTGTGATGGCATGTGTGTTGCCATGATGCTGGCAACTGTGCCACCAGTATTTTAAACACCAGATGGGTCACCTATACTGGACAGGTTTCAGCAGAACTTCCAAACTAAGACAGGCAAGAAGAAGGAGAGGTGGACTTCCTTGTAGGTGCATGGATATTCTTCTTGCCTGTCTTAGTGGTTGTTGTTAAGTGCCATCGAGTTGGCTCCGACCTATAGTGACCCTGTGATAGTCTCCAAGGAGCAGCTGGTGAGTTTGAACTGCCAACCTTATGGTTCAAACTGACCTTGCAGTACAGTGTTTTATCCAACAGTGCCACACCAGGACTTCTCTGAGTGGGTAGCCCCTGAAAAGCTTATAAACAGCAACAGAACATTGTTTGACTTAGTGCCCAAAGATGATGAGCTCCTTAGGTTGGAAGGCACTTAAAATGCAATAATATGGAGAATAGCTGCCTCCCCAAAGTAGAGTTGACCTTAATAACATGAATGGAGCAAGCTTTTCAGGGCCTTTATTTGCTAATGGGGCAAAGCTCAAAATGGGAAGAAACAGCTACAGATATCTATAAATAATCAGAATGTGAAACGGATAAAGTATGAACCTAATATTATTGGAAGTCAGCAAAAATGAAAGGGAGTGTAAAAAGGTCTCTATCCTAGACGTTAGTGAACTGAAATTAACTGCTTTTGGCCATTTTGAATTGGAAAATCATATGTAGTGGTGTAGGATCAACACTGGACTGCAAACCACAAGGGTGGCAGTTCAAACCCACCAGCTGCTCCTCAGAAACCCTATATCGGGTCGCAGTAATTTGGAACTGACTCAACAGCACTTCACAACAACATGGTTTACTATATCAGGAATGGCATCACATTCATTTCCAGAAAGAGCATTTCAAGATTTGTCATGAAATACAGTGTTGTCTGTGATAGAATAATATCCATGCACCTACAAGAAGACCAGATAATACCACTATTTTTAAAATTGTGTGCCAACCTCTAAAACCAGTGATGATGAAATTGAAGAATTCTACCAGCTGCTTTGGTCTGAAATTGATCAAATATGCAATCAAGATGTATTAATAATTACTGGTGATTAAAAATTTAAATATGAAAGTTAGAAACAGAAAGGATCTGAAGTTGAAAAATATGGCCTTGGTGATGGAAATGATGCTGGAGATTGCATGACAGAATTTTGTAAGGTCAACAACTTCTTTATTGCAAATACCTTTTTTCAACAAGATAAAAGGCAACTATGCATATGATCTCACCAGATAGAATAACAAAATCAACTACATCTGTAGAGATGTTGGAAAAGCTCAATTATCATCAGCCAAAACAAGACCAAGGGCAGACTGTGAAACAGGCCATCAATTGCTCATATGCATGTTTAGGCTGAAGCTGAAGAAAATTAGAACAAATCCATGAGAGCCAAAATATGACCTTGAACATATCCCACCTGAATTTAAAGATCATCTGAAGAACAAATTTGATGCATTAGACACTAAAGACTGAAGACCAGAAGAGTTGTGGGATGACATGAAGAACTTCATACAGGTAGAAAGCAAAAGGTCATTAAGAAGACAGAAGAGAAAGAAAAGACTAAATTGGACATAAGAAGAGGCTCTGAAACTTGCTTTGAAACATAGAGAAGCAAAAGTAAAAGGAAGAAATGAGAAAGTGAAAGAGCTGAACAGAAAATCTCACTGGTCAGCTCTAGAAGGCAAAGTTGAGTATTATAATGAAATGTGCGAAGACCTGGAGTTAGAAAACCAAAGGAGAGGAACACACTCAGCATTTCTGAAACTTAAAGAACAGAAGAAAAACGTCAAGTCTCAGGGTGCAATATTGAAGGGCAAAATACTGAATGATGCTGACAGCATCAAAAGATGAAATACACAGAGTCAGTGTAACAAAAATAATTGTTCAGTGCTCTCTTCAAGAGGTTACATATGATCAAGAAGCTATGGTATTGAAGGAAGAAGTCCAAGCTGCAATTAATGAAGTGGCAGCAAACAAGGCTCCATGAGTTGATGGAATACAAATTGAAATGTTTCAACATTCTGATGCATGTCTATGCCAAGAAGTTTGGAAGAGAGCTACCTGGTCAACTGATTGGAAGAGCTCCATATTTGTGCCTTTTACAAAGAGAGGTGACCTAACACAATCCATAAATCATTGGACAATATCATTAATGTCACATGTAAGTGAAGTTTTACTGAAGATAGTTCAAAAACAGTTGGCAGCAGTACATTGACAGGGAGCTGCCAGATAACCTGGATTCAGAAGAGGATGTAGAACTAGGGATGTTATTGCTGGCATTAGATGGATCTTGGTTGAAAGCAGAGAGTATCAGAAAGATTCTTCCTTGTGTGTGTGGTGGGTTTTTTGGTTTTTTTTTTAAATGTTTTATTGTGGATTATGTGATAGTTTACATGGGAGAACATTAGCTTTACATTCATCCTATCGTATATATCATTTCATTGCTGCTTCCTTGTGTTTTGTTGCCTATGCAAAAGCATTTGTGTGAATCATAACAAATTATGGATAATACTGCAAAGAATGGATATTCCAGAACATTTAATTGTACTAATGAGGAACTTTTCCAAAGACCAATAAGCAGTTGCTTAAAAAGAACACAGAGATATTGAAAGGTTTAAAATCAGGAAGGACTGTATTTTTTTCACTGTATTTATTCAATGTGTATGCTGAGCAAATAACCCCCCAAAACTGAATTATATGAATAAGAACATGGCATCAGGATTGGAGGAACTGCTGAACAGTCTGCAATATGCAGATGACACAACCATGCTTACTAGAAGAGAACTGCGTACTGATGAAGATCAAAGACTATAACTTTCAGTAAGGATTGCAACTCAGTATAAAGAAAACGAAAATCCTCACAACTGGACAAATGAATTACACCCATGATAAACAGTGATAAGATTAAAGTTGTCAGAGACTTCATTTTGATTAGATCCACAATTAACACTCATGGAAGCAGCAGGCAAGAAATCAAGCAACACATTGCATTGGGCAAATATGCTGCAAAAGACCTATTTAAAATGTTCAAGAGCCAAGATGTCACTTTGAACATTAAGGTGTGTCTGACCCAAACCATGGTATTTCAATAGTTTATATGCATGTGAAAGTTGGACAATGAATAAGGAAGACAGTAGAAGAATTGCTGAACTTGCATTATGATGTTGGCAAAGAATATGGAAAATACCATGAATTGCAGGAAGACCAAGCAAATCTATCTTAGAAGAAGTACTACCAAAATGCTCCTTAGAAGTAAGAATGATGAGACTTTGTCTCTGTACTTTGGGTGGACATGTCTGGAGTGATCAGTCCCTGTAGAAGGACATCGTCCTTGGTAAACTAGAGGGTCAGAGAAAAAGAGGAAGACTCCCTAACAAGATGGATTGACACAGTAGCAGCAATAATGGGCTCAGTCATAATAATTGTGAAGATGGTGCAGCATCAGGCAGTGTTTAATTTGTTGTGCATACTGTTACTGTGAGTTGGAAATAGCTCAGTGGAACTTAAGAATAACAATTAAACATTGTATACTTCTCTACCTTGTTATGCCTGTCTCTAAAGTTAAAGTTTTCAAATATAGTAGCTTTTTTCAAGTTAAAAAAAAAAAAGTACATTTTTAGTACAATAATGATGATTTACAAAGTAAGAGCTTCATTCAGATTATTGCAGTAGGTAAAGTAAGGAGCTCTGGTAGTGTAGTGGTTACGAATCGGGCTGTGACCCTTAAGGTCAGTGGTTCGAAACTACCAGCTGCTCCGCGGGAGAAAGATGAGGCTTTCTACTCCCATAAAGATTTACACCCTCGGAAACCCTATACAGGGTCGCTATGGGTCGGAACCGACTCGATGGCACATAACAACAACAACAAAGTAAGGTAATATCCTGACCTTTCCCATTTATTCAGGGCACTTTAGTTTCTAAATATTAAATGGTTAAGACATGTTTGCAATAGTTTCCAGATGGTAACTTGTTCAGAAACTTAGCTTTTTTATTTTTTATGTTGTTGTTCTTCTTAGGTTCCATCAAGTGGGCTCTAACTCATAGGGACCCTATGTATATGTACGACCGAATGAAACACTGCCCAGTTCTTTGCCATACTTACAACAATTTTTATGTTTAAGCTGATTATGCAGTCAATCCATCTCTTTGGAGGTCTTCCTCTTTTTCACTGACTCTATACCAAGTAAAATGGCCATTTCCAGGGACTGGTCCCTTCTCATATTTCAAAGTAAGTGAGATGAAGTCTCACCTTCCTTGCTTCTAAGTAGCTTTCTTGTTGTACTACTTCTTCAAAGACAGATTTGTTTGTTTTTCTGGTCATCTATGGTACTTTTAATATTCTTCCCCAACACCATAATTCAAATGCATCAATTCTTCTCTGGTCTTCTTATTCATTGTCCAACTTTCATATGCATGTGAGGCAGTTACAAATACCTTAGCTTAGATCAGGCACACCTTAGTCCACAAAGTGACAGCTTTACTTATTAACACTTTAAAGAGGTCTTTTTTTTTTAAGTTTTTATTATGAATTGAGTGATAGTTTACATGGGAGAACACTGATTTTACACTCATTCTATCGTGTTTCGTTTCATTGCAATGATTACAATCCCGTCCATGCATCATCATTCAACAGTTGTTGTATGCCGTGGAGTCGGTTCCAACTCATAGCGACCCTGTGAGCAGGACTTCCAAGGCTATAAATCTTTACAGGAGCAGAAAGCCTCATCTTTCTCCTGCAAAACAGCTGGTAGTTTCGAACCGCTGACCTTGCAGTTCGCATTCCGATTCATAACCACTACACTACCAGAGCTCCTTCATTCACCAGTATTTGCTTCTATTCCCTAAAGAGATCTTTTTTAAGCAGATTTTTCCATTGCAGTGTTATTTGATTTCTTGACTGCTGCTTCTATGAGTATTGATTGTGGATCCAAGTAAAATGAAATCCTGGATAACTTCAAATTTTTTCTCCATTTATCAAGATGTTGTTTATTCATCCATTTGTGAGGATTTTTGTTTTCTTTGTATTGTGTTTTAATCCATACTGAAAGCTATATTCTTTGATCTTCCTCAGAAAGTGCTTCAAGTCCTCTTAGCTTTCAGCAAGCAAGGTTGTGCCTTCTGTGTAGTTGTTATTGAGTGTTTTGCTCGTCCTGAGACTGTGTTCTTCATTTCTTCCATGCTTTGGATTATTTGCTCAGCATACAGATTGAATAAGTATGGTGAAAGGGTACAATTCTGACACAGAGCATTCCTGATTTTAAATCATTCTCTTGTTCTGTTTGAACAACTGCTTTTTTGTCTATGTATGGGTTCCGCATGAGCACAATTAATTGCTCGGGAATTCCCATTCTTTGCAACGTTATCCATAGTGTGTTGTGATCCATACAGTCGAATGTTTTTGCATAGTCAATAAAACACAAGTAAACATTTTTCTTGTATTCTCTACTTTCAGCCAAGATTCATCTGACATGAACAGTGATTCCATTTCTGATTCTGATTCCAACTTGACTTTCTGGCAGTTCCTTGTCAATGTACTGCTACAACTGTTTTTTAATTATCCTCAGCAACATTTTACTTTTGTGTGATGTTAATTATATTGCTCTAGAATTTCCTCATTCTTTTGAGTCACTTTTCTTTGGAATGGGCACAAACGTGAATCTCTTCCAAATTTACTGCTTCCAGTGCTGCATCAGTACTTTGGAACGTTTCACTTGGTATTCTGTCAATTCCTGTTGTTGTTAAGTGCTGTTGAGTCGGATCTGACTCATAGTGACCTTCTACAGGGTTTCCAAGAAGTGGCTGATGAGTTTGAACCACTGACATTGCACTTCAAACTCACCTTGTGGTCCAGCACTTAACCTATAGGTCTTATCCTACAATCACACCAGGACTCCATCTACAATTCCAAGAACCTTGCTGTTTGCTAATGCCCTCAGTGCAGATTGAACTTCTTCCTTCAGTACCATGGGCTCTTGTTACCTCCTGATGAGGTTGGACATCGATCAATTCATTTTGGTACAATGACTCTGTATATTCCTTCCATCCTTTCTTGATGCTTCTTGTATCATAAATATTTTGCCCCTTTTGTTAGGTGCCATTAAGTCAGTTCTGACTAAGAGCAGCTGTATGTAGTACAGTGAATTACTTTATATGGCCCTTGAAAATTGGAACATGGAATGTACAAAGTATGAATCTAGGAAAATTGGAAGTTATCAAAAATGAAATGGAACGCATAAACATCGATATCTTAGGCATTAGTGAGCTGAAATGGACTGGTATTGGCCATTTTGAATCTGACAACCGCATGGTGTATTACGCCAGGAATGACAAATTGAAGAGGAAAGGTGTTGCATTCATTGTCAAAAAGAACATACTCAGATCAGTCAGATAGCGAGATCATAAGGTCACTATGAGTTGGTACCGACTCGATGGCACCTAACAACAACAACAACCCATAATCTTCATAACTCCCACTGAAGAACATTTTTGTCCTACTGGGTCTGGGTAAAAGGAGGTGGGAGAGGATACTGATAGATTATATGATTCAGTTGTGACTTTTAACAGGGCTAATTGTGATTGTAAAAATATGGAACTCTAATGTGGACTTGGAGTCCTGGTGGGGTGCTATGGGTTAATGCGCTAGACTGCAAAGCCATTTGAACTGCAAGGTTGGTGGTTCAAGCTCACTAGATGCTCCTCGGAAACCCTATACAGGGTCACTATGGGTCGGCACCGACTCAACAGCACTTAACAACAACAACAATGTGGACTTAAAATGAGCCATCTCAGTAGCAGCAAAGAGCCAGTAGTGGATGGTATCCTTTGGATCCTGAGATCCCTGCCCATTATACCTCTTTAACTCAGGGACAGAAAGCTGTGGCAGAGGAATAGCAATAGAACCCAGATCAAGAACATGAGACAAAGCTCATGTAAAACTGAGTGACTTTGGACAAGAGGTTGGCTTGCAGAGTGAGGTACCTTCAGGCACTTAATTGGGGAGCAATGTAGCAATGTCGGATAAGCTCTGGACAACTAACCACAAGGTTGGTGGTTCAGACTCATCGTCAGCTCCTTGGGAACCCTATACAGTGTCTCTATGAGTCAGAACTGACATGACATCACTTAACAACAGCAAGAAGAACAAAGGTTTACTGATCCATGGAGCTAGAGCCCAGTGCCTTAAGTCTGAGGTTTTAGTGGAGTGTGTGCCCTGTAAGCATATATTAACCAGTCCTGAGAGTGCTTTGTAGCATTATCCAGACAGAGAAAGACCTGCCTATGGGCATGGCTGAAGAGTAGCTGTCCTGACTAGAAAAGCTGTGTCCTGCGTTGGAAGCTGGTAACTTCCCGGATACACCCCATACTGTATGTTATCTGAGTTGTGTGTGACCTCTGCAATGAATTACTGAACCCAACATGAATAGAGAGTTTTATGGGAAGGATGCTTGCTTTAGTGTCATATAGTTTTGCCAGTGACCCTTTGTCCAACAGGATGAAGCACTGCCTGCATCTCTACCATTTTCACAATTTTTCTGTTTGAGTCCATTGTCCCTGCCATCATGTTAATTTGTCTCATTGGGAATCTTCCTCTTTACTGTTGAACCTCCACTTTACTAAGCATGGTGTTCTTCTCCAAGAATCTTATGCATAGAATCTGTCAATATTCCAAATTGAGGCTTGATGCTTTCCTTCAGTCTTTCAGCTTGAGAAATGCTGAGTGTGTTCCTTCCTTTTGGTTTTCTAATTCCACGTCTTTGTCTATTATGAGCTGTTCTTTGAAATTTTCTGTTTAGCTCTTTTACTTTCATTATTTTTTCTATTCACTTCAGCTCCTTTACATTCAAGAGCAAATTTCAGATTCTCTGCTGACATCCACTTTGGTGTTTTCTTTATGTCCCCTGGTTTTAATGATCTTTTACTCTCTTCATATTCTTGATGTCTTCTCTCTGGTCTTTGGTTATTAGTGTCTAATGCATCAACTCTGTTCTTAAGATGGTTTTTAAATTCAGGTGGCATATACTCAAGGTCATATTTTGGCTCTCATAGACTTGTTTTAATTTTCTTCAGCTTCAGGCTGAACTTAAATATGATCAATTGATAGTCTTTTCCATAATATTCCCTTGTCCATATTTTGATGTAGTCAATTTTATTCCTGTATATAACATGTATTGTTTGCCATTTATATTGTTGAAAAAGTTTTTGCAATGAAGAAGCTGTTGGTCTTACAGAATTCTATCATGAGATCGCCATCATTTCTACTACCAATGTCAGATTTTCCAACTCCCAATCCCTCCTCTTTTTTCCAACTTTCACAAACAAATCACCAAAAATTATCAATGCATCTTGATTGTGGATTTGATCAGTTTCAAACTGAAGAAATTAGTCGAATTCTACAATTTCATCATCTGTGGTTTTGGTAGGTAGTCTGTAAATTTGAATAATAGTTGTATTAGTTGGACTTCTTTGTAGGGGATAGATATTATCCTATGAAAGACAGCATTGTATTTCAAGATAGATTTTGAAATGTCCTTTTTGATACTGAGTGTAATGCCATGACTCTTGAATTGTCATTCCTGGTGTCATAAACCATATGATTGTGTGATTCCAAATGTCTAATATATGTCCATTTCAGCTTACTTATGGCTGGGATCTTTATGTTTTCCATTTCATTTTTGACAAGTTTAATTTTCCTAGATTCATATTTTCTACATATGACGTTCTGATTATTAATGGACTTGTACAACTCTTTCTTCCATTTTGAGTCATGTGCCATTAACAAATGAAGGTCCTGAAAAGTTTGCTCCACCAAGGTTAGTAAGGTTGATTCTACGTTAAGTAAGGAGGCAGCTCTTCCTCAGCCTTATTTTGAGTGCTTTCCGATCTGAGGGGTTCATCTTCCACTGTTACATCAGAAATTTCACTGGTATTCATAAGGTTTTCAGGAGCCAGTTCCTCAGAAGTGGACTGCCTATTCTTTTTTCCTAGTCTGGAAGCTCTGCCGAAACCTGACCACTGTAGGTGACCCAGCTGGTATTTGAGACACCAATGGCATAGCTTCCACCATCACACCAACACTCGAGCCACCACAGCACAACAAACTGACAGATGTGTGGAGATTTTTTATTTTGTTGTTGTTAGGTGCCCTTGAGTCAGTTCTGACTTACAGCAACCCTGAATAGGGTTTTTGAGGGGTAGCTGGTGAGCTTGAACTACCGACTCTGTAGGCCACACCAGGACTTTCATAGTATGAGATAGCACTTGTAATTTGTCCAGTTGACCATTTCTTCTGTGATATTTAATGTCTGTTCTCTAAATACCTATATGTTGTTGTTAAGTGCCATTGAGTCGGTTCCAACTCATAACAACCCTGTATAGGGTTTCCTAGGAGCAGCTGGTGAGCTTGAACCACTGGTCTTGCAGTTCAAAGCAAGAGACTTTGCAGTCCAGTGCATTAACCTGCAGTGCCACACCAGGACTCCAAATGCCTATGTAAGAAGCTACAAAAATCATGTCGAGACCATGTCTGACCTCTTTGTTTTCAAAAGGGTGATAATCAGACCCAGGCCATTCCTATGAGGCAGAAGTCAGACATGCCTCCACCCTTCAACCTTCTTTGCGCTCTTCAGATACCAGCCCTCCTCCCACAGCACGCTCTGCTTCCATAACACATTGCAGTGACCACACGGAACTCACAGACAATACTCATGATTATGGGGTTTGTTAAGGAAGTGAAATTCCAAGTCAGGATCAGAAAAAACTCAGGATGCAGCAGTTCTGGTGTTAGAAATGTCTCTTCTCTGCCTACGGCAGGCACACCTTGCTCATGTCTTCAGCCTCCTAGCCATGTGGCTCCTCGGTCTGTGCATTGCTCTGGGAAGTGTTACAAAGATGCTTTAGCTAGTCTGTAGGTGCCCAAAAATGCAGTCTGCAAGCCAGTATCCTGCCCACTAACACTCAACTTTGCTTGGTCTGTGGTGTGGGAAACCCACAGCTGCTCTGTCTCTCCATGCCACCTCTGCTACTACCTTTGCCACCAACACTTTTCTAGGTAGGGATCTCATGCTCAGCTTCTTTCTTGATGGTCCTGGGATCATGTGGTCATGCTTCTTAGATAGCTTCTTTTAAACCAAGCAGGATAGCAAAATTGATCAATCCTAGTATTATAACACTAGATTGTCAGAAAAAACAACTTTTGACTTTGTTTTGGACATATAATTTGACACTCTGTCAGCAGTGTATTCTCAAAAAAGTTTGTCTGTATCTTTTGGATTGTTTTTGAGAAGCTTGCAAGATCAGCTTTAGTTAAAAATTTGTTTTTGACATTTGATGTTTGTTTTTATGTTAATACTTAAGTATCTGACATATGAAATATCTAAAATATAGAATTGTAGATGATTAAGCATGTGATGGACTCCTGGTGTGGCACTGTAGGATGAACACTAGACGCTAACTGCATGGTTGGCAATTCAAACCCACCAGCCCCTCCTCAGAAACCCTATACATGGTCACTAGAGTTGGAAGCTACTTGACAGCAGTTAAAAATGACAACAAGAAAGAAATGCATCCATAAATGATTATGTTCCCATCTTCCTGTAATTTGTACCATTTGAGTGGAGAATTACTAGATAATCCTAAAAATTTATGGAAGGCAGAGGCTGTGTTTTCTGGTACATCTCACAGTGCTTGGTTCCCAGCTCTGGGTGAGACATCTGTTGAGATGCTATTTAAGTCAAAGGCATCTAGCATATGGTACTTTTTTAAAAGATTGAATTGCGCTTCCCAAAAATATGTGTTACAAATCCTAACCTCTATGCCTGTGGTTATAATCCCATTTGAGAATGGGTTTTCTTTGTTATGTCAATTGACAGGGTTAGTGTAGAGTATGTTTTGAGCCCATCTCACAAAATATATGAGGAGCAGATTAAGGAAGCAGAGATGGGGGAAGAGAGATGCTAAGCCACATTGAAGATCATTCCATAGTAGAAGCTCAAAGAGACCAAGGACCTTCCTCCAGAGCACAAAGAAAGAAAGAGAACTGTCACTTAAACGTTAGCCTCCTAAACTGGGAGAAAAGAAGTTCCTGTTGGTTAAAGCTGCTCGTGTTATTTCTGTTAGAGTAGCACTGGGTAAAGGAGCCCTGGTGCTGTAGGGGATTATGAGCTGGGCTGCTGACCAAAAGGTCTGCAGTTCAAATCTACTAGTTTCGCAAGAGAAAGATGAGGCTTTCTGTTCCCGTAGAGATTTATAGCCTCATAAACCCTACACAGGGTCGCTGTGAGTCGGAACTGACTCGATGGCACACAGCCACCACCACCACCAGCACTGGATAACTGAGACAGTACTATGCTATTTATTTAGCAACTAAGTAGAAATCTTCATAATGTGTATCAAAGATTCAAAATGAAAAATAAATGTAAAGTCAAATTTGTTTTAGAATGTAATAGCTGTAATCACTTTGGATTGTTCCTGTGGTAGCGTAGGGGTTACGAATTGGGCTGCGAACCGCAAGGTCAGCAGTTCGAAACTTCCAGCTGTTCCACGGGAGAAGGATGAGGCATTCTGCTCCCGTAAAGATTTACAGCCTTGGAAACCCTGTACAGGGTCGCTATGAGTCGGAACCTACTCCACAGCACATAACTGCCGCCATCAACACTAGGAAACTTTCACAAGATGAAGAAAAATGATAAAATGTGATTTGGTCTTCGTATCCAGATATTGAGGAAAGGTAGTTCATGCCTTTCTTCACTCATTCTCATCTTTTCCCTTTGTTGCTTGTATTTGCCCTATAAGTTTTTTTAAAAATTTTTTATTACATCTGTTTATTAGAAAATCCAGTTCTTACTACTGTTCTAGTGCTAGAACTGTAAAATTGGCACAGACGTGTTAGAAGTTAATTTGTCAGTAAGTGTCTGATTCTTAATAAGGTGAATACCTGTCCCAGCAATCCATTGCTGGAACTATATAAGGAAACGATCAAAGATGTGTATATTTTGCACAAACAAAATTATTCACTGCAATGTTATTTATCAGTGCAAAATTATGCAAAATCTAAGTGTCCAGTAACAATTACAATAATACATAGTTATTAAAAATCATGTTTAGAATACTATTTGATAACAACATTGGGAGTTGCATGTTATTGTTAAGTGCCATTGAGTCAGTTCCAACTCAGAGCAACCCTGTATAGGTTCCTGAAACTATACATTTTTGCTGGAACAGAAAGCTTCGTCTTTCTCCCTTGAAGTGGCTAGTGGGCTCAAACTGTCAATCTTATTGTTCCTATTCCGGTGCTTATCCTCTCATTTAATTATGCTATCATACTCAAAGTCCAAGGTCTCATAACCTGGATCAGGTCCAGCTGTGGTGCCTTCAGTACAGGTGTAGGTCTTGATAGGAGCACCATCCTATGCTGTCTTCAGTGTTAATGCTGCTGGCTTTCTGTCTCCTGAATTTCGGAGGTTCTCAGCCCAGGAACCCAGGGCCCAAAGGACATGCTCCAATCCTGGCTCTTCTTTCTAGTTGGTAGTAAGGTCCCCCCTCACCTTATGAATTTTGACTAATTTTTCAGAAAAAAGGATTTTTCTTAACTAAATCACATTCATATAGAACTTTTGGGAAATTAAAAAAGAAAGAAAATTATTCACCAGTGTATTTCTCCAAAATGACTGTAAATAATTTGGTGTTATGTTTTTGGTAGATTTGTGTTGATGGTCTGAATGATGTATTCTTACACTTCTTACACTTTTATTTCCTTTCATACTGTCACTCCATTTCTCATTTGACAAAATGTGTATCTTTTTTTTTTATTTAAGGTTTTTATTGTGGATTGAGTGAAAGTTTACAGGGCACATCATCAGTTTCACATTCAGCAATTCATATAACTGGTTTCATTACATTGATTATAATCCCCTCCATATACCATCAGTTAAAAGTATTTCTCTTTATCCACTTCAGCTTTTTTTTTTAAAAACACACAAACAAAAAAACCCACTCAGGCATATATAATAAATTACATCTCCAAAGGGCACATTCTGCAAGTCTGCTCCTGGCCACCAGTTCTTAGTCCTTCTCTTCTTAGTTGATGAATCTAGAGTCCTCCATGCCCCCATCTCTACCTCCATCTCTGGTGCTGCTGCTTCTCTGGATAAGGTCCCACATTCTATTTGTGCGTTCCTCTCTTGATGGTCCTAGGGTCCTCTGTTTCTGGACTGTAAGATTAATCACTCCCCTTTTTTTTGTTACAAAACTTCTACCTTTACAATTGTGACAGTCATGATTAGTCATGATAACAGTTATTTACTGCTGAATCTTACGAATCTTATCCCCATCTCCTTTCACCAGACCCATCTAGTAGTCAGTCAGGCTGCTGTTATTGTTTTTGATTTTTCCTGTAGGTCTTTCTTTCAAGAAGTATGTTCTGTTCTTCTAGCCACTCCAGGTTGGTCTGCTTGTCCTTTCAATTGGAAATTTCCCACCTCAGAAGGTTCTGGATGGGGTTCAGGATTCCACCTATGGTCTTACATAATGCAGAGGCTCCACAAGAAACCTCCTTCACTGGGCACATTATAACTCCATTTTAGGTATTCCATTCAGTTACAAGCTTTCAATAGCAATATTTCTAGCTATTCCTTTCTCTCCTCCTGAAGTGTCTATTTTATAATGGTATGCCAGGGAAACCAAGATTCAAAAGACAGCCAAGCATCTTAACATTGTTTACCCCCTTTTGGCCTTTCCAGCCATGTCTCAATCCCTGT
Source organism: Chrysochloris asiatica (assembly GCF_000296735.1). Classification (NCBI taxonomy): domain Eukaryota; kingdom Metazoa; phylum Chordata; class Mammalia; order Afrosoricida; family Chrysochloridae; genus Chrysochloris; species Chrysochloris asiatica. Next base: position 1,568,844 of record NW_006408533.1, on the reverse strand, counting down.
ATCCCAGAGCCCTGTTGTTCCAGGGTTGTGCATGCATCATTATTTGCCTCTGTCTCACTTAGCCCATGAATTGTTTATCATATTTTAAGAATATTTTTTAAAAAGTAAGCTCCTGGTCATTTGACACACATGTAGAATGCTGCTGTTGCTTGTTATTAAGTGGTGTCCAACTCATAATGACCCTGTATAGGGTTTCCAAAGAGTGGCTGGTGAGTTTGAACTATGACCTTGCAGTTCAAACTGACCTTCTGGTCCAGTGCTTATCCTACAGCACCATACCATATAGGTTTCATTATTTGCCTTTCTCCTTTTAGTTATTTTCTAATAAAAAAATGTGTTAATAATTTTTCATCAGTAAGAAGTCTGTTTCAGCTACTTACATTTCTCTTGCACTAATCTGAACAGGATATATTTTACTTGTTTATTATATTTTTAAGTGATAATGTGTGTAGTTTACTCTTTCAAACTTTATTTTTTTAATGAAAAATGAGTTAATTGTCTTTGGGGAACATTGTTGTTGTTATTAAGTGCTGTCAAGTCGGTTCCGACCCATAGCAACCCTGTACAGGGTTTCTGAGGCTGTAAATCTTTACGGGAGCAGAATGCCTCATCTTTCTCCCGTGGAGCGGCTGATATTTGAACTGCTGGCCTTAAGGTTTGCAGCCCGATTTGTAACCACTACGGTACCAGAGCTCCTTTGGGTCTAATGGAGAACATTAGAAGGCACTAATATTCCCATTTTTTTAATTTATTTTTTTCTTCATCAATATGTACTAAAAGTCTCAGGACCTCTGCAGGCTTAGAAGAAAAAGACCTCTATATGTTAAACATTTGTCCAAATGACGACTAGAGGAAGCTTCAAACATGTTAGCCGTGATGTCAACTGTAAATTATTTTTGTCTCTTTTTTGTGCTTTGCTTTTAAATAAAATGATCTAGCATAGAATTCCATGAAAGGAAATGTAAATGTCTTATAAGTAATGCTGTCAATCCTTCTTGTCAGTTACTGAAAAAAAAATTATAATGGCATATATTTGGTAAACTGTTTTCAGTCTTGGTTCACCTCCTTTGTAGGATAGGATGTCTAGGTATCTAGGGCAGGGTTCTTTGTGTGTATGTGTGTGTGTTTGTGTGTATATGTATGTGTATATATATATATACATATGCTTTACTGCCTATGTATGCACACAGTGAGTGCTTAATATTGATGCTCAATGAATATATGGTATATGCAGCTGGAAGGAAATATGAAGTTGGTAGATATATTTTTGTGGTCTTAGCCTTTAAGGTTGCTTAAAATCCCACTCTGATTTCATTTAATTTTTTTTTTTAATTTGTAGAAGTGCTTCCATCATTTCTTCAGAAAGTTGAAGTGGTCTCTGAAGCATCCAGAGAAACTTGTGTAGCTTTGAGTGATTGCCTTAATCTCTTCACTAAACAAGAAGGGGTAGGTAGTTTGGAATTAAATTTTGTAAAACAATATTATAGTTGTCATAAACTTGATCATTTAATAAGTGTTTTTAAATTTTTCAAAAGTAGGAAAACACTGTATTAACAAGGGAATTGAAAGTTTTGTTTTTCACCAAAATTTAGAACTTAAGTATTTTGCTTTTGATTGGGAAGGATGGTTCTGTAATTTCTCTTTATATCATTTGAATATAGTTGTATAGCTGTATGTAACAGATATGTTTCAAGTTGTTTGTAGTGGATTGTTATGATGGTACAGCAAGAAGGAGGTGAAGATATTCTAGAAATGGAAAATCTTTATTTAAAATTATATACTTGGGTGTGTGTGTATATATATATATGCACAATACTTTTATTTATAAAATAGAATACTATCATACTTACCTTTGTAAAGTGAACTCAGCTGAGCCTTAAATATTCTTGTATTCCTTTTCCCCTGCACACTTCCTTTCAGAAATTTGCCATGTGCTTTTCAAAGCATGAGTACAAGTGTTATCCATTAGTACTTCTTCTTATAAAGGCTGATGTGTTATAAAGATGTGTTTTGATTACCTGAAATAAATTTGTTGTTTTGATTTTTCATTGTCATGATTTTAATACAAGTTAAGTGGCTGTAGTAGACTTTCTTAGTCTGTTTTGTTCATTTCTACATATCGGCCAACAGTTTGAAACTACCAGCTGTTCCATGGGAGAAAGAGGAGGCATTCTGCTCCCATAAAGATTTACAGCCTCGGAAACCCTGTACAGGGTCGCTATGAGTCAGAACCGATTCCATGGCACACAACAACAACAACAACGTGTACATTTGCACTTCAACTTCTTTCCTGGATTGCTGTCCTTAGTTACCTTTGAGTCCGTCTGACTCATATTGACCACCTATGTGCAGAGTAGAGCCATCCACTGGGTTTTCAAGGCTGTAATCTTTGGGAAGCAGATCTCCAGGCCTGTCTGTCTAAGCCTCTGGGTGTTCAGATCACCAGCCTCTCAGTTAGTCAAGCAGTTAACAGTTTGCACCACCAGGGATGCCTGTGTTTTATATTAAAGTGCCAAGATGCTTATTAAAATTTATTTGCACATTTTGTTTTGATAAAATAGGTAGGTGTAGACAGCTTTTTATGTGTTTTATATTTTGATCTATAAAAGATTTGAAATTATTTCTGTAATTAGAATTGATCATAAAGTCTTGTAAGTTAATATACTTTAAAATACTGTTTTGTTATATTGTATTACAAATTTCATATGTAAGTTTATTTGGAGAATATGAAAAGTATAAATTATATATATATATATACACACATATATAATTCTACAAATTCTGTTATAGAATTTGTTGACCATCAGAGGAAAACAATGGTTCATTCCAATGCTATTGAAAAATGTCTCTTCTCAGCATTTCTCTTTTTAGTGATTTGCAAATTTCCCATTCTAGTTGATTTAAAAGGTAATGGTGTAGCATTATAAACAAATCTGATTGGGTGATACGCATCTTTGAAATGAGCAAATTATGATTTTATTGGGCTCCTCAGGTGATTTTAATCTATTTAGTGTATTGATGTATTTTTAATATTGTTGCTGATAAGTACTGTCAAGTCTGTTCTGAATCATAGGGACCTGTATAGGGTGTCTAAGGAGCCGCTGGTGTGTTTGATGTGCTGACCCTGTGGTTTGAAGTCCAGTGCTGATCCTATCAAAACAAATTTCATTCATCTAATACTTGATGGATATATTTCCAATTTTTTTGTTGTTGTAAAGATATGAAGTTGTAAATGTGAGCACTAGATTAAAAATAATTTGTAAATAAGTCAGTATGTATTTAATTTTTGGAGAAGCGAACTATGCTAGTTTTTGAATAAAGTGTTAAAAAACTTGTTCATTCTAATACTATTGATTAGTGTACCTTCTCAACATTTCTGTTTGGGGTAATTTATTTAAATGAGACGTGGTTTACTTAAACTTTTGTTTATTTAAACTATTTGTTTAAAATCCATCCTAGGTTAAAACCTCTGTGTGAAAACCTAGATAGATGTTCAAGTATATCAGCCTAAAGTTAATTAATGTGTAGTGAAAATGTATTTGACTATTTGTGGAATGAATGATTGTATTCTTTTCAGGACCTTGATGTCTTTATCTTTGAAATAAGGGAAACCATATACAGAAACCCTGGTTTTGAAATCTAATAGACTTATTTTTGCATACCAATCTTGTCTTTAGCTAGCTGTGGGACCTTAGGCAGGTATATGGAAAATGAAATTATATGAAAATCTCAGGCATGACAATCCAGTGTACCAGGGGACTTCAAAAAGTTTCTGGAAAAGGAAATGAAAAGATATTGGAATTTTTCACAAACCTTTTGAAGCCTTCTTGTATATAGACAAATTTTATCAGTATAGAGTATGCTAACATATTGCATGGCATGTAGGATTTATCTAGTACACGGTGTTTATTTTTTCAAACTTACATAGTACTTATAAGATTTCTCCTCAATAATTCTGTGGAATATTAACTCTGTGAGGCCCTTTGTCAAATCCATGGATTTCATTCTGAAAAAATAAGATTATATACAATGGGAAGGTCTCAAAAGTATTTGGAAGGTAAGTAACATCATTCAGGTTAGTCTTTCAAATGCCTAAGAATTACAACCTAGAAAGGTAGGTCAGAGTAAACTATGTACTTCATTTATCTGATATCATTAATTATGTTTCTATTATCTGAAAACTTTAGTTAGAGAACCTTCATGGACTTTGAACTCACACAGACCTGGGCCTAATTCCTTTCACAACTGTTTGATCATCTCTCTTTGCCTTAGTTTGTAAAAATAATCTCCTTTTAAAAAATGGTGACCAAGCAAAATAGGATTGTTTTAAAGAGGCAATGAGATCATCTTAGTAAAATAACCTTGTGCCCTATCTGGCACAAAATATGGGTCCAGTAGATATGTCACCTTAGCCCTCTAAACAGCAAAACAATTTTTATTCTCAGTCTCTTTTGTTGGAAATTATTCTGTATGAAAAAGAAAAAGGCATCAGGATTGGAGGAACACTCATTAACAATCTGTAATGTGCAGATGAACCAACCTTGCTTTACTAAAAGTGAAGAAGACTTAAAGCATTTACTGATGAAGATCACAGACTACAGCTTCATTATGGTTTACACTTCAACATAAAGAAAAACAAAAATCCTCACAGCTGTACCAATAAGCAACCAATCATGATAAATGTAGAGAAGTTTGAAGTTGTCAATGATTTCATTTTATTTGAATCTACAGTCAGTGCCCATGAAGGCAGCAGTAAAGAAATCAAACAAGTGTTAAAATAGACAAATCTGCTGAAGACCTCCTTTAAAGTGTTAAAAAGCAAAGATATTCTTCAAATCAAGGATCAAACCTGTCTTCTCTGTACCACAGGGTTGATAGGGACTGGCAACTTAGACATTGGCTACCTAAAATGGGGGAAGGCAGTAGCTGTAAAGGCACGAAGTAGCTGGCTTACAAGTTTTCAAAAGAGAGTTTAGTTTCAGGGTGTGTGGGGGAAGGTAGAATCCCCACTGAATGGTTTTCACCTTGTCTAGATAGATCTGGTGAAAGGAGATGGGGATAGGATTGTTTTGACTTAATAGTGAGTAATTGCTAACCCAAGCCATGATATTTTCAATAACCTCATATGGATGCGAAAGCTGGACAGTGAATAAGGAAGATCGTATAAGAATTGATGCCTTTGAATTATGGTGTTGGAGGAGAATACTGAAAGTGCCATGGACTGCCAAAAGAACCAATAGATCTGTTTTGTAAAAAGTACAGCCAGAGTACTCCTTAGAGGCCAAGATGGCCAAACTTCGTCTCTCATACTTTGGACATACTGTCAGGAGGGAGCAGTCGTTGGAGAAGGATATCACGCTTGGTAAGATGGAGGGTCAGAGATAAAGAGGAAGACCCCCAACAAGATGGGTTGGCAGGTGGCAGCATTGATGGACTCAAGTGTGGCAGCGGTAGTGAGGTTGGCTCAGGATCGGACATTGTTTCATTCTGCTGTGCATGGGGTCGCTATGAGTCGGTTCCGACTCAATGGCACCTAACAACAACAACAACAATTGTTATCATGACTAATTGCAATTGTCACAACTGTAAAGGTAGAAGTTGTTTAACAAAGGGGGAAGTAGTTAATCTTACATTTCAGGAACAGAGGATCTCCTAGGACCATCAAGAGAGATGAACATGAGCAAAATGTGGGACCTAACCAGAGAAGCAGCGACACCAGAGACAGAGGCAGAGATGATGGCATGGAGAGATAGAGCAGCTGAGGACTCTAAACTCATGGAAAGAGAAAGAGTGTGTTGTGGCCAGGAGGCTGGCTTGAATCACTATATCACAATAAAAGCTTTTAAAAAAATGTATGAGAACAAGGGGAAAAAATATTAAAGTAAGTCTTTCCAAGGGAAAGTCTAATATGTATACTGTGTATCTACTCAAGAAATAAAATATATAATTCCATCCAAATAAAACAAAAAACAAAGATGTCACTTTGAAGACTAAGATATGCCTGACCCAAGCCATGGTATGTTTCATTCACCTCATATGTATATGAAAGCTAGACAATGAATATGGAAGACAGAAGATGAATTATGGTGTTGGTGAAGAATATTGTGTCAGAAGAACCAGCTGATCTGTGTTAGAAGTACAGCCAGAATAGTCTTTAGAAGGGAGGGTAGTGAAACTTTGTCTCACTTGCTTTGAACATGCTACCATGAAGGACCATTTTCTGGAAAAGGACATGATGCTTGGTAAAATAAATGGCCAGTGAAAAGAGAAAGACCCTCAAAGAGATGGATTGACACGGTGACTACAGTAATGGCTCAGACATGACAATGACAACGACAATGAAGATGATGCAGGATTGGGTAGGGTTTTATTCTGTTGTATGTAGGGCTGCTATGAGTTGAGATCGACTCAGTGATACCTAACAACAAACTCACTTATAAACTATAATCCTACTTTCATGTTAAATCTCCCGACAGCTCAGGAGATGTGACCCAAATGTACAAGTACAATAGGGTCATAGTGCTCAGTTTGTAGCGTATTGGAAAGAGTCAGACTCTAGCTTGGATCCAAGTACTGCTACTCTAAAGAGAATGTGGATCTCTTTGGAGGGAAATCACTCATGTGACATTATAAATTTATAAATCTATGGAATCATTGAACTCACCAGCTGCTCCTCGGAAACCCTATAAAGGGCACTATGGGTCGGAACTGACTCGATGGCATTCAACAACAACAATATTAATTTGGGGTCCTGGTGTGGTGCTGTAGGATAAGCACTGAACTGCTAACCATAAGGTAGACAGTTCAAACCTACTAGCTGTATTCCTTAGAAACCCTATGCAGAGTCACTATGAGTCAGAACCAGCTCGTCAGCACTTAACATTAACAGCAGAGTTAATTGAACTAGTCTATGCTGTTTGCATCCCTAACCTCTGTCATTTCCTAATGTTTGCCGCTCTTTCAGGCCTTTCCCTCTCTGTAATTCTCTCTAGTATCTACATTTCATCATTCTTTCTGCTCAGTACAAAATTTCTTTATTAAACATTAGGCAATCAGCACCTACCCCTCCCTCATCCCACTTTTTTTTGCATCAGATCCCAATTCCTTCTTATTGTCTTTTGTTGGAGGCATGTGTCGCCTTCCATCCTGTCTCTCAAATTTTGTTCCCTTGTAGCTATGATTTTATATCCCTCTCCAGTTCTTCTTGATAATCTGATAACTTTTTCTTTCGACTTCTTCATTTCCCAACTAGTCTACTGAAACTGTTCTTGCCAATATCCTCTTGCTAAATTGCTGTTACTATTAAGTGCCTTTGAGTTGATTCCGACCCATAGTGACCCTGTATAGGGTTTCCAAGGAGCAGCTGGCGATTTTGAACTGCCAACCTTGCAGTTCAAAGGGACTTTGCAGTGCAGCTCATTAACCCACAGCACCATACCTGGACTAACTGCTAAATTAGAGGACATTTACAAATGATCTTGCTTGCCCTTTGAAGAACCTGGCATTTGAGTACTCCCTGACTTTTGGAATTCTTCTCCATGCCTTTCTGACTTCTTCCTGTATAGCAGCTCTTTTTCCATCTCCTCCTAAAGCATCTTTTTTTCTTGCCTATGCCTTAAATGTGAGTATTCCCTAGGTTTCTGTGGGTGGTTTTCTCACTCAGCATTCTCCATGGATGATCTCACATTCTTAGTTAGCCAGAAATCCATGATGACTCAGAGGTGTTCATCGCAGATCTCTCCCAAGCTCTGAACCAGTATATCCAGCTGCCTTTGGAAAGGTTTATAGATGGTTGTATACCAGAAGCATTTCAGAACCAGTATGTCTAAACTGAGTTACCAGTTAAACTCAAGGATAGAACTACCACCTATTCATTACTCAGGCCGAAAACTCAGGAGCTATATTTAGTTCATTCTTTGTCCTCATCCCCACATTTAAGCAAGTCCTGTCAATTTAACTTTTTATAGCTCATTTGTCTCTCTCCCTTCGCATCCCTCCCTCACCTCCACAAAAATTCCCATTATCACTGTTTTAGGTGAAATTCCCAGGATTGCTTGCTAGATGACTCCAACAGTTTCCTAATCCCAAACTCCACCCATCAAAACTGGGCTAAGTGTTCTTCCTATTCCATGAATTCCTTGCTCTTGTGTCACATTGTATGATTATGTATTAACTTCTCTGTTTACATATTTACTAAACTGCAGCTCCCTAAGAAAGCAGTTGCATATTAGTTAATTTTGTCACATCTGTGTCTAGCATGGAGTTCTGGTGTGGCGCTGTTGGATTAGCACTGGACTGCTAACTGCCAGGTCAGCAGTTCAAACCTATTAGCTGCTCCTTGGAAACCATATATAGGATGCCTGTGAGTCAGAACCGACTCATGTTGTTGTCGTTAAGTGCCATCAAGTAGGTTCCAACTCATAGTGACCCTGTATAGTGTTTCCGAGGAACAGCTGATGAATTTGAACCCTTGTCCTTGCAGTTCCAACAGACCTTGCAGTCCAGTGCATTATCCCACAGCAAGGTAAAACTGCCCCATAAGGTTTCCAAGGTTGTGTAATCTTTAGGGAAGCACACTGTTAAGTATTTTTCCTGTGGAGGGTCTGGTGAGTTCAAACTGCCAAACTTCTAGTTAGCAGCCAAGTGCTTAACCATTGTGCCACTAGGGCTCCTTTCACTCGACATGTATAGGTGATTAATAAATATTTGGATGAGTGAATAGTGATGGAAAGAATAAAATAGGGTTAGAAAATCTGTATCTAAATACTACTTCCTTGACCTTGACCAAATTAATTTGTTTGGGAATTCTATTTCCAAATCTAAAAACAAGAATACAAATGAGTTCTGTTATGCAAAGTGTCTCAGTCTAGTGCCTGGCACATTTTAGGTACTCTGTAAACTTCCTTCTAAAACAAAATAGCCTTTGTTGCTCAGAGTTTTGCTGTCTAGCATTAGTTTTGTAAATGGAATATGTTCTTTAATATCTGGCTCCTAGAGAGAAGCACTCTGTTGGCAGCATTCCCCTTTCGTGCCAAATCTGACTTTGGTAAATGCAGTAATACTCAGTTATCAATTTAGAGAAATAAAACAAATGGACTTTTCAAGCATGTTCTGAAGCCTCATTTGCATCAGTCCTGCCCTTTGGAAGTATGGCATTGTGTCATCTGTTACATCTTCTACATTGGGAGCACATGGACAGCTGCTGACACTGCTTGCAATGATAGAATCTTGTCAGGGAAATACTGTTTTGTTCATTATTTTGCTGGACTATTTAAAGTATGAGGACAGATTTATAAACTTTAAAACCAAAACCCATTCATTGCCTTTGAATCAATACTGACTCATAGAGACCCTATAGGACAGAACCAGAACTGCCCCGTAAGGTTTCTGAGGCTGTAATCTTTATGGAAGCAGACCGCCACAGCTTTCCAAAGACCAGTTGGTGAGTTCGAACCAGCAGCTTTTGGGTTAGCAGCCAAGAGCGTAACCACTGAAGTTTAATCCGCTGTTGGAATAAATGTGTTTCCTCTCCCCCAGTTCATAGTGTCATTAGCCTGAACATCATCCCATTTATGTGTAATATTTATGTGGAATGTTGACATGCCTTACAGGGTTGCTGAGTCCACTCAGTGGCCTTAGGTTTGGTGTTTATGTGGTGGGTTTTCCTGTATTTGGAGCCTTTTACCCCTCAGGCCTAGCTGAATTAAGAAATATATAGGTCTCACTTTAATGGGATCAATATCATTTTTTCTTCTTTACCCAGCTGGTGTGTAGAAATAATTATGTGAAGACTGTAGTTCAGCATTTGTTTCCAATGTAATGCATTAACTCTTCAATGTAAGCCTCAGACATGAGGACCTAAGAAGAGAGGGCTTCTTTGCTTTTCACAGGGCAAGTTGCCATTTCAAAGTTGCCAGGAAAGCATCTCATGGAGAGAGCTGTGTACACAGCCTACTCTAGGACCTCGCAGGCGCCTCCACGCTATGAGTACGCCTAGCTCAAGTAGCAGTTTCCTTACTTCCCTTCCCAGAAAAATCCGTGCACAGTCTACTCAGAGGGGCTGCTGTGTATGGGCCTGGCCCCTTCTGGCTGGTCGCTAACTGTACCTCTGCTACTCTGCTACTGCTAAGGGAGGGCTGGGGCAGTAGGGAGGGACCTGGACCGCCGGGACGGGAGCGGCGTGGATCCGCCCGCAGCGCAGGCCCTTCTCGGGCGCATCGCCAGCCTGCTCTCTGTCCCTGGCAAGCCCTGGAGGGCGGTCTCGCCGCAGGACCGAGGGGTGCAGCACGGACCTCGCTGGCCCCAGGAGCCCTGGGCTGAGACCGCGCCTCATTCTGACCTCGACCTCGCGAGGGGCGGGTGCTGCAGGCGCTGCTGCCGAGCTGGCGCCCAGGGGCGGGCAGTGCGAAGGTGACTTGAAGAGACCTTGCAGTGCCGCCCTGGGTCGCACCTTCCAGATCAGCTGAGGGAGAGGAAGAGGAACGCCAAGCTCATTTGCTGCTGGAGCTTCTCGGGAAGTGCCAGCCAGAATCGGAGATCGAGCCCAGGTGGGTGGGTGGGAGGGTGTGTGTGCCTGAGCTGTGGCTTTGCTGGGTCAGCCCTGGAACCACAGAACACGCTGGGAGGGAGGAAAGAGCGGCCAGACGTGATCTAGGGATGTGAGTAGATCCAAGAATAGTTGGACGTGTGTGCGCAGGAGTGCAACTGGGGACGTGTGGGGAGGGGTGCACAGAGCTAGGTGCCTTTCTGTCCCAGCCCAAGGCAGGGTCTGGGGATGTCTGAGGACTCCAGCAGCAAGGGCCACTCAGGGAGAAAGCGCATTGACCGATTTCTTCTGCTGAATAATAATATTATTAGGTCAAGTGGTACTGGAGTGGGAGGAGTAACGCAATGAAAGACATTATTGTCCTAAATAACCTTCCAAGTTAGTGATTTTGTCCATGTGTTTGCCCTGGCTGACATTGAGATGAACTTAGCCATCGGTGTTCAGAGACCGCTAAAATTCCAAGAATAGAATGAATCCATGAATGGATTGAGGAGAGAATATGAATTATATTGGCCTGAGGAGTGGGGAGGTGGCTTTCAAGTTTTAGGTTTTGATGAAGGATTTTTGATTACTCATAGGCTTTCTTTGTAGCCTAAGCCAGTGGGGAATCACGTTCCCTAGCATTAGGAGCATATGTGGCTAGCTGTTTTGTGTTTTCTGTTGTGCTAGATTTTTCTAGGGAGGAGAGAGCACTGTGAAGAAAGGAAGATGCCAGGAAAGAGCTGAGTACCTCTTTTGAGAGTTCTGGTAGCGTAGTGGTTACGAATCGGGCTGTGAACCTTAAGGTCAGCGGTTCGAAACTACCAGCCGCTCCGCTGGAGAAAGATGAGGCTTTCTACTCCCGTAAAGATTTACACCCTCGGAAACCCTGTACAAGGTCACTATGGGTCGGAACCGACTCGACGGCACTTAACAACAACAACAAAGCTATTGTAGTGGTTACAAATCAGGCTGCTAATCTCATGGTCAGCAGTTCAAAACTACAAGCTGTTCAGCAGGAGAAAGATGAGGCTTTCTGCTCCTGTAAAGATTTACAGCCTTGGAAACCCTATGAATCGGAACTGACTCCATGGCACATAACAACAACAACAAAGCTATTAAAAGTTTTAAAAAAATTTGTTTATTTATTTTCATTTTAATCAGGCTCAAAGACAGAATTAAGGCATTTGGCTTTGAAGGCATCTTTTTCAACAGAGAAAAATGCTTGAAATGTGTGTTGGTGTAATTATGTGTAGGGGCTTTAAATGCAGATTTTCTTGTTCAGTTTTGAGGACACACCAAATGTAACTTTTCTAGTGAATGCTTGGTTTCAGGCCCTATATTCATCCCTTTGGCAACTTAGTTCCATTTTGACCTGCTGTGGATTTTCAGTTGAAATTTGAAGACCAAAGAGCTGGTTTGGTGCCAGTACTAAATTTAATGGACTGGGGGTATAAAAAGAGATTGTGTTTGTGCGGGACTGTGGTCTGCTCTCTTTGGAAGCCTTTCTTAAATTTTAGGGACTTGTATGGATGGTAAGGACTTTTGGTGTGGTGCTGTAGGATCCACATTAGACTGTGAACCACAGGTTGGCAGTTCAAACCCACCGACTGTTTCTCAAAAACCATATACAAGATCTCTATGAGTTGGAACTGACTTGATGGCATTTCACAACAACAACGTTGAAGCAGGAAAAAGATAAGGCTTTCTGCTTCTGCCAAGATTTGTTGTTGTTATGTGATGTTGAGTCAGTTCTGACTCATAGCGAACCTGTATGGGGTTTCTAAGGAGTAGCTGGTGGGTTTGAACCAACAACCTTGTGATTAGCAGATTCGACACCACCTTACAGCCTCAGAAACCAGGACTTATACAGCCTCTCAGAAACCCTATACAAGGTCACTATGAGTTGGAACCAACTTGATGGAATTCATAATGACAACAACTTGATAGTGACCCACATATTTCTTTAGGCACATTTGAGCCTCCTACGGAATTGGGTGTGTTTTCTAAACTAAAAACACTAGCATGTGCTAGTATTCAGATAAAACTGAGGCATATTCTAAATAACCCCATAACCCAGTGCCATCAACTCAGTCCCTGCTCATAATAACCGTATGTAGGGTTTCTGAAACTAACTCTTTATGGGAGCAGAAAGCCTCATCTTTGTTCCTTAGATGGATTCGAACTGCTGGACCTTACACTTAATCAACCCAACACATAACCCAGTGTGCTACCAGTGTTTCTTATATTTAAGTAGAATACGTAAAATTACTATACAACATCATAATCTAAGTCTTATATATAATTTGACATCATTTGTATATTTTAGAAAAGTTCAGTAAGCTTATCTTTACTATTTCTAACATTCAGATA
>NW_006408533.1:1543755-1555846 GCF_000296735.1 Chrysochloris asiatica | reverse complement strand
GAAACTACCAGCCGCTCTGCGGGAGAAAGAGGAGGCTTTCTACTCCCGTAAAGATTTGCACCCTCGGAAACCCTGTACAGGGTCGCTATGGGTCGGACCCGACTCGATGGCACTTAACAACAACAACAACATATATATATTTGTGTTTATCAGCCCACTGAATATCATAAGATATAAATTTCTTTTCAAAGAAGTTTAGGAATTTTACTTGATCCACATTACATTCCTAAAATTTTAGGCTCTGTGGGTTAATGTGCTGGACTGCAAAGTCAATTTGAAACACAAGGTCGGCGGTTCAAGCTCACCAGTTGCTCCTAGGAAATTGTACAGAGTTGCTATGGGTTGGAACTCAGTTGATGGCATTTAATAGCATATAAAATCTAATGATAAATTACTAAAAATTAATTTGGAAAGTAGCTAGGCCATAAGTTACACATAAATAAAAATGAATCTTGTTTGAATTAGGGTAACTTAGAGTTTTGAACAAAAATACATGCTTACAGTTTTAATTATTAGCATGAAACATGTTTGTTTTGTGTGTGTATGTATTAATTTATGGGTAGTTTTATGTAAGATCTATTTTGATAAGTTTTGACATCTCTTAATGGTTCCAGGACTGTAACTTGCATCCAATTGTGTTTATCTTCTTCGCTATTATATACCCAGTATAGAGTGTAGTACCTGACGTGATATTATCGGATGAGTTTTGATTGAGTTATATTACAGGCAGACAAAATTTATCTCTTATTTTAACTTGCGAGGTCTAGGGACATAATCATTTTTATAATTATCCATAGTAAATTTTATATCTATTTATGTAAAAAAATAAATTCCTGTATTATTCATGAAGTACTGATAGGATGTTCCTTGCCACAGGTTGCCAGACAAGTCCATATACAGGAAACTTTTGAGTTTATTACAGAAGCCAGATCAGATGACTACATGCATAGATTCTTACAGAAGATACAATGCACTCAGAGGCAACAGAAAACAATTATACAACAGAGGGTTTCGATTCCAACCAACAATTCCAACACTGGGACGCAGGCAGCAGAATAAAGTGAAAAGAAAGGCTAGGTCTAGGTTGTAAGCCTTCTTGAAGGATTTTGTACAGTATGCCTATGAGTTTGAATTTATCTTGGACATTTATAATCACTGAAAGATTTTAATCAAAGGACAGATTTATTCAGATCGGCTCCTTAGAAAGAACACTGGGCATCTTTAAGAAGGATTAGAGGAGATCAGAACTAAAAGAGGGTGACCCTTGTAGGCAGTGGAAGCAAATTAATCAATTAGTCACTAACCAAGTTAGTGGAAAAGGAATGGAATAAACAGAGCAGAGAGATATTTAGAAAACAGAAGAGATCGTATCCATAGGAGCCTGTAGTAGGTTGAATGTAGGGAATGAAGAACATAAGTCATAAATAGCTTGAAGGTTTATGGCGGAAGTCACTGGGCAGAAGCTGCCTTTGTTGTTGTTGAGTTCACTTTTGAACACATTAACATTCCAGTACCGACATCCTTTGTTATAGTGACCCTGTATAGGTTTTCCGAGCATATAAATCTTTGTGGGAGCAGAAAACCTCAGCTTTCTCTCACTGAGCATCTGATAGGCTCCATCTGCTAATCTTGTGCTTCACAGTCCAGTGCTTATCCTACAGAACTACTATGCTACAGTCCAGTGCTTATCCTACAGAACTACTATGCTACAGTCCAGTGCTTATCCTACAGAACTACTATGCTACAGTCCAGTGCTTATCCTACAGAACTACTATGACCCAAGGCTGTCCTCACTTGGGAATCAGCAAATAGTATAAACATAATAATTGAAGCTAAAGGAGTGAATAATATCACTCAGGTTAGTCGCAAAATCCTGGTTTGACACCGTAGGATAAGCAATTCAACAGTACTTACAACAATAACAAGGCTACATATAGATTGAAAAAGTGTGAAATCAAAGGATTGAGTACAATTGAAAGACAAGTGGAAGAAAGGCAGCTAGTGGAGAGCACTGAGGAAGTCGAGCAGCGAAGAGTGGAGATCAGCTCAGACAAGTGTTCTCAGAAAGCCTTCGTGGTCTATCATTGAATTCTACCAAGGAGCTACTGTAAGAACTGCAACATGACCATTGGATTTGGTAGCTAGGAGGGCACTGGAAATTTTTCAGAGACAAGTTTTAGAAGCCTAACGTAGGAAGAAACCACATTACAGTGAGCCGAGGACTAAATGGGAAGTGAGGAAGCAGCAATAATGAAGATATGCAAAAGCCTCAAGCTCTTGGCCATCCAGTTGGTTCTGACTAATGGCGACCCATGCACTACAGAGTAGAGCTGTGCTCCATGGGTCTTCGTTGCTATAATATTTTATGGATGGAGTCCTGGTATGGCGCTGTGGGTTAATGCACTGGACTGCAAGGTTGGTTTGAACCTCAAGGTCAGTGGTTCACGCTCACCAGCCACTCCTCAGGCAACGTATACAGGGTTGGTAAGGGTCAGCGCCGACTGGGCAGCACTTAGTAACAACTACAGTTTATGGAAGCAGACTGCTAGGCCTTTCTACTACAGTGCCAGTGAGTGGGTTCAAACTGCCAACCTTGAGGTGAGTTGTTGTTGTCATAAGTGCTATTTAGACCAACTCCTAGTGACCCTGTATGGGGTTTCTGAGGAGCAGCTGATGGGTTTGAACTGACGACCTTGTGGTTTGGAGTCCGGCGCTGATGCTACAGGGCCACACATAGTCTGCCATGAAAGGTACCATAGGTGGTCATAATCTATAAATTATTCATTTGTTTCTTTCAGTCCTTCTACCTCTTCTTTCATTGTTGATTGTTCTTAATATATTCAGAATGCATATTTTATCCTTGATTTTTAAAAAGGCAAGCTCCTAAATTGTAATGGTTTACCATTAAAAATGGTATGAGATAAGTACCATTTATCAGATTGCATTTACTTTCATTTTTACATATTTTTTTCAGTCATGAAAAGGCAATTAATTTTACCTAATGCTCTTTCTGCATCTATTAAGAGGGTTTGTTTGTGTGTTTCTTTTTTAATTTTCTAAGGTGACAAATTAAATTGTAAGACTTTTTAAAAATGGTAAGTCATATTTTTGTTCCTGGAATAATTTATTATCTTTAACATACTCCTTGATTTGGTTCATTTTGGATTGTACCATCTGTGTTATGAGTAAAGTTGGCTTGTAATTTCATTTTTTGTTCTGTCTTCATATTTAGTATCTTTAGTATCTGTCTTTAGTATCAATATTAAACTGGTCTTATAAAATGAGTTTGGGAGTATTCCCTCTTTTGTTCTCTGGAACAGTTTATATGAAATTAAAACGATCTATTCCCACAACCTTTCTTGCTGAAAGTGAAGAGGACTTAAAATCTTTACTGATGAAAACCAAAGATCACATACTTCAGTATTGATTGGATCTCATTGTAAAGAAAACAACAATCCTCACCACTGGACTAGTAAACAACATTCTTATCAACAGAGAAAAGATTGAATTTGTCAAGGACTTCGTTCTTCTTGGAACAACCATCAAAACTCATAGAAGCAGCAGTCAAGAAATCAATGTGTTGCATTAGGCAAATCTGCTGCACAAGACCTTATTAAAGTATTGAAGAGCAAAGATGTCAGCTTGAAGACTAAGGTACATCTGACCCAAGCCATGGTGTTTTCAGTAACCTCATATGCATGTGAAAGCTGTAGAAGAATTGATGCTTTTGAGTTATGGTGTTGAAGGAGACTATTGAAAGTGCCATGGCTGCCAAAAGAACCAACAGATCTGTGTTGGAAGAGATGTAGCCAGAGTGCTCCTTGGAGGCCAGAATGGCCAAACTTCGTCTTTCATACTTCGTTCATGTTAGGAGGGACCAGTTGCTTGAGAAGAATATCATGTTTGGTAAGGTGGAGGGTCAGAGAAAAAGAGAAAGATGCCCAGGGAGATGGATTGGCCAGGTGGCAGCATCCATGAGCTCAAGCGTGGCAACAATTGTGAGGTTGGCCCAGGACCAGGCAGTGTTTCATTCTTTGTACATAGGGTCACTATAAGTCTTTATTGACTCGATGGCACCTAACAACATTCCTTGAAAATTTGCGAGAACTTTGCTATAAAATCTTATCTTTGTGAGATAAAAAGGAACAAGTACTTACTAAATCTACTTAATAGCTATAGCATTATTTTTGTTTTGATTTTGAGGGAGGGTAAATTTTGACAAGTTGTATTTTTCTGGTGACTTAACTTTCTACTTAAGATTTGAAATGTATTGCTATAAAGTGTTTATAATATTCTTTTATTGTCTTTTTAATGTATGTTGGATCTGTAATATGTATTAGTTTCTCTAGTCTTTTATCTTTTTAAAAAATATTTTTATTTGGATGTCTCTAAATTATTTCTTGAACTGTATGTCTCTTTAAATCATTCTGCTAGAAGTTTTGTTACTTCATTACTTTTCAAATCACTATTTTTTAGTTTTTTGATCATCTGATGCATCTTTTTCTTATAATTTGTGTCGTTTGTATAGTTGTCTTTATAATTTTTCTTTAAACTTATTTTTTCTTGTCCCCTAGGAGCTCTGTGTTATTATCCTCTGTCCCTTGAATATGGATAATTCATTCAAATTTTGTTCCTGTCAGATTTTGTTATATAGTGCTTAGTTCAAGTATTTTGTAATTTACTGAATATATCACTGCTTGCTTTATCCACAACTTTATTTTATAGACTTAAAGTTTGTTTCTGTTTTACATCCAACAAAGATCACACACTTTGTTTCATGTCAATGATTGCAATCCCCTCCATGTAAGGACGTTATCCCACTTCCTCCCTGTGGTTCCTGTTTCTATTCCATTCTCCTTTCCAAGTTCTCTCAACTTTGTCCCTAGGTAAATGTTGCCCTTTTGATCTTGAAAGGTTGACCATTCCATGGTGAGCATACCTCACTAGTCTTGTTGTTCCCACTATATACCTAGTCATTGCTTGGTTGACAATTGGACCATGAGGGTATGTTCCATTCCAGACCTAAAGGGTAGCTGAGGGCCATAGTCTCAGGTTCCTCCAGTTTCTTTGTGACCAGTTTTTTTGTTTGTTTGTTAAGTGCCATCCAGTTGGATCCGACCCATAGCGACCCTGTACAGGGTTTCTGAGGCTGTAAATCTTTACGGGAGCAGAACACCTCATCTTTCTCCTGCAGAGCGGCTGGTAGTTTCGAACTGCTGGCCTTAAGGTTCGCAGCCCGATTCGTAACCACTACGCTACCAGAGCTCCTTTTGTGACCAGTAAGCCCGATCTTTTTGTTTTCATCATTTTGAGCTTTGCCTAACATTGTCTCCCACTGTACCTGGGACTTTTTATAATGTGATTACTTTCAGAGGCATTGGTACGGGTAGCTGGGCATCATCTAGTTCTTCTGGTCTCAGAGTTGTGGATACTAATGTTCACATGTTCTAGAAGTCCACTGGACTGATGCATTTCAAACATCTTCAGTTTTCATCACTCTTCTTTCTTCTGCACATGGAGAGACCAATCGTTGCACTTTAGCTGGTTGCTCATGAGCTTTTAAGATCCCATATACTACCCGCCAAAGGAAGATGGAGAATATCGTCATTGTGGGCTATGTTTTGCCAGTTGACCATAGTGTCCACCAAGATTTTGATCCTGAGACCACAGGCCCAGCAACTCGTTGTGTCAAGGTGTATGTAATGTTCAAATTTTCATCATTTTGTCCTGTGTATGCTGCACTGCATTCATAGGTGTGTTTGCAGCAAAGGTAAATGCCCAGGTATAAGCATCCTTTACCAAACCCTTATATATGTGTGGGTATATTCCCACTCTCCCTCCCACACCTGCTCATCTTACGTACCTGTCCATGTACGTACGTAGCTGTAGAACACTGTTGTTGCAGGGTTTGTGTGTAAAACAGTACTTACCTCTATCCCTTTATTCCTTACATTCCTCCCTGTAGCTTGAATTTATTTTTCAGTCTTCATCTTTCCAGGTTGAAGGCTACTAGTTGAAGTAGTCTAGATTACTGCCTTCCTAATATTTAAAATACCTCAAGCTTTTGAAAGGTTTTAACTACTTTCATTCCTTTCTGTCACTCAAAATATATATTGGTGGTGGCTGTGTGCCGTGGAGTCGGTTCCGACTCATAGCGACCCTGTACAGGGTTTCCAAGGCTGTAAATCTTTACAGGAGCAGAAAGCCTCATCTTTCTCCCGTGGAGCAGCTGGTAGTTTCAAACTGCTGACCTTGTGGATCACAGCCTGATTCATAACCACTACGCTACCAGACTCCCCAATTATTTTCTGTTTTTGACGCTTGCGATTTCTCTCAATTTCTCTTCCCCATCTTGCTGCTCACCTTCTTCCTTTCTTCTCCTTACCCCTAATAACTTTTCTAGCCTTTGATACTTTGAATGACGGAAGAAAAATGATCATAATTCCCCTATCCTCTTCTCTTTGTTTTTCCTTCTCTCACCCTTATTTCCTACGTCTCCTGTATTTTGAGTTTTGTTTGTTTGTATGTTTATATAATCTGCTCAATTTAATCCACCTTGTCCTTTTCCTTCTCCTCAGAATCTTGGCACAAAGAGGAAGGAACCATAGAAACTTATCTAAAGCTTCTTTAGATGCTCAGATAATTCACATCATTTACCACCTGGCCTTTGGTATTCCATATACAGTCCAGCTGAAGTCAGAGTCTGGGGAAGGCCTCCGAAGGAAGCATGCCTGGTGGAGCATGATCCTTCTGTTGTTCAGAGTCCTGAGGCATGGGTTCTAGTATCAGTGACCTTCTCCTTGCTCTGGGAAATTTACTCCAAGGCCTCACATTCCTGCTCTGTAACAAAAGGTTATTAATAACACAGACTCTTTCTCTCTCTGTTGCAGTTTTGTGTAAGATAGCCTTTTTATGCTTTATTCTCAGAAAAAAATCTTAAAAGGATTTTTTGTCCAATTCAGGAACAGAGAAGTGGAGAGAACAGAGAAGCAGAGGGAAAATTATTTGTGATTTGGTATGCTAGATGAGAGAAACTCTAATGGGAAGCAGAAGGTAGTTGTAGAAATGGCAAGAAACAGCAGCTGTCTCAGTGGTTTGGAGGGATTCAGGCAAGAAGCCTGTCCTGTGATAGAGGTTGAGATGCCCTCCAAGCCTCCCAGACTGGAGACACAATGTGTTGTTCTGTATGGTGACCAGGCACTCAGACACAATAATCAAAGCAGAGGGATTGTTGAGATTTTCATGGAATTGAGATGTGGTTTGTTGTTGTTGTGTGTCATCGAGTCAGTTCCAACCCTTAACAACCCGGTATAGGGTTTCTGAGGAGCAGTGGGTTTGAACCTCTGACCTTGAAGTTCAAACCAACCTTGTGGTTGGGTGCTTATCCTACATTACGACACCAGGGCTCTGAGATGTGTGGTTTAGTCCTTTGAATCTCTATATGTCTGCATTCTACTTTTAGATTTACTTTCTATACTTTAAATACCAAATGTTGATTTATTGTTAGAGGGTGATTACTTAATTTTTAAAAAATTATCTAATTATCTTGTCTACAATGATAATGTAGGAAAAGAAAACTAAAGACATATTCTAATCACCACCAAACCAAAACCAAGTCCATTGTTATTAAGTTGATTCTGATTCACAATGACCCTGTATAGGGTTTTTAAGGATGTAAATCTTTATGGGGGCAGAACATTTCATCTTTCTTACAGGAAGCGACAGGTAAGTTTGAACTACTGACCTTAAGTTAGCAATCCTGTGCAGACATTATAAAATATGAGGCACATTATCATCTATTCCTATGACTGTTTGCTGCATTTAGAAAATTGTGTGTTTTATAACTCATTTGGAAAATCACCCTTCACATATAGCAATGTTTGTATGAGGAAAAGTTGTTTGTTGTTGTTCTTTGTTCAGACAGCTAAAATTAGAAATGAAGTTCGTGAGTATAATCCTCTTTTCGTAAAATTTCCTACTTGTGGTAGAAATGATTTGATTTTTAATTTCTTCATTTATTTTTATTGAATTAAACTTTGTGTTGTAGATTAGTATTAAAAGATCACAAAGCCCAAAGACTCGATCTTAATCATAGATGAGGAAAGGAACTTTGAGATCCTGTAGTCTGGTGGTTTTCAAAGGTTTCATTGGAGCACAGTGGCCCTGTAGGATAAGCACTGTGCTGCTTAACCACAAGGTCAGTGGTTTGAGCCCACCAGAAGCTCCTCAGGAGAAAGATGAGGCTTTCCGTGCCTATACAGATTTACAGTTTGGGAAAACCTATATAAGTCAGAACCAACTTGACAACACTTAACAAATTTGGTGGCTTTTAGAGTTTTTGTGGTTTTTTTTTTGCAGGGATGGATTCTAGTATATAAGACAGATCAAAGCAAAAGTACCCCTTATCCACTAAGATGCCTCCACAGAATACAATACAGTTTGGAAGCAATCAGTTTATTCTTTATTTTACTCAGGAGGGTCTAGGACCTGGAAAAGGATTCGGTGACTTTGCCCAACTTATGTAACTGCTGGTGTTGGCGGTGGTAGTGCACCATGGTTTCAGTTCCAACTCATAGTGACCTGTATAGGGTTTCCGAGGCTGTAAATATTTACTGGGACAGAGAGCTTCCTCCTTCTCCCATGGTGGATTTGAATTGCTGACCTTGCAGTGTATAACCCACTGTGCTCTGAGGGCTTCTTGACTTATGTAGCTAGAAGGGAATAAACTGTACTGGTAAATACATGATGCCCACTCCAAATTTAGTGCTGAAGAGCAGACCCCACTATAGCACATACTTCTTGAATTAGAAAAGTTCAAGGTACTCAGGAAAACAGTTTATGTTTTGTCAAAGGTGAATCTCTATAAGCTGATATCTCAATTTTCACTAAAGGACATCACCTTTAGAAATAAGAGAAGCGGATGGCCAAGAACATTGAAATATCTTCACTTTTTACACAGAATACCTATATGATAGTGAAGATGCTTCATTATTTGTGGTCATCTGCTTTTCTTATTTCTAAATTTGATGTCCTCACAACAGGAAATGCTGTCCAACTTTTTGTGAAAATCTTGCTTGGTAAAGATTATGTTTTTGTAAGATAAAGAATTTGTGTACTTTTCTAGAAAGTCTAAATGTTATCCTAAAGTTAAACTAGTCTGCCAGAGTGCTTCAGCCTGAACAATCGTTCCTTGATTTATATATATATAAATGGCCCTCAGTGAATTCTCAGTTGGAGTTATATCTTCAGTTTCAACTGAGGGGCATTTTTAAAAAATTAGCTTTAGTGCTATTGTTGATTATTTTGCCCTCTAATACTCATATGGACTTACGGTGTGGTGTCATGCATCAGCACTTGACTGCGAACCACAAGGTTGACAGTTCAAACCCACTAATGCTCCTTGGACAACCCTACACAGTGTCGCTCTGAGTTGGAACCAACTCAATGGGACTTACCAACAACAGTGCTCATATTGGAGTTCTGGTGTAGTGCTATAGGATAAGCACTGAACTGAAAAGTCAGTTTGAATCACAAGGTCAGTGCTCGTTGGAAACTCTATACAGGGTCAACAGCATTTAACAACAGCAGCAATACTCATATTTCCCTATATAGTACTCTGAATGAGAAATTAGAGCTGAGAGCAAAGAGGGAGTTTGTTTTCCCCAAAGATCTGGTATATTTTTTTTCCTTGTGGACAATTAAAAGCCCATAATTGATTGCATTTCTCTGTTTGTTTTGGCCTTAAGAGAATTCAGAGCCAGATCTGTGGCTCGTCCACAGGATTTAGGTAGGCTTGATCTATTTTCAGCCCCATCCCCAAACAGAATTAGGTATTGTGTGGTATTTTCATAGCTTCACAGTTTGGAAATCATCGGCTTACAGCATACTCTTGTGAATTCGTTGACTGTGGTTGTGCCCCAGAGTACATTTAGGTATGGTGATTATATTTTGAGATTTTCTGTAAACAGTTGTTAAAACGTTAAGAATATGTTTGTTTCTATTTATCTGGATAGTTATTTTAATAATGTATGCATTTTGATGTTAATTGACTTTGTTATAGATTATTTAAATTCAAGGACTCAAGTTAATATATATGGCAAATATTTTTATGGTAACACTTTTTGTATGCTCATGCAAATCCACTTGACTATATATTTTAAGTGATATATGGAGAAAAACTTTCTAAGTAGAGTTAATCACATTTTCTATCCGCATTTTAATCCCAGAGTTGCCAGACTAGCTCTCTTTACCTAAACCCGTATTGCTCTGTAGAAGATTGATTTTCATTCTTGTAGAAATTGTACAGAAGTTGCTGTGGTTGAGGTAGAGGGTGCACAGCCCGCCTGTGCTCTGTTCTCCTCACTCCCCTACCTCCCTGCCAGTCAGTATGTAAAGGAGCCATGCTCGGAGCAGGGGCATTTCTTGAGATTCTCCTGGGCATACTTGAATCCCTATCATCTCTATCTGGATATCTCTATTCCACTATTGCATTTAATTGTCTTTCTATACTTTACATACCAAATGTTGATTTGCTATTAAATTTTGAAGGGTGATTGCTGAATTGAAAATAGTTTCATATTGTTTTTGAAAATAGCGTAGGAAAATAAGACAGAAGCCATGTTTGATTCACCGCAGATACTATAAAATATGAGACAAGGAAATTCATATACTTCAGGGAAGTCAAGTCTACTTTTACTTGTATCCAAAAAACCCAAATCTAACCCCACTGCCATCAAGTTGATTCTGATGCATAACCACCTGTATAGGATTTCCAGGACTAAATCTTTACAGGAGCAGACAGCCTCATCTTTCAACAGTGGTACAGCTGGCACTTGAACCTCCAAACTTGTGGTTTGCAGTCCAGTGCCTAACCCAAAGTGCCATCGGGGTGCCTTTTACCTGTAGTTGTTAAGTGCTTTCAAGTTGGTTCCAACCCATAGCAACCCTTTATAGGGTTTCCAAAGAGTCCTGAATTTGAACCTTTGACCTTACAGTTAGCAGTGCACTGCTCATCCCTACAGTGCACACAAGGACTTCTTTATCTACAGTAAGAATACAAAATTTCCATTGATTTTGACGTCAAAGGAAAACTTTAAATAACATTTCACTTTCTACCATTTACAGGGCTCCTCTCTACCATTTCCTGCCTGCCAGCTAGATGGTTGTTTTATGTTATTTGTAAACACATCCTTCCATGAGAATATAGACAGCATCTTGTTATTGTTGTTAAGTGCCTTTGAGTCAGTTCCGACTCATAGTGGCCCTATATAAGGTTTCCAAGGCTGTAAATCTTTGCAGGGGCAGAAAAACTCATCTTTCTCCCTTGGAGGGGCTGGGAGACTCCAACTGCCAACCTCGTCATTCACAGCGCAGTGCTTATGTATCATACAGAGCCACCGTGTTCCCTATAGGCAGTACAGGGCAATGGTTAAGAGCTTGGTGTCTAAGTCAGACCTGAACTTGAATGCAGGTTCTGTCCCTTACCAGCTGTGTGCTCCCAGCCCAGTCATGCAAGCTCACTAAGCTTGTTTTTCATCAGTAATAATACCTACCTCATAGACTTGTGGGGGCTTATATGGGTTGGCCTTTATCAAGTCTTCAGCGGCGTAATGGCTGCCGTATTGTACGTACATAGATGTTGTATATAGCAGTTCCTGTAGCACTGTGGGTTAATGCGCTGGACTGCAAAGTCTGTTTGAACCATAAGTTGGAGGTTCAGGCTGCCAGTCGCTCCTCGAAAACCCTACACAGGGTCACTATGGGTCAGAACCAACTTGACGGCACTTAACGACAACAGCTGTTGCTGCTACAACTATGTTGTTGGTAAGTGCTGTGGAGTCGATTCTGACCCTTAGCGACCCTGTATAGAGTTTCTGAGGAGTGACTGGTTGGTTTGAACTGTTGACCTTGTGGTTCAAACAACCTTGAGGTCTAGTTCTATCTTATTTTTTTTTTTAATGTTTTATTGTGCATTATATGATAGTATACATGAGAGAGCTTTAGTTTTACATTCATTCCATCGTATATTATCTCATTGCCATGGTTCCAATCCCCTCCATGCATCATCAACCAACCAAAGGGTATATCCTAG
>NW_006408533.1:1533864-1543118 GCF_000296735.1 Chrysochloris asiatica | reverse complement strand
CCATCTGCCTCCATTTTTCCTGCAGGTCTTTCTTTCAAGAGGCATCTTTTATTCTTCTAGCTGCTCCAGGCTGGTCTGCTCGTCCTTTCAAGTGGAGATTTCTCATCTCTGGAGATCTGGATGTGGTTCTGGTTTCTACCTATAGTTTTATGTATTGCAAAGGCTCCGCAAGAAGCCCCGTTCACTGGGTACGCTGTAGCCCCATTTTAGGTATTCTAATCCGTCATAGGCAGAAGACAGACTTACAAGCCTTCAAGTGTGATGTTTCTGACTATTCCTTTCTTTCTCTCTCCAGTGTCTACTCTGTGCTGCCCGGTCAGGGAAGCGCCGGAAGTTCTCTCTAGTGCTATCTTTTAAGACCATGCATTCCACTATACGAGGGGGCTTCAAAAACTTCATGGAAGAATTCCATCATATTGTAATTCAATTTTTTCCCCCATGAGCTTTTTGAAGCCCAGCCCCCTTGTTGACAAACTGCAAGTTTTTACAGAGTTAAACTACATTCCACTGTAAAGAAACTAAGTTTTTAGAGAGGTAAACCATACATAAATATGAAGTTTTATCTCCTTCCTATTTTGTTTGTTTGTTCAAGATTTCATGTCTGCACAGGAACCTTTGTCCGTCCCTCGTGACAATCTCCTTCAGTGGCTACAGTTATGTCAAGCTTGCTAGACCTGTGCTTTGCTCACTCTTCCCCAGTTCCTCTCAGGTTTTGTTTTAAATGATCTGTCCAGAACAGAATCTAGTGCTGACGTGAAGTTGGAGTGCATGTCCTGTGTCCTTGCAGCTGCTGCTCCATCCTGTCAAGAGAAAGACCTGCAGATTTCTGTGGCTGCCCTTCCGCCCTACCTCTTGGGCTTCTGTTTGCTCTGTGCTCACACACTGCTCGCTTTTCCTAGTGAAGCCCAGTAGTTTCTGCCTTCACTCAAGCATGTAAGCCTTTCCTGCTTTAGGATGTGGTACCGCAGAAATTTTGCCATTCCTCTGCCTGAAGTGAACTTCCCCCAGATCCCTCTGTCTCACCTCTGTCAGCTTTTACTCCAGCAAACTTTGTCTGTGAAGCCTGTGTTCATCCTGTTGAAAAGGTTACCACCTTACCCCCAACACTCCCTATCCACTTTTAAGTACTGCATGATAAGCACTGGACTGTTAACTAAAAGGTCAGCGGCTGAAACCCACCAGTCACTCCTTAGAAACTCTATACAGTGTCTCTCTGAATGAGAACCAACTTGGTGACACTTACCAACAACAGCAGCATACTAAGAAGGGCCCTGTTGTGGTCATGGTTAAGGGCCATTGAACCGCTTCCAACTCATTGCGACCCTATATAGGGTTTCCAGGAGTCCTGGTGTGTCACGGTGGGTTAATGTGCTGGACTGCAAAGTTGTTTGAACTTAATGTTGGTGGTTCAAGCTCACCAGCTCCTCCTCAGAAGCCCTATACAGGATTATAGGAAACCCTATATGGGTCCGAATGGATTTGATGGCACTTAACAACAACAGTAGGGTTTCCAAGGAGCAGTTAGTGGGTTTGAACTGTTGATCTTTTAGTTAACAGTCCAGTGCTTACCATACAAAGGGGATAGGGAATGTTGGGGTTAGCTGTTCAGTGCTTATCCTACAGCACCACACCAGGAGTCCTTGAGAACCCTATACAGGGTCACCATGAGCCAGAGCCAACTTGACGGCCTACACCAGCAGCAGCACACTTAAAAGGTTCCTGGTGGTCAACTGCTAAACTAAAGCATTCCAAACCCACCCAGTGGTACCATGAAGAAAAGGTGTGGCAACTTGCCTACATAAAAATTATAGCCAAGAAAATCCTACGAAGCAGTACTTCTCTGCACTCACAGGGGTCACATGAGTAGGGATTGACTCAGTGACAACTAGCAACTAGTTAGGAAAGTTTTCACTGATTCACCTGTCTCTCTCCCCACTGTTGACTGGGTTGTATGGCTGCAGGGATTTCTGTCAATCACTGCTGATTCCCTGGGGCCTGGAATGCCTGGTATGATGCAGGTGGTTGATGAGTAGTTATGACATGAAGAGCACAATGGAATGAATTGTTATCTGGACCAGGATGTGATGCTGCTGATAACTGAGCCGAGATGCCATGGTGCTGCTGAGAAGTTGCTTGGAGGGGGCCTTTGGCTATTAGGTCAATTTAGTTTTTATGAAAAGGTCAGAACAAAAATGTTAGAGGCACCTAGAGAAGAGAAAGACTCCTAATGTGGCACTGTGGCCTAAGAACTGGACTTTGAGCCATAGCACCAGCAGTTCAAACCCACCAGCTGCACCTGTAAAGGGTTGATAAGAGTCAGCGTTGACCTGACTTAACAACAGCAAAGAAGGGAAACAAAGAGACTTTGCTCATTTCCTAGAACTCTGGGGATTTTTTAAGTTATTTAGGTTGCTTAATTAATGCTTATTTTACCTGTAATTTTATTTGCTCATAAAAATTCCATGTTCTATAAAATAAAATATGGCATGCAGCCCATTGCCATTGACTGGCCTCTGGATCATGGCAGCTCCGTGTGTATCCAGAGTACAACTGTGCTCTGTATGGCTTTCAAACTGTGACCTTTTAGAAAAGAGAGTGCCAGGTCTTTCTTTAGAGGTATCTCTGAGTGGGTTCGAACTATCAACCTTTTTATTAGTTGTTGTTAAGTGATCTCGGATCAGTTCCAACTCATAGCAACCCTGTATAGGGTCTCCAAGGAGCAGCTGGTGAGTTTGAGCTGCCAAGCTTGCAGTTCAAACCGTCCTTGTGGCCCAGTGTTTATCCTACAGCGCCACACCCTTAACCACTTGTGCCATCCAGAGACTTTTAAAATTAGATTAATAAAATTAGGTTAATAAAATATTTTATCTGGATACATTTTAGCAGAGATTTCTAACTAGTGGACTTAATATAATGATTTTTTCAATGCTTAGTGTGCTCAGAGCCTGAAATCAGTTTCTTGATTTCCCCTGTGTTATATGCAAAGATGCTGGTTGTGTGTGTGTGTGTTAAAAAATAACTAAATTGCAAAACATTTCCCAATGTAACAGTTTTTACATGTCCAGTTCAGTGATATGATGATGTCTATTATGTGTAAATACTACCACTCTCCTTGTCTAGTTTAGCGCATCACCATTAGAGACTCACAGTGCCTCTAAGCAGTAACTCCTTTTTTCCCTCTCTCTTGTAGCCCTCCTAAGCTCCCAACCGCCCTCTGAAAACTTTGATCTCTGTACGGTTTCATATGTGGGATCATACAGTATTTGTTTATTTGTGACAGTTATTTTACTCGGTATGGTAATTTCATACTTATATGACTAATATTCCACTGTGTGTATATAGCTCATTTTGTTTATTTATTCATCAGCTGACAGACATGATTCTGACTTTGGCTTTTGTGAGCAGAGCTGGACTGAACATTGGTGTATAGGTTTCTGCTATATTCCTGCCTTCATTTCTTTTGGATATGTTTGCCTCATATTGACATTGTGATGGGTTTTATGGTAGTCCTGGTGTGGCACTATAAGATAAGCACTGGACCTTTAACCACAAGGTCAGAGGTTCAAACTCACCAACCACTCCTCAGAAACCCTATACAGGGTTATTTTGAGTCAGAGCTGACTCCATTGGCACTAAGCAGCAATAATGGTAGTTCTATATTTAACTTTTTGAGGAACCACCAAACTTTCTTCCCAATGGATGTACCATTTTGCATGCCTGACTCCTGGTGTGGCCCTGGAGAATCAGCACTGGACTTCAAATCACAATGTAGGCTGTTCAAACCCACCAGCTAGCTACTCCTTAGAAACACTATGCAGGGTCGCTATGAGTTGGAACCGATTCTTCAGCACTTGACAACAACAACCACCAGCAATGCATGTGTGTTCCAATTTATCTTTTCCAACACATGTTATTTTCCATTTTTAGGATCATAGCCATTCTAGCAGGAATGATGTGGTACCTCACTGTTGTTTTGGTCTGCATCATCCTAATGATTCAGGACATTGAGCATCTTTTTGTGTACTTGTTGGTCATGCAAAGATCTTTCTGTGTGACTTACGCAAAACCTGGGCTGCAGTGCCTTGGTGGTGGTGGTTATGTGCCGTGGAGTCGGTTCTGATTCATAGCGACCCTGTACGGGGTTTTTGAGGCTATAAATCTACGGGAGCAGAAAGCCT
This sequence comes from Chrysochloris asiatica, assembly GCF_000296735.1. Taxonomy (NCBI): domain Eukaryota; kingdom Metazoa; phylum Chordata; class Mammalia; order Afrosoricida; family Chrysochloridae; genus Chrysochloris; species Chrysochloris asiatica. Next base: position 1,538,940 of record NW_006408533.1, on the reverse strand, counting down.
CATCTTTCTCCTGTAGAACAGCTGGTAGTTTCAAACTGCTGACCTCAAGATTCACAGCCCGATTTGTAACCACTATGCTACCAGAGCACTGCCTTAAGGTCCCTGAAATGCTTTCTTAAAATGGAGTTATAACTGGAGTTACATGATTCCAGAATATTTTAGGTTTGTTAGTTTGTCATGAAAACAGAATAAAATATCAAAATTCTATAAAAACAAAGTTTTAGACCTTATCAATATTCAGCATATACAAAAATCTATTTTCAGCGATAGCTGAAGGCATTTTAAAAAATGGAATTAGAAATCAAAGTTTAGACAAACTGGCATACTCCTCAGTGGTTAACAGGAAAGAGCTCCTTAGATTTGCAATGACATGAATGAATCCAAGATGCATTTATGTGGAGGGAAAGAAACCAGACACAGGGGAGTATATCCTGCGGGATTCCATCATGGAGCTCAAGAACTGACACCCTTAATCCCTGGGTGAGGGGTAGACAAACAGGGAGTGACTGCACTGGTGGGTGTGACAACTGGGGGATAGTAGAGAGAGTTTTCTATATATAGATACTGGTGCAGAGTATCTGAGGTGTATTTTTCCTAAGTATTCATTGAACATAAAATACACTTAAAATGGATTTTGGGTGTATTTTTTTTATGATGTATAAAGAACCTCAATCCTGTCCATTTTCAAAAAAGTAGAGTTGATATGGGGTCATTTCTGCTATGTGTAACTTTTGTCAGTTGCAGAGTCCCCTGAATAACTTCTGAAAAAAAACAAAAAGATTTGTTTAGATCATGGTTCAACTCCTCTGGTTTTAAATATGATTGTTTACCTCTTGTGGTGAGAGATTACATAAGAGTAAGCTATTTTTAGGTAGAAGCTGTGCAACTGTGATGAGGTAGGACTGTAACAGAATCTCCGATGTGTTCCTGTGCTTGACACGAACAAGAAAGCCCTGCATCCTGCACTGCTCAAGAGTCCCCTATGGACATCAGGAACTAAATAGGCATAGTTTAAAAATAATCTTGATAATTACAAAATATAAAACTATGAGAGATATAGGATATGTACAGAAAGCTATTTCTTTTTAAGCACAGAGAAGGCTTAAAAACCAGACCTCGGCAACACACGGTTTTGGTATGGCACTATAGGATAAGCACTAGACTGGCAACTGCAAGGTGGGCAGTTCAAACCTACCATCTGCTCTTGGAAACTGTACAGGACTGCCATGAATTGGATACTCTGAATACAACAACAGTTGTATTCATATTGGCATACAAACACACAAATACAGTGTATATTACTGTTTATGTCTTGTGTCGTTTTCAGCATTTTCATAGCGGGCATTTTACTGCATCATACAGACTCCTTAACGATATGCTCAAGTTTGTATAAGAAGTATATTCTTACTTTCACTCCCACTGTCTGTATATAGGTAGCCTTCTTGTTATGACCTTACTATTGCTAAATATTGTATTTTATGGCTTTCTTAAGGTATAATTGATACACTTGTATTTGACATATAGTTAATGAGTACTGTATTTTTACATATAATGCACCCCCATAAATAATGCCCATAGTGCTCATAGGAGGAAGCTAACCTGAATGGGGGCTGGATAGTCTTCAAACAATTATATAACAAACAGGTGTGTTATTTCCATAACACTGTGGTATTGATTTATGTTTGTATAGTGAAACTGTCACCACAATGAAGATAATTAGTGCTTTTACTTCTATTACTTCCAAGGAGTCCTGGTGTGGCACTGGACTGCAATGTCAGCTTGCACCGCAAGGTTAGCAGTTCAAATCCACCAGCAGCACCTCAGAAACCTTATACAGGGTCATTATGAGTCGGAACCAACTCGATGGCACTTAATAACAACAAACATTGCTTTTAAAAGTTTCATCCTGACTCTTTGTAACTTCCCATTAGTCTTTAAACTCCTTTTTTTGAGAAAACTGTGGATACTAAGTGGATGTTTTCTAGAATTTTATATAAATAGGATTACATAACCTGTACTTTTGGGGGAGGGTTGGGGTTGGGAATCTGACTTTTTCACTTAGTGTAATTATTTTGAGATTCATCCATATTGTTTCATATATCAATGATTCATTCTTTTTTATTGCTGTCTAATATTTCATTGCACGGATGTACTACCAATTTTTTATTCACCCACTGGACATTTAGGTTGTTTCCAATTTTTGACTATCACAAAGAAAACTTCTGTATTTGGCTCTTTGTATCAATATAAGTATTCATGTCTCTTCATAAATACCTAGAAGTAAAATTACAGTCATGTGGTAAATACATGGTTTTTTTGTTGTTGTTGTTGCTTTGTTTAGTCAGATTTCTTCGTAGGATTTAAAATAATGTCTCAACTGAACTAAAATTCACATAACAATGAAACAAGACGCTTTTAAAGTCTACAAATCTGTGCCATTCGCAATACTGGAAATCTAGCACTTCTATTGCATTTCAAAATGTTTTTATCCCTCCAAAAAGAAGTCCTTTACCCAGTGAAACCCGTTCCCTGCTCTCACTCCCCTTGTCTCTGGCCACCACTAATCTGCTTTCAGTTTCTAGGGATTTGCATATTCTGGACATTTCATTTGAGCTTTTGGTTTGTACTGCTTTTATTTAACACAGTGTTTCCAAGGTGCATTCAGGTTGTAGCATATATCATTACTTGATTCTTTTTTTATGTCTGTTGTTTGAATGTGCTACACTTTATCCTTTCATCCATTGGCGACATTTGTATTGTTCTCACTTTTTGGTAATTGTGAATAGTGCTGCTATGAATGATTGTCTATTTGTTGAAATACCTGTTTTCAGTTCTTTTGTGTCGATAGCTATGAGTGGAATTGCTAGGTCACATGGTAATTCTAAGGAGCCCTGGTAACATTGTGGATTACAAACTGGGCTGCTAACTGCCAGGTCAGTAGTTTGAATCTACCAGTTGTCCCTTGAGAGAAAGATGAGGCTTTCTGCTTCCATAAGATTTACAGTCTCAGAAACTGTATACAGGGTTACTATGAATCAGAACCGACTCTGTGGCTCATGATTACCATCACCATGGTAATTATGTGTTTAACTTTTTAAGGCACCATCACTGTTTTTCACATTGCTGCACCATATTATCTTCCCACCAGTAGTTGATGAGGGTTCCAAATCCACATCCTTGCCAAAACTTACTATTTTCCTTTTTGGAAAAAAAGAAAAATTGTAGCTATTTTAGTAGATATGAACTGGTATTTCTTATAGCTGGTTTTCATTTTTCTATTAACTAAAGATGTTGAGCATCTGTTCATGTATATCTTGGAAATGTGTATGTATTATGTGGAGAAATGTGAATTCAAACCCTTTGCTCATTTTTAAATTAGGTCATTGGTTCTTCTGTTGTTGAGTTGTAAGAGTTCTTTATATATTCTAGATACTAGACCTCTATCAGGAGGTGTGTCACTATGGGATAAACACTAGACTGCTTACCATAAGGTTGGTGGTTCATACCACCAGCTTATTCCTTAGAAAGCCTATACAGGGTCTTCTGTGAGTTGGAACCAACTCGATGGCACATAGCAACAAGAGACCTATATCAGATACCTGATTTGCAAAGATTTTTCCTATTCTGTGTGTTGTCTTTTTACTTTCTTGATAATATCGATCCTTTGATGAATAACCTCTTTTTTTATTTTGGTGAAGCCCAGTGTATCTATTTCTTTTGTTGCTAGCGTTTTTGGTGTCATGGCATGTTTAACTTATAATAAATTGCTGAAATATTTTCCATAGGTTTGTACCTTTTTACATTCCGACCAAAAGTGTATGTTCCAGTTGTTCTGCATCCTAACCAACACTTGGTATGGTTGGTCTTTTAAACTTAGAAATCCTAATGGCTGTGTACTATTACCTCTTCCTGGTTTTGATTTATACTTCCCTTTACAGTGAGTTACATTACAGTGAATAATAAGGATGCTGAACATCTGTTCTTTGTCATTCATACATCTTCTTTGTTGAAGTATCTGTTGAAATCTTTGGCTTTTGAACATTTTTAATTGTCATTCTATTAATGAGTTACAAAAGTTTCTTATATATACTAGATACAAATCTTTAATTGCATATGTATTTTTAAAATATTTTCTCCCAATTTGCTTGCCTTTTCATTTTCTTAACCGTGTATTTTGAAGAGCAATAGTTTTCATTTTAACAAAGTCAATTTTCTACTTTTTAAAATAACATTTCTTGCTTTTTGTGCCCTATTTAAGAAATATGGAGCTACAATGTGCCCAGTGAAGGAGGTATCTTGTAGAGCCTCTGCATTACATAAGACCATAGGTGGAATCCTGAACCCTTCCAGAATCTTCTGAGGTAGGAAATTTCCACTTGAAAGGACAATCAGACCAGCCTGGAGCAGCTAGGAGAATAGAAGATACTTCTTTTTTTTTTAATGTATTATTGTGAGTTATGTGATAGTTTAGATGGTAGAACATTAGCTTTACATCCATCCTGTCATCCTGTCTTATATCGTCTCATTGCCATGGTTACAGTCCCCTCCATGCATCATCAACCAACCAAAGGGTATACACTACAAGCCTGCACCCCGGTGGTCATCAGCACACATCCCCTCTCCCTCTCTGAGTCTAAAGTCCCCAGCCGCTCCATCTCTCCGTGTCATTGTCTCTGCCTCCATCTCGGGCGTCACTGCTTGTCTGCATCTCTGGTGCATTCTGCTCTTCTCCCTTGATGGTCCAGGGACCTCCGCTCCTAGACTGCAAAGTCAATCACTCCCCTCCTTTTGCTACAAAAAGTCTACCTTTACATTTCCAACCCTCACAGTCAGTTCTGATAACAATTATTCACTATTGTGTCACAAGAGACCTATCCACATCTCCTTTCATCAGCCCCACCCAGACAGATTGGATACTACTCAGTGGAGATTCTACCTTCCTCCGCACCCTCTGGATCTAGGATCCCTCTTGAAAGCTTGTAAGAAGATACTTCTTGAAAGAAAGATTGACAGGAAAAATAAAAAACAATAACAGCAGTCCAACTGACTACTACAAGAACAAGCAAGTTGCTTGCC
>NW_006408533.1:1531472-1532894 GCF_000296735.1 Chrysochloris asiatica | reverse complement strand
AAAGGTAGACTTTTTGTAGCAAAAGGAGGGGAGTGATTGACTTTGCAGTCTAGGAGCGGAGGTCCCTGGGACCATCAAGAGAGAAGAGTGGAGTGCGGGACCCTACCCAGAGAAACAGTGATGCATGCCAGAGATGGAGGGAGAGAAGATGATGTGGAGAGATGGAGCTGCTGGGGACTCTAGACTCAGAGAGGGAGAGGGGCTGTGTGCTGACGACCACGGTGGGGTGGGGGTGGGGGGGCAGGCTTGCAGGGTATATACCCTTTGGTTGGTTGATGATGCATGGAGGGGATTTGTAACCATGACAATGAAATGATATGTGATAGGATGAATGTAAAGCTAATGTTCTACCATCTAAACTATCACATAATTCACAATAAAACATTAAAAAATAAAATAAATATTTGTAAACCTGTAGTCAGTAAGATTTTCTCCCTATGTTTTCTTCCAGAAGATTCTAATTTAAGGTATTAAAGCTTGGGTCTGTGAGAAATTAAAAGACTGAAATAAACAGAGATATCTTTTATATGAAAGATTGAACAATATTGTTATATCTCCCTGAATCGATCTATCAAAGTAAGATATCTGCAAGGTTTTTGGTAAATATCAGCAAGCTGAATCTAAAATTGAAAGAGAAATATAAAGGATCTAGAGTAGCCAAACCAATTTTGTAAAAAGCAGAACAGAGTTGACTCAGTGAACCGCTGCATGACTTCAGCACATACTATAAAGCTATGATACTTCAGAGAGTGTTGTTGTGAAGTGCCATCGAGTCGGGTCTGACCCATAGTGACCTTACGTAGGGTTTCCGAGGAGCAGCTGGTGAGCTTGAACTGCCTTCCTTGCAGTTCAAGCAGCTTTGCAGCCTGAAGCTTTAACCCACAGCGCCACACCAGGACTCCTTTGAGGGAGTATAGTATTACTGAAAACATAGGCACATGGATCAATAGGGACAGATGAGAGTCCAAAAATAAACAACACACATATACGGTCAATATGATGCTTAATCAAAGTACCAATGCAAATCAGTGGGGAAAGGATTATATTTTTTATTTAAGGTTGATGTTAATCTTTGTGTATTGATCTATATCCAACAAACTTACGAAACTTTCTTATTCTATCTAAATAGGTGTGGGGGTTTTTTTGTTTGTTTTGGCGTTTCTATGTAGATAGTCATATCTTTTGAAATGGCAGTTTTGTTTGCTTCCAATTCTATCATTTGTTTTCTTGACAAAATGTGTTGTTAGAGTTTCACAAGACAGTGTTTAAAAAACGTGTGACAGGTATACTTATCTTTTGTTTTTCTTTTTAAGTTTTCATTGTGAATTATGTGATAGTTTACATGGGAGAACATTAGCTGTACATTGAATCTATCGTATTTTGTTTCATTGAAATTATTACAATCCCCTCCATGCATCATCA
>NW_006408533.1:1529428-1530372 GCF_000296735.1 Chrysochloris asiatica | reverse complement strand
AACAACAACAACATTAGTCTTGGAAGGGGGTTTGCTCTGAGGGGACCCGACCGCTTGCCTTGATGGCTCCTGGGTGAACAGCTTGCTTGTTCTTGTAGTAGTCAGTCAGACTGCTGTTGTTTTTTTATTTTTCCTGACAGTCTTTCTTTCACAAAGTATCTTCTATTCTTCTAGCTGCTCCAGGCTGGTCTGCTTGTCCTTTCAAGTGAAAATTTCCCACCTCAGAAGATTCTGGATGGGGTTCAGGATTCCACCTATGGTCTTAACGCAATGCAGAGGCTGTGCAGGAAGCCTTTTTCACTGGGCAAATTCTAGCCCCCTTTAAGGTATTCCAATCAGTAATAGGCTGAAGACAGACTTAAAAGCTTTCGATGGTGATGTTTCTAGCTATTCCTTTCTCTCCCCATTAAGTGTCTATTTTACAATAGTATGCAAAGTAAACCACGATTCAAAGGACAGTCAAGCATCTTAACATTATTTCCTCTCTTTTACCCATTCAAATCATGTCTCAATCCCTGTATCCCAGAACACTATCATTCCAAGGTTGTGCATACATCATTATTTACCTCTGTCTCACTTAGCCCATGCAAACCTGCCTATTCTTCCATCTGCCTTGTTCTTCCATTCCATTCCCTCTTCTTGTGTATTGCCCACGCCCCCACCCGCAACACTCAAACTATCCTGTGTCTGTTCCCTACCCTGTGCTTCATCTTCCCTTCCTTCCTCTCACACACCCCGTACATTCCAGTGATCAGCAAAGATTTGTTTTTTTCCCTTTTTAAAGTGGGTTCTTTTTCTTAATCTTTTACAGTAATGGTCCTATGCAGAATTTCTCCTTTTGTGACTGACTTATTTCACTCAGCATAATATCCTCAAGGTTCATCCATGTTATGCGGACTTATATCTTCCTTGTTGTTCTTCAAGGTAACATAATGTTCCATTGT
>NW_006408533.1:1526050-1528563 GCF_000296735.1 Chrysochloris asiatica | reverse complement strand
TGATGTGTCGTTGCAAAAGAATTTTTCCCATTCTGTGGGTTCCCTTTTTACTCTTGGTGAAGTCTTTTTCTGCACATAAGTTTTTAATTTTTAGTATGTCCCACTCATCTATTTTGTCTACATTTAATTGTATAATTTTCAAAATGTTTGGTAGTCTGTGTATGCTCTGTATCAGAGCCCTCTCATTTGTTTCTATTTTTCCATTGATGGCCTTTATAATTCTGGGATTCACATTTAGGTCTTTAATCCATGCTGAATTGGTTTTTGTGTAAGATGTGAGGTAAAGGTCTTGTTTCATTCTTTTGCATATCGCTTTCCAGTCTGCCAGCACCATCTGTTGAAGAGACTACCTCCTCCCCATGTAATATACCTAGGCACTTTGCCGAAAATCAGTTGGCTGTATTTGGATGGGTTAATTTCTGGATTCTCAATTCTGTTCCATTCATCAATGTGTCTTTCATTGTACCAGTTCCAGGCTGTTTTGACCACTGTAGCTGTGAAGTAAATTTTAAAATCAGGGAGTGAGAGGTTTCCAATCTTGTTTTTCTTCTTAAGCGGTGCATTTCTTATCCTGGGCCTCTTTCCTTTTTATATAAAGTTTGTAATATAGTTTTTTCCATTTCTTTAAAGAATGACATTGGAATCTGGATTGTGATTGCATTATATGTGTAAATTGCTTTGTGCAGTATCAGCATTTTCACGATATTATGTCTTCCTATCCAGGAGCATAGTACATGCTTCCATTTTTGTAGGTCTCTTTTGGTTTCTTGTAATAGTGTTTTGTATTTTCTTCGTATAGGTTCTTTGTTTCTCTGGTTACATTTATTCCTAGATATTTCATTCTTTGGGTGGATATTGTAAATGGTATTGCTTTCCTAATATCCTTTTCAGCGATGTCATTGTTACTATAGAGGAATCCAACTGATTTTTGTATGTTAATCTTATACCCTGCCACTTTGCTGAATCGTCCAATGAGGTCTAATAGCTTTTTTTGCTGAGTCTTTGTGGTTTTCTATGTATAGGATCATATTGTCTACAAATAGTTTTATTTCCTTTGCCAATTTGGATGCCTTTAATTTCCCTATCTTGTCTTATAGCTCTGGCTAAGACTTCCAAAACAATACTGAATAAGAGTGGTGACAAAGGGCATCCTTGTCTGGTTAGGTATGCTTATCTTAGTCTTTGCTTTAAGGAGCATGCTTTTAATCTTTTAACATTGCGTAAGATGTTTGGTCTAAGCTTTCTTGGTATTTTTTTCAGAATGCTTTATATTGAGAAGTCCTTCTTTTATATATATATATATATATATGTAATTTTTTTGTCAGTTGGAATGATCTTCTAAAGTTAATCATGCTGTATTTCAGTTTAAATCTATTAAAGTATAGACATTTAATCTATTAATGTAACAATTATACTAATGCTTTTCTAAAATTTAAACACCTTCCTCGAGTACTCAATTTAGCTGTGATGTATTTCCTTCTGATGCATAATTCAGTTCATTAATTCTTTGTTTTGTGGGTGAAAGATGAGACTGTCTGCTCACATGAAGTTTCATAGCCTCGGGAGCTCCACACAGGGTCACTATGAGTCGGAACCAACTCGATGTCATTTAACGACAGCAGTTTTATTTTAGTCAATCTATATTGTTGATTGAGATTTTCTTGCAATTTTCCTTTTTTATTTTCACATTTTTGTATCAAGTTTATCAGAATCTTTAAAAATGTTTGGTCAAAATAACTACTCCATCTTAATGTCATACACTTACAGTTTTTCCTCAAAACACTTAAAATTACTTACTACTGAGAATATATCATCTTTAGTACATTTTTTCTTTAGAATTTCATCCAAAAATTCATTGTTCATGTAAGTCATTATTGAAACATTTGTTGTTTTCAAGTGCCCTTGAATTGGTTCTAACTCATACTAGTCCTGTATAGTGTTTGTGAGACTGTAAATCTTCATAGGAGCAGAAAACATCATCTTTCTCTCATGGAGTAGCTGGTATGCTTGAACTGCCTGCCCTGTGGTTCGCAGTCCAGTGATTATCTTACAGAATTTAACCCATACACATCCAAAGGATCTGTAATTTTCCATAGGGAAAAAAACCTCACACTAACTTCATTTATCGTATCATTGGTAATGTCTGTGTGCCTTATTACAGCAGTATCTTCTGACAAGGGAATATGAATATACCTTGGTTGCTTCACCATGCTATTGTCTATTTGGCAGGAAAGGAAACAGTTGGGGAATTCAATATTTTCCCAAATAGTCTGTGACTTTTTGTCTTTTCTTTAAAGAAACCTCAAAAATATTGTCTAAACCTTTTCTATTAAAGTTAATAATACCATTAAAATGGAAAGGCAGGACTGAGTGTCATTTGACTCTAAATATCACTTAAAAAAAAGGTTGGGGAGGTTTATCTTCTTCCTCTGGATGCTTAGATTTTAAATATTGATGTCTTAAGATGCTCATTAGTTCATATCTCATGTATAATGCATAGTGGTTGTTCTACA
>NW_006408533.1:1507333-1525485 GCF_000296735.1 Chrysochloris asiatica | reverse complement strand
TGCTCTTCTTGCTTGTTGGTGCTAGGGTCCTCTGTTCCTGGAATGTAAGATTAACGACTCCCTGTCAAAGGCGTAATCTTGATAGATTTTTTTTCAAAGAGTACAAGCTGATAACAGGGACTTTATTATGAAGACGTTTAAAGAACACTGAAAACGGCATTATTGAGAGAAAGGTCAGGAAAGTTGTACAAGGTAATTTTTTTTCCCTTCACTACAATGCACCTGCTCATTCTTTGAGGGTAGCAAGGGCTGTCCTACAAGAATTTCATTTGGAAACCTCACCCATCAACCCTGCAACCCTGAATCTTGTCCCATCAAACTGTCTCCCCACCACACACACACACACACACACAGAGAGAGAGAGAGAGAGAGAGAGAGAAACCTCCAAAAACATTTTAAAGGAACGCAGTTTGAATCCTCTGAGGATGCCAGAACTGCCATTTTCATGTCGCGTAAAACAGACAGAATTCTTCAGGGAAGGGCTGGTTTTGTTAAGTGCCATGCAATTGGTTCTGATTCATAGTGACCTATTGTAGGGTTTGCAAGGAGTAGTAGCTGGTGGATTTGAACCGCTGACTTTGCAGTTAGCAGTCAAGTGCATGTCCTACAGTGTCATACCCGGACCCCAAGAAGGGTTAAAGAGATGGAAACACCAGCTTCAGAAATGTATAGACCTAGATGGAGGACAGGTTGAGAAACAATAGCTTTATGGTAATTTTTTTGTAATTGAATAATGGTTTCTATGGTTTTGCAGCATTATTTTTGTACTTACTCTCATATATCCATGTTACATATGATCTTCTTGATAATTTTAAATTTGAAGAACCGGCTTGCAGTCATCTGGTTATATGGTCTATTTTTACCGGAGTAACTGATGAAGAGCTCACAGGAGCAATAGAAGCTTTTGCTATTTTCTATTTGTTCACTTTGCTTGCACCAAAAATATTATCTTCAATCTGCAGTCTTTGCAACAGTCTTTAAGCTATATGTGCCTTTTGTGAGTTAACTAAACTAGACAAGATGGCCTGTAAATCTCAGAAATCAGACTCCTATAAACTCTAGCACAGCCTAATACCCTGAGCTCAGGGGCTTTGTTCAGTCTTTGAGCGGTCATCACTGCCTCCCTGAAGTTATGGTCCATCCCGCACTGGACCTTCCACCACGAGGCACATGGACCTCGTGAGTGCACCAGTATCAATCTGTAGCTGTAATTTTATGTCTTTAATTTGATAATTTGTCCAATATTTTAGACAAAACTAACTATAAAAGGAGCTCTGGTAGTGTAGTGGTTACGAATCGGGCTGAGAACCACAAGGTCAGCAGTTCGAAACTACCAGCTGTTCTGCAGGAGAAAGATGAGGCTTGACAGCCTCAGAAACCCTGTACAGGGTCCCTATGAGTTGGAATCGACTCCACGGCATGTAACAACAACAACAACTATAAAAGGCTTCCTAGCATTTTCTTTGCATCTGTCATGGTATACAGATTGCACTCTGGAGATAATTGGAAGCCACTGGAAGATTTTATATAAGGAAGTAATAGTGTGGGCGCATTTTTAGTAGAGGAGCTAGGCCCGAGTGTGAAGTGTCTCCTTCTCCTCCATAATCTCTTTGAAGATTAGCCTGTTTCTTATTCTACTCTCCATGCCTGAGAACCTCCACTTTAAGCCAGGATTTGAACTGGACAGAGCCACCAATGTTTGGGGTGAGAAACATTTGTCCTTGAGGTTCTTGGTCTACTTTGTAATTTTCAGGGATGTGATCTCCAGAAAGGACCCTAGGGGTGGGAGGAAGGGAGTTATGAATGTTTCTAGAGTCTAGATAAATCTGCTCTCTCCCCCGCTTGCCTTATCTGCTAGTTTAGTAAACCCTGTTAAAGAAAGCAGGTGAGGTCCCCTGCTCTAACACTCTGACCATACATTTCCATCACCATTATTATTGGGCCATTTATTGTTATTGGCTGCAGCATGGGTTGGTTGTAAAGTTTATGGGATTTGGCATTAAAAGATCTTGGTTTCAGTTCTTACCCTTTGTCAACCTTTGGCAGGTTAGAGAAACTGTGTGATCATCTTTGTATACAGATATATCATCATCAACCTTAGATACACAAATAATATCTTGTAAGCAAAACCGTGCTTCACAAGTGCTCCTGAAGTCCTTTGTTTGCTAGATAAACTCTCAATGAGATTCAGAATAATGACATTCTAAGAGACTCCCCAGTCCCTCCTCAAAGGGCCCTGTCCTTAATTAGATCTTTCTTAGTAAATTTTGAAATATTTATTATTACTGTGAAAAGTTATTACCAAGAAAGTTACTTTATACTGCTTAAGTACCTTCCTTGCCCCCATTAATACAGAACCTGATTATTCATTTATTTAAAATATTTTTTAATACCTTCCTTTTACTGTGTTACTGGCACTATACCGCTCTTTGGAGATACAACAGGAACAAATATTTAATGGGGAGGTTAAAGATGCCAGTTAAAAAAATGCTTTGAAATTTTCAGAGTCTTTATTGAATAGAAAGATTTAGAATTTTATCATTTTTACATAACTAACCCTGATTTGGAGTCCTGGTGTGGCGCTGTAGGCTAATGCATCAGACTGCAAAGTCGTTTGAACTGCAAGGTTGGTGGCTCAAGCTCAACCAGCTGCTCCTTGGACACCCTATACAGGGTTGCTATGGGTCTGAATCTACTCGATGGCACTTAACAACAACAACAAAAACCCTGATTTATTGTTATATCGCAAGATGTTTATAATGTATGTAATATCTACCACTATATGATGATTTGACATTCCTTTCTATAATCACCATAATGATACTGGAAAACCTTTCGAAATTTTTGCTACATTATATGACGATCTGGAATAATTTGGAAACTATAGAAAGAAGCGCTTTAAGCGCTGTTAAGTACTACTTCTACAATATAAAATTGATGTTGCATACATTTTGAGCTGTAATGTTGTTGTTGTCAGGTGCCATTGAGTCGGAACTGACTCATATCAACCCCATGCACAGCAGAATGAAACAATGTCCAATCCTGGGCCAACTTCACTACCGCTGCCACACTTGATGGCATCAATGATGCCACCTGGCTGATCCATCTCGTTGGGGGTCTTCCTCTTTTTCTCTGACCCTCCATCTTACCCAGTATGGCATCGTTCTCCAGTGACTGTTCCCTTCTGACAATATGTCCAAAGTATGAGAGACGAAGCTTAGCCATCCTGGCCTCCAAGGAGCACTCTGGCTGCGCCTCTTCCAAAACTGATCTATTGGTTCTTTTGGCAGTCCATGGCACTTTTAGTATTCTCCTCCAACACCACAACTCAAAGGCATCAATTCTTCTACGATCTTCCTTATTCACTGTCCAGCTTTTGCATCCATATGAGGTTATTGAAAATACCATGGCTTGGGTCAGGCACACCCTAGTCCTCAAGCTGACATCTCTGCTCTGTAATAGGAGTACCTTATGTGAGTGTCCCAATCAGTGTCCGGTGGTACAAATTTGCAATTGAAAGAGCAAGTTTTATGAGATCTTAGTTGTACCAAGTTGATTTAAATGCCAGAGCCATTGAACAAAGTAAGTTATATATGTATTCAGTCTATTGAATACAGGATACTGTGGAAGTGAACAGTACTCTTTATCTTTACTAATTAATAAAGAAGTATAAAAACTAAACTTGTTTGCACATAGTAGAAGCCTCCCATTGAGGTGGGTTGTTTTGTTTGTTTGTTTGTTTGTTTTTATGGGAACTTACTTTAAAATCAGTTTGCCAAGAGTAAGTGTTATATTTTGGCTTTATTCTTCCAAATAGCATTGTTACCGTCCATTTACATACCAAGCATTTCTTGAATGCATATTTTGTAGTGTGCTCTGTCCTAGCCAGTAGAGATAGTCAGCTTTCCCGGGATTCCTCCTTGATTTAAATGTCAGAAGATAAATTTGAGAAGAAATTGACTTAGCAGCTTATTAGCAGAAACTGCTATTTTAACAAGCGTCAGGGGAAGTAGTCTTGCATATATGTCAGTCAGCAACTAGATTAAGTCTTCATCTTTTTTGCCGTGATGGAGCCTGGAGTGCAGGGAGGTGCAGAAGTCATTTTGGATGGGATTTGCTTTTCTCTTGGCTTGAGCCACAAGAGGAAGATGACAATGCCCTTAGAAAGGTGCATTCTTTAATGGTCCCAGGAGCCAGTTACAGTTGGCTGTTAAGGGACAGGAAAATGCCATCCCATGTTGTGGGGCTTTGTGGGGTAATGGGACTGAACTATATTTTTTTATTCTATGGTAGACAACTTTTATGTTTTGTCAAGAGATGAGAGGCTTCTCACTAACTACATCAGATGATGTAACCTACAGATTGATGACGTCTGCCTGTTTTCTTCTAGGCACTGAGAAGATAAAAACTATTAGAAGAAACCTTTAAGTCACCCATGCCCACCCATTTATGTCCATCAACTATTCCTTTTCTCCTGCAACTAATGATGAACTGCCCATGCTCTTAACAAAGGCTAACCTATACATTTGTGGATTCTTGTTACTGTTTAGTGCCCTTGAGTTGGTTCCGACCCGTAGCAACCTCTATAGGGTTTCCAAGGAGCAGCTGGTGAGCTTGAACTGCCGACCTTGTGGTAGAGTGCTTATCCTACAGTGCCACACCAGGACTTGTGGATTCGATGCATCCATTTTTGTAAACTCCAGCAATTCTCTACTTCTACATAATTGATTTTTCCCTCTCTGTATTGAACCTTACCCATCAATATAAAAATATACTGGTTTTTTTCAAAGTAAAACCTATTGACCCCACCTCCTTTTTTAGCAAAACTACTTAAGAACATTCTGTACTCTCTCTTTACAAATTTTCTCTGTCATTCTCTTACAACCCAGTCCAGTGAGGCTTTTGCCTTCACCACTCCATCAAAAGTGCTCCTAATTAAGTTTAGCATTGACCTCCACATTTCTAAATCTAGAGGTCTATTTTTAAGTGATTAGTGGTATTTATTTCATCTTTCATTAATACTTTACACAGTTAATCACTTTTTCTTCCTTGAAATACTTTCTTTAGTCTTCCAGGAGACCACACTCTTTTCTGGTTTTCCTTCTATCTGCTTTTTTTCTCTTTATCTTTGGTTCATTTTCTTTCCTGTTTCTTTCTCATCTCTCCTACTAGGATCTAGCCTTGAATTTCTTCTCATTTTTTTCTTAATGATACTGTTTTCTCTTTTAGTGCAACATGTAATGTGTCTGCGAATAACTGCCAGAGTTACAGTTCAGCCCAGTTCTTTTCTCTTGGTTTGATAACTACTTTAAGATCTCCAAAAGGCCCTGGTGGCACTGTAGGATAAGCCACTAGCCTGCTAACTACAAGGTCGGCAGTTCAAATCCCACAGCTGCATTGTGGGAGAAAGATGAGGCTGTATGCTCCTATGAGGATACATAATCTCATAAACACTGTACAAGGAATTAATGAAAGTGGGTTTGGATGGTTTTGGTTTTGATATCTCACACTCAGCTTTTAGGAAACAGAGCTCCTGATGGTCTCTGTTCTGCCCGTGGTTTCCCCATGTTAGGTAATGATGAATCTATATTTCTAGTGACTCAGATCAAAACTACAGAGTTATCCTCACTTGATTCTTCTTTTCTCTGGCATCCCGTAGACAATCTGCCAGCAAAACCCTTCAGAATATATCCAGAATTGGACTGTTTCTCAACTCCTCCATTCCTATTAATTGGCCACATTTCATCTGGATTATTACAGTAGCCCCTCGCAGGGCTTTCTTGATTCTGCCCTTAGTTTCTGAGGTCTACTATGCAGTATGTCAGGCAGAGATTATAATGAAGTGCACATCAAATAGTGTTTTTCCTCAGCTTACCTCCTCTCAGTGTCTTCCCATCTCACTCAGAGTCAAAGCCATAGTTCTTACAGTTGTCTACAAACTCTGTACAATTCTCTGCTCCTCAGAAACCTTATACAGAGTCGCTATGAGTAGTAACAAGTTCTGGTAGCTTAGTGGTTATGAATCAGACTGCGAACCGCTAGGTCAGCAGTTTGAAACTACCAGCTGTTCTGCAGGAGAAAGATGAGGCTTTCTGTTCCCGTAAAGATTTACAGCCCCGGAAACCCTGTACAGGGGGTTGCTATGAGTCAGAACCGACTACACAGTACAACAACAACAAATGAGTAATAACCAACTCGGTGGCTCTTAGCAACAACAAAAAGTAAAGAGTGATTTAGCCCAGCTCAGGATTTAGGAGGAACATTGGCAATTTATGTTCACATGAGCTCTTCATCCTCCTCCTAGAAATAATGCAGCAGTCTGACTATAAAAAAAATTGTTTTCTTGAGAAACACTATGTAAAAATATCAAGCACCAACTATTCTTCTATAACCCTTTGTACTCAGTTGGGTTTGGTAATTCATTGCAATGACCACATGTAACTTTTGACACAGACTTCCAGTTACGGGTTTATTAGGGAAGTTCACAGGTTACAATACAGAATCAAAAAATGCCCAGAGCACAATTGTTCCATTCAGATGATTATAAATACCCAGGGAACTCACCACTCCTGGTAAGCCTCAGCCTGAAGGCACTCCCTCTAGCTCTGTGGGTCAGCAACCTAGCTCCCCCACTTACATGCCTGGAGGTACCCCACTCTACAAGCAAGCTTCCTGCCAAAAGTGACTTGGTTTTATGTGCTCTGTGGGCTCTGGCTCTTGGTTCTGCCGCTGCTCTGTTACTCCTAGCCTTCCTTTGAGGAGGTTCACTGTGCAGTGACCTCTCGGGGTCCAAAGGACACACTTCCCTACTGGCTCTCCTTCTCTAGTGGTAGTGAAATCCTGCTTCTGAGATGGTTCATCTTAGCAGTATCTTCTCCCACCTTCTCTTCCCGACACCCAGCAGGGCAGGGATATTGTCTTTGGTGGGAGTTACAGACTATGGCTAGAAGAGACATCAGAGAATTCACTACATTTGCACAGTATAATGTTAGAGTGAAGAAGTTGGATTCTATATCAGGAACTCAAGGTGATTGTTTGAACTTTTTTTGGGGGAAAAAAGAGAATGTTCTAAAGTTCTGCACTGGCTAAAGGAAATTTTTCATTTATTAAAAAAAAAAGATGAAATGAGCATCCTTGAAGCTGTTGACCTGGGTAGAAGTGAGGCCAGTCAAAAGGCGGCAGCGGATTGATCGAGTTCAACACTTCACCTGTCTTATCCAGGGGTAATTATACACAGTGTCCTGTGAATGACAGTCATTTACCCCCCACTTAGTGGTATGTCTTTGCCACATTTAATTATTTTCTCTGCCTGATTTAACCTCTTATGAAATGTAGTTAAATAACAGCTTACTTTGTAGAGTGAGAGAGTAGCTAAAATGTATACAGCTGGTTGACCCAACTGTTTTAAGAACTCTGAATTCTTTTGCTGGCATTTATTTTAGTCAGTGTGAAGGATACTTGGAAGCATGCACTGTGAATTTCATCTGCCAGCATGAAATGAAGCAAAATGGCATTTTTCGTCATATTGAAGTGTTTTGAGGAGACTACTGGAGAGGTTTAAATTTGTATTAGCTATAAACATGAAGTAATGGACATATTTATCATTGCATGTACTGTGCTTCAGTCCTTAAAAAGCTTAACCTTTGTATTCACTTCATATATTGATTTTTGTTGTGGGGAATTCATAGGGCTCAGGGTATAAATATTATGTGAACTTGAAAAAATATAATGTCAGCCTTATTCTAGAAATGTTCTAACATTATCATAAACTCATATAAGGGTCACTGATTTTGTGAAGGGAGTTCCTTCTTCCTTAATAATCATGGGGTAACTATTATAGTTTGGGGATCTTGAAATAATAATGAATATGTATATATTGATACATAACATCAATGAAATATTGGGCCTGTTATAAGGAGCCCTGGTGGTGTCATGGGTTAAGCGTTAGACTGCTAACCAGAAGGATGGTGGTTCAAACCAACCAGCCTCCACTGGAGAAAGATGAGGCTGTCTTTTCTTTTAGAGATTTCCATTCTGGGAGACTCTGTGGAGCAGTTCGACCCTGTCCTGTACAGTCACTGTGCGTCGGTGCCAATTCAGTGGCAGTGGGTTTTGTTTGGGTTCCTGGAATTGGAAAGAAGTATTTTTGATCAAAAGAATACTGTTTCTCTACTAATAATATCACTTCTAACTTACCAAGTGGAAACATAATTTAAAAGTAAGATGAAGATGTTAGGAACTTGTGTTTTGCATATCCCTTTATCAGTTGTAGTAGCTCTACACTAATTTTCAAATGTAGGGTTTTCCATAGCTGTGTTCCAAATATTGAGATTGCAGAGAGTTTGGAATCATCTTGTTCCTAAGTTCCTTCTAACTAACTGAAAAAGCACTAATGCAGGAAAGTATGTTCTTAGCTGCTTCAGAAGCATCTAGAGACCTCTTTGCTGGTACAGTTTCTGTGATGTATAGCTACTCACTCATATGCAGTGCTTGACATGATGGCAGGCTTTGCTGTTTTGTGGGCAGCTTTGTGAAAGATCTTTTCAGCACAGAAAACTCTCTTATACTTGAAATGAATAAAAATATACCCAGATCAACTGACCGATGAAAATAAGGCAAGATATAGAGCATAGTTAGAGCCTCTTCTCTCTCCCCTCTCCTCCTACTTCCTACTCCTTACTCCTTCCCTTACAACAAGTGAGAACAGATGTACATGTTGTAGAATTCAAATGATGCTTATTTTAGACAGATAAAGAATAAATTGGATGTTAAGATTTTTTTGAGGGAACTGGATATTTTGGTGCTTCAATTATTTATTTATTCTGCCATCTTGCTGAAGTCAGCTAGATGACTTTAGGTATGAGGATAATTTTGTTGATTCTTATTTTTAAGAATCAACAGCACATTTGCATTTTGATATTTAAAAAGTTAAAGTAATGATCATAGAGGGAGAGAGTGGGTGGGAGTGAAGAATTTGAATCTTTTGGCAATTGATTATATATATGAAATCTACAAATACTTTAACAGTTCTCATATCTTTTATACTCACAGAAAGGATCATCTTGGACATTGTGTGTAATTTTGTAGCCGTTTATAGATAAATGAATTGCTGAATTCATCAGATAGAGAAAGAACAAATTTTTTGTTCTTTTAATTTGCACTCAGCCTTAGTAAGACTATTTCCCCCCTCTGGAAATACAGTTTAAAGTTATAGTAATATTGTTGTTGGGGGCCGTTGACATAGGGGTTTGGGTTTCTTATGTTTTTGAATGATTGTTTTGTGTGTGCACGTGTGTCTACTACTGTGTTTTAGGTGAAGTTTGCACAGCACATTAGCTTTGCGTTCAGCTGTAACACAGAGAAACCTCTGACACTAGTTACAGGGCCTGTAATGTATCTGAGCGCTCAGTATTTCCACCCTGCCTACACTGTGTCCACCCCGCCTGCCCCATTTCCACCTCACCTGCCTACATAGCGTCCACCCCGCCTGCCCCATTTCTGCCTCACCTCCCTACGCTGTGTCCACCCCGTCTGCCCCATTTCCGCCTCACCTCCCTATGCTGTGTCCACCCCGTTTGCCCCATTTCCGCCTCACCTGCCTACTTTGTGTCCACCCACCTGCCCCATTTCCGCCTCACCTGCCTGCACTGTGTCCGCCCCGCCTGCCCCATTTCCGCCTCACCTGCCACTTTGTATCCACCCTGCCTGCCCCATTTCCGCCTCACCTGCCTGCACTGTGTCCGCCCAGCCTGCCCCATTTCCGCCTCACCTGCCTATTCTGTGTCCACCCTGCCTGCCCCATTTCCGCCTCACCTGCCTGCCTGCACTGTGTCCACCCACCTGCTTGGTTTCCAGCCATGCAGTTTGCCTGCCCTCTTTACCGTGTCATCTTCACTTTTGTGCTAATGTTGACCTTTTTGGACTCATATAGTTGATTATTTAAAGGAGTACATTCCTAATGGTGTTAAGTGTTTATTTCATTGCACAGTGTTTTATTTGGCTGAAAAATGACCTCCAGTTCCAGTTTAAAAGGGTATCTTTGGGTGACAGGCTCAGGTCTTCCTGTAATTTCTATCAGTCCTGTAAATGTGATTTATTTTATGAGTTAGAGATTTGTTCTACGTTTTTCTTCCAGTCTAACTGGGACCTTCTGTTGTGTCCCTAGTTAGAATAGTTGGCGGTTATAGCCAATCCCATCTAGTTCTTCTGACCGTAGAGTTGAAGAGATTGTGTGGTTCACATGAGCTGTTAGTCCTGAACACTTCATTCTTCCATGAGTCTTTGGTTTTCTCCACCCACCTTTGTTCTGAACAGGAAGAGTTGCTGTATCTTTTATATCATAGGGTTTTCTAGGCCATAATCTTTATGGAATCAACAGGATAGGTTAGAATCACGGACCTTTTGGCCAAGCACTTAACCCTTGCGTCACCAGGGCTCCTTATAGGAATATTAGCAAGTATTTTTCAGTTTCATAAAATTCATAATGACAGAGTTTTTCTCTGTTTTTCATGTTCTTTCTGCTCATTATTGCGTATCATTCATTGCTGCTTTTAATTCATTGCCACAGCTCTAATAATCATAGTGTGGATGCTGTATTGATAAGCACAGGTGCATGTGGGCTGGGACTGTTCCCTAGACAATATGCATTTGATTGGTTTCTGCTACAAACTTGGCACTTCAGTAGCATGAATTTCAAGTTGTATCCGTGACTGACTCCATCAGAAAAACTCAGGTCCACAAAGGGCTCTTCACCAGAACAGAAGAGGGAATGTCAGGAAATGAAGGAGCTAGATTCAGCAGGGTGAGGAGTTCACAGGAGCAGTCTGAGAGAGCTTCTACAGCTTCTAGGACCCAGAGATTGGGGAGGTTGGCTGATTTGTAGGAGGACTGGCAGGTCACCCCATCTGTGCCTTTCAGACTGTTGGCACTGCCCCTGAGTTTGGGCCTTGAGGAGAGGAATGAGCTCTAAGGTTGGGCTTGTACTCCATTTCCAGCACAAGTCTTCTGTTCAAAGCATCTGTTTTTTATGTTAGGAATTATACTGGAAAAAAATCCTTTTCTTCTCTGAAAGATGAAAATTAAAGACTACCGATTTGAAGACCACCAATGAGATGAGATTATTAGCAGATAGTTGTTGTTGTTGTGTGCCGTGGAGTCGGTTCCGACTCATAGTGACCCTGTACAGAGCTTCCGAGGCTGTAAATCTTTATGGGAGCAGAAAGCCTCATTTTTCTCCCACAGAACAGCTGGTAGTTTCGAACTGCTTAAGGTTCGCAGCCCGATTCGTAACTGTAAACTACTCTATAGAATTCTTTTATTTTGTAAGTGAAGAAACTAAGGAACAGGAGACTTTTCTGAGAATTCAGTGTTGATTAAGGCTGATTTCTGTCCACTGTGTACATTGCCACATTGGCTCTAGAAGGAAATTATGGAATCGTTGTGATTTCCAGAATTCTGATACAAAAATAGATGAAATGGTCCACACCAAACCCAGTACCTGGTATTTCTTATGATGATTTGATTATTTAAATCTTAGAGGGTTCTGTTGTTTCATTTCAGTTTCAACTCATAGCAACCTTATATAGGGTTTCCAAGGAGCAGCTAGTGAGTTTGAACTGCAGACCTTGTGTGTAGCAGTCCAGTGTTTATCCTACAAGCATCATACCAGGTTTTAGTCAATGGCAAAGGTTCACATGTTCTTGAACCAGATAGTAGGACTAGATTGTGTTTTATCTTCAGATGGTAAAGAGCTACAGTAGGCTTCACCTTTTCTATAATCTAGCTCTCACTTCTTTTAGTCAAATTCTAGGTAAAGTATGGAATTGAAACAGTAAAAATGTTTATAGTTATTGCTTAGCACTTTGTCCTCAATTTGGCCAACAAACTATTGTGGATATAAACTGGACCTTACTCTTTTTTGTGCTACTTGTTTTTGTGTTTAGAATTATTTTCTTTATTTTGTCTTTTAAAAATGGCTAAAACTGGTTTCTTCAAAATTAATGTTGAGACATATAACTCGTTTTTTGTTTTGTTTTTCCCCTGTAATGGTTAATGTCCTCCTCCTCCTAGGATCCTGATCATTTGAACTGAAGTTGTTTGCTAGTTCTTAATCTATTTTCATTAGCTAGAGCTGTTGTGAGAAAAGGCCCCATGGGAAGAACAAAATGAGCTTAGTAATTTTGCTCATTCATCCAAGTGTATATAAAAGGACTGTTTTTATTTCTGATGTTGCAATTGAATTGGATCAAAGGCAAGTAATTTTCACATCCTACTGAGAAGGTCTGAGTGTCATCACCCTGAAGCCTTTTTTTTTTTTTTTTTCTCCCCTCTTTTTTTATATGTATCTGTTTTCTTCCAGGTGAGGAATTTTAAATTGGAACAAGAACAAGAAAAAAATAAGATTTTGTCGGAAGCACTGGAGGCCCTGGCCACTGAGCACCATGAACTAGAGCGGTCTTTGGTGGAAGGATCGCCGCCTCTCAGTGTTCTTAGTGCGGATGAGTTCTATGACGCGCTCTCAGGTAATCCTAGACTCCCACTGGAAATGGACTCTGAGGGTGGATGTCACCTAAGTTTACTAGAATGAACAGGTAGAAATATATCAGCACATATCCCAAACTGCCCACAGTTTGCGTCATGAAGTTTGAACTGCAAGCCTCGTCCCTGAGTCTGCCTATACTGAAGGCTTATGCTATGCAGGGATCAGGGCACTATTGAAATGGCACACTCTTAATTGATTCCTTTGTCTAGTTAATTTAAAAAATGCAATTCCTGTTCTTAGTGAGGTCTGAAAGCATGCAAAGGAGTAAGACTTGGTTGCTAAGTACCAAAGTAGAAGTGAGACCAGAGTATAACTGAAGCAGAGAAAAGGAGTTCTGGTGTGGCACTGCTGGATAAGCGCTGGACTACTAACTGCAAGGTAGGTGGTTCAAACCCACCAGTTGTTCCTTGGAAACTCTCTACGGGGTTGCTATTGAATCAGAGCCAATTCTGTGGCACTTAACAACATCAAGAACAACTTTGCCTCAGAGTTGTCTGCCAAGAGTGGCAGCGGGTCAGGAGTCTGGACTTTGGAGTCAGGCTCCCTGATTGCATTCTGCAGCAACACTAGCCAGCTGAGCGTTCTCAGCAAGTTGTGACTTCTCAGACTCTTCAGTTTCCCATATATTTTACATGGGGATAGTTACAGTATCCACTTTCACAGGTTTCTGTGAGGATTGGATGAGTTAATACTTGGAAGTAATTCCTAGGATCAGATCCTGTCTGGTGTGCATGAGTGCTCAGTAAAGGGGAGACAAATGTAGAGAGTTAAGAATAACTTGGGGGAAAAGGATTGCTAAGTCACTTTTAGGAATTCACTTTCAGAAGGTTTGAAGAAGGGAGTTGGGGGGGGGGAAGTAAACAAAGATCAGTACAATGGAGGAAATTCAAGGCTTATGTAATAGGTGAAAATACACAATTACCGGGCATCACAAAGCCTGATCCATGGGAGCAGTAAACCTTGTGGATATGAAGTGGCAAGTTGCAGGAGGAAGTTAATGAGAGAATGTGCAGTGTAAGTAGGAGAAATGAATGCTAAGGAAGACAACAATAAGGAAGGTCAAGAATATCAGATGACAAAGAAAACGATGGTGAATTTATGGAGAAGAGAGTCCTTATTGCAAACAAGAGGAGGAAACCGGAGCAGTGTTACTAGAGGCATGCATGCTATCATTGAAAGAAAGAAATAGGGCATTTTAATAGCAAGCTTTGGGAATGGTTAGAGAAATAATGCTGATGGTATTGTCAGTTTAATGTGTCTCACATATTGGGCAGAGAAAGCAAAGGTGTGATTTGAAAGCAGCAGAATGAGTGCAAAGTGAAAGATGTTGGTGGCATTGCAGGAGGGAAGAGGAAAGGGTGGATGATGTTTAAGGTTGCTGACAATTACTGACGATTGATCATGCACCAAATCCAGTAGTGTTATCTTGTGTGTTCCTTCTGCTGTGGGACAGTAGAACAGAAAGTCCCCAGAGGGATTACAGCATTAAGTGAGGACTCAGCAGAGCTAAGAGGTTTGCTTTGCAAAGAACCCAGGCAGTTCAGCTGCCTTTTTTTTTTTTAATACTCATTTTATACAAGTATATATTGTCTACTTATATATATGTGTGTGTGTGTGTTTTTGTGTATGAAGTAGCGTGGCTCTAGAGGATAAGCACTATACTGCAAACCATAAGGTCAATGCTTATGGTTGAGCCCACCAGCTGCTCATGGGAGAAAGATGAGGTTTTCTGTTCCCACAAAGATATATAGTCTCAGAAACCCTATACAACTCAGTGACACTCAACAAAGTGACCCTCTTATAGCAGGGATGGGAACCTTTTTTCTGCCAAGGGCCATTTGGATATTTATGACATCACTTAATATAAATCTATGTTGCTTTGAAAAAAGCTCTTGGACTTACTGAGTTTCGAGTCCCACCTGTGGTGGTGTTCGCAGGGCCAGACCACATGATGTGCCCCACCCGTGCTCTATAGGGTTTCCCAGGAAGGGTTGGGAAATTTGAACCGCCAACCTTGTGGTTAGCAAGCCAGTGCTTATAAACCACAGGACTACATACATATGTATACACACACACACATATATGTGTATATCTTTTTATATGTATTTTTTCAAAAGAAAGCATGTTTGTTATAAACAATTAAATGTATAAACAGCTTTCCCTGATGACAGCCTCCCTCTACCATCACACACTCTTCTAACTCTTGGTAACAGCTTAACAAACACTTTCACAACTTTCTTGAGCATTTGTGTGTATGTGTGCGTGTGTGTGCATTCAGATTTTTTTTTAAAAGCATGAATGGGAGTAGCCATATAATTGTTCTCAATCTGGTTTCTCATGTGAAAACATACCTTAGAAAAGTTCCCATATGTACTACGTCTCCATCACATTTTGTCTAAAGTAGTCCATGATATGGTTGTACCACAGTTGTGTTAATCATTTTCTTAACCTGTAGATTTTTAGCAGCTATTGCCATCTCTCTGCTTCGTAGTGGTATTTTAGCACTCATCTCCCCTGGAAAGAGGGGACATGAAGAACTACAGTAACATGTCAGGACTGGCAGATCCACTTCATCTCGAGGGCTAGTTCAGCAGTGCCTGCTGCTTTGTGGATGGCTGTGTTGAGAGGGTCCTGAGGCTGCATGCAGTGTGGGTTGGTTAGCGTGGCCTCCCAGGACTGCCGGAAGGAAGCACTGGCACAGGGCCCCTGCACTTGCTCCTCTGCCCACCCTGAGCTGTGTTTTATTTGCCTGAACATAGTACGTCACTCTCTGCTGGCCATTCCTGCTATTTCCTACTGCCAAATCTTGGGACTCATTTGTACAATTGAGAAAGTACTCTATAATTAAGAGTCAAAATCCCCAGGTTCAAGTGTTGACCTGCTGAAAACCTAGCCACATAATTC
This sequence comes from Chrysochloris asiatica, assembly GCF_000296735.1. Taxonomy (NCBI): domain Eukaryota; kingdom Metazoa; phylum Chordata; class Mammalia; order Afrosoricida; family Chrysochloridae; genus Chrysochloris; species Chrysochloris asiatica. Next base: position 1,510,040 of record NW_006408533.1, on the reverse strand, counting down.
ACTGAGTCAACTTAAAACCATTGTTTTGAAATTAATTCATCTTCTCATTACATCTCTACACCTCACCCTCTACTTCTGCTTTGTCCTACCCAGCGACTACAAAAGAAGGAACACCCGTCCTTAACTCAGGCCGTTCTCCTCATGATTGGTTTGATTCCTACCTCTTTTAGCCTTCTCCAGGGCCTTTATTTAGTTACTGGTTTCTTGTCTTCATTTAATGTACAGTTCTTGGTATTAGTTCCTATTACTGCTACAACAGATGAACACATGCTAATGGTTACACAATGCATATTTGTTCTCTTACAGCTTTGAAGGTCAGAAGTCCTAAAATCAAGGCATCTGCAAGGCTGTATTCCTTCTGGAGGCTCTAGGAGCTTTGTCAGGCTTCTGGAGGTCACCTACATTCCTTAGTTCCATCCTCACAGTCAACTGTGTGGTGGTGATGGTGGTGTGCTGGGGAGTCGGTTCCGACTCATAGCGACCTTGTACAGGGTTTCCGAGGCTGTAAATCTTTACGGGAGCAGAAAGCCTCATGTTTCCCCCATGGAGCACTTGATGCACTCGAACTGCTGACCTTGGGTTAGCAGCCCAATGTGTAAACCACTAAGCTATACTATGCTTCCATCTTTCAGTCTCTCTCTTTCTGACATGGAAACTTCTGCTTCCTCTTATAAGGACCCTTTTCATTAAATTTATGTCCACCTAGATCACCCAAAGTGCAATGGCTCCATAGGACAAGCACTGGACTATGAAAGACAAGAATTGGTGGTTTGAGCCCTCCAGGCATTCTGCAAGAGGAGGATGAGGCTTTCTGCTACTGTAAAGATTTACAGCCTCAGAAACCCTTTATAGGGTCACTGTGAGTCAGAACCAACTTAATGTCACCTAACAACAATAGATAGTATTGTTTAGACAATCTCCAAGATCCTTAATTTAATTATATTTTCAGTCCCTTTTGCTGTGTAAAGTGACAAGCACATCCACAGATTTCAGAGATTAGGAAATGGGTATCTTTGGGTGCGTTATTCTAACCACGACAGTACTCAAATTTATATATCTGCAACCCAGACAACTGTCAGCGTGACATTTAAAAAAAAAAAAAAAAATGGATTCTTGATCTTCCTTCCAAATCCTATTCCTCCTCCAGTTTTCTCCTGAAGTAAGCAACACTGCTTTCCATAACCTAAAGCTGGAAACCTGGGAGTAGTTCATGACCATCTTCTCAAGAAACTCAGACCAAGGCCTGTCAGCTTGGTCTTCAAACCATACCTCAACACCATCTATGACGGGGCTTTGAAAAGTTCATGAAAAAGTAGATTCGAAAGATAATGGACAATTTTCACAAACTTTATGATGTTCTGATCATACAGTGTAGCGCCCAAGAATGCAGGTTCCAGGGCTAGAAGGCTGTTGGCAAATCACAGCTTTTCTATGCCTTATTTCTTCATCCACAAAGGGGCTATGAGTCAGAACTGACTAACGGCGCTTAACAACAACACAAGTGGGTCAAAGGGTTATTGGTGAGGAATAGATTAATGCTTGTGGTGTGTTTAAAGCAATACCTAGAAAACCAAGGAGTTGATAAATGTGAGCTTTCCTGTTCATCATCTGTGCCGTACTCACTCTTGTCCCCTCTGATCTGCGCTTCTAGTCTCTCCCCTTGATAATCCATTCTTTATGTGTCATCCACAGTGATATTTCCTTGCCTCCAGCCCTTCAATGCCATCTCATTGCACCTAGACTAAAATTCAGATTCCTTACTGGCCTCTTCCAGGCCTCTCACATGATCCCCACCTGCCTATGTGTTCACATGCACCATGTGCCAGTGTCCATTCATTCTACTTCCTACACTCTGCTCACACTGGTTTTCCTCCTGCCGTCAAATGCACGAGTGATATTGGGCAACAGACTCTGAAGTTAATGAGAACAGGAAAAATGATGCAAGACTATGTACTTTTTTTTTTTAAGGTTTTTATTGTGGATTGAGTGAAAGTTTACAGGGCAGATCATCAATTTTACATTCAACAAATCATAAACCTTCTTTCATTACAATGATTATAATCCCTTCCATGTACCATCAGTTAAATAGTATTTCTTTCTATCCACTTTAGCTTTTCTAAAAAAAAAAAAAAACAAAAGACAACCCACTCAGGCATATATAATAATTTACATTCCCAAAGGGCACATTCTGCAAGTCAGCCTCCTGGCCACCAGCTCTTAGTGCCTCTCTTCCCATGAATCTAGAGTCATCAGCCGGAGGCTCCCCCTTTCCATGCCCTCATCTCTGCCTCCGTCTCTGGCATTGCTGCTTCTCTGGATAAGGTCCTGCATTCTGCTTGTGCACTTCTCCCTTGATGGTCCTAGGGTCCTCTGTATCTGGACTGCAAGATTAACCACTCCCCTGGTTTTGTTACAAAACTTCTACCTTTACAGTTATGACAGTTACAATTAGTGATGATTCACTATTCAGTTAATTACTATTAAATCATAAGAATCTTATCCCCATCTCTTTTTACCAGACCCATCTAGACAAGATGAAATCTATTCAGTGGGGACTCTTTCTTTACCCCCATAATCTTAAACTAAACTCCCTCTTGAAACCTTGTAAGCCAGTCACTTCGTGCCTTTATCGCCCCTCATTTTAGGTAGCCAGTGTCTTAAGTTGCCTGTCCCTGTATACCCTGTGTACAGAGGGGATAGCATTGAT
>NW_006408533.1:1504904-1506286 GCF_000296735.1 Chrysochloris asiatica | reverse complement strand
ATGCATCACTATTTACCTCTGTCCCACTTAGGCCATGCAAACCTGTCTCAGTGTTCCCCTATCTATCTTGTTCTTGCCCTCCCCAACACCGGAACTAAATCCCCCCACCCCAACCCCATTGTTGTGGTTACCTTATATTCCATCAATTCTTCCCTCCATTTAAGACAGTCTATTTTATCCTGTAATCTACCTGACCTTCTCACCACCTGGATCTCTTCTCCTCTGTGTTTACCTTTTTTCATATTGTAATTGTTTTGATCATAGACCAATCTCCCAGATCCTCTGTTCTTATAATTTCATTCTGTTCTTGACTCTTCCATTTGTCGTTTGAGTTCAGGGTGATGCTGTCACATATGTCGTTCTCTAGTTGTTGTCTGTTCTTTTTGGTTCTCAGTCCATAGAACTTCCTTTAAGATGTTTTTCATATCAGGGTTGGCTTTGGCAAAATCCCTTAGCTTCTGTTTATCCTGGAATGTTTTGATTACACCATCGTATTTGATTAACAGCTTTGCTGGGTAGAGAATTCTTGGGTGGCAGTTTTTGTTTTTGTTTTTGTTTTCTTTCAGGGTTTTATATATGTCTCCCCATCGCCTTCTTGCCTGCATGGTTTCTGTTGAGAGAACCATGCTTAATCTGATTTGCTTGCCTTTGTATGTTATACTTCTCTTTTCCCTAGCTGCTTTCAGTATTCTGTCCTTATTTTTGATTTTGGAGAGCTTGAGTATTATATGTCTTGATGATTGTCTTTTAGAGTCTATCCTTCCTGGGGTTCATTGTGCTTCTTGAATGCTTATCTTTTCACTTTTCAAGATATTAGGGAAATGTTCTTCCAGACGCTCTTCAACTATCTCCTCTTGTGGACTTGTATGATTCTTCCTGTTCTGGAATGCTGATAATTCTTAAGTTATTCCTCTTCATGTTGTTGAATATGAATCTTAGGCCTTCTTCAGATTTTTTTTTTATCCTTTTTTGTGTTTGCTTTTCTATCTTAGTGTTCTGTCTAGCTCACTAGTTCTGGCTTCTATGTCTTCAATTCTACTCCTTTGCCCTTTCAGTGTATTGTCCATTTCTGATATTCTATTATTAATCATTTGGACCTCTTTCTTTAGGTTTTGAATTATTTCCAATGCTGTATCTATCTTAATTTGATTGTTTTTCTGGAGTTCTTTCCTGACTTCTTCCTTATTTTTCTCAACTCCATTGTAAAGTGTTTTGATACATTTTATAATCATGTTTCTGAATTCTTTCTCAGGCATTTCCAAAGCCTGCCCATCTTCCAGTATGGAATGTAGGTCTACTTCCAGCTCATTTGCCTCAGTCACTTTATCTCGTTTCTGGACTTGTGCTGATATGGTCATCTGCTTCTGTTTTTTGGGCATATT
>NW_006408533.1:1481226-1503870 GCF_000296735.1 Chrysochloris asiatica | reverse complement strand
TTTTTTTTTTTAAAATTTATTTAGAGCTCATGTTCTGGTATGGTGCTACAGGATAATGCACTGGACCAAAAGGTCAGTTTGAATGACAAGATCGGCTGTTCAAACAGAACAGCCACTCCTCAGAAACCCAATACAGGGTCACCATGTGGCAGAACTGACTCAAGGCACTTGGCAACAATAACAATATCCATGTGACTTCCTGTTTCCCTTTATCATGTCTCTTTGTCATGATCTATCATTTAGACTTTTCAGATCATCGGGAACAATGGAAATCTAACATAGTGAGACAAAATCATGATGCTGAACCAACTGTGAAGGAGAATAATTTTTCTAGTCCAAGAGATCTCTCGGGATAATTATTTTTCCAGTATGCTAAGTGACTAAAAATTTCATAAAACACCATAAAGCAAACACATTTTTTTCAAACATATTTGTCGAATTCCATTATGTAAAATTATTTAGGAGATAAACCTGATGAAGTATGGCAGTTTGTCCTTATTGTATGTGTGTGTGTGTGTGTATGTTTAAAGAATTAAATGATTGTGTTGAGTGAAATTTTGAGTGTAACTTTAAATATTTCATAGGAAAAGTGCTAAGCATACATGCGTATTGAGGAAAAGATTTAACTGGAGTCTAACTAGTTCTAGGGAAAACCTCATTCTTCTGGAAAATAAAGTGATGGACATATGTTGTTGTTGTTGTTGAGTGTCATTGAGTCAATTTGACTCATCGTGACCCTGTAGAGTGTTTCCAAAGAGCGGCTGGTGGGTTTGAACCACCAACCTTGTGGTCCAATGCTTATTCTATAGCAGCAAACCCAGACTCCAGACATATATAAAAGGAACCTTTTGGGGAAATGAAGTGATTCCTTTTACATATTTCTCTCTATTACTTTCTACTGTACTTTATACTACCTTCTCCGCTTACCATGACCCTCAACCATCTTTGAACTACCAGTTCGTCTTATTTTTCCTAACTCTCCCAGGCTGAATTGAATCATTTCTTCTTTTTCTAGTGGGAATTGACTAGACAGCAATGGGTTTTGTCTTTTTGGTTATACCTCATTTATTAGCCCTTCCATTGTATTGTATTTGTTTCTTTATCATGAGAGGGACTGTATCTATTTGTAGCCCTGTTAGGTGCCATCTAGTTGGTTCTGACTCATGGTAACTCTATGCATAAGAGAATGAAAGACTGCCTGCGTCCTGTATCATCCTCAAAATTGTTGTTACACTTGAACCTGTTACAAATGCCACTGTGTCAGTCCATCACACTGGGGCAGGGGTCTTCCTCTTTTTTGCTGCTCCTCCACTTTATCATGCATAATATCCTTCTCAAGGGACTGGTCCCTCCTGATAACATGGCCAGAGTATGAGAGACAAAGTCTCACCATCCTCACTTTTAAGGAGCTTTCTGGAAGTACTTCTTCCAATACATATTTGTTTGTTCTTTGGCAGTTCATGGTAGTTTCAGTATTCTTCTCCAACATCCTAATACATATGCATCAATTCTGCTAAGCTCTTTCTTATGTATTGTCCATCTTTCACATGCATATAAGGCTATTGAAAATACCATGGCTTGAGTCAGGTGCACATTAGTCCTCAAACTGATGTCTTTACTCATAAACACTTTAAAGAGGTCTTGCAGCAGATTTGCCTAATGGAATATGTCCTTTGATTTCTTGACTGCTGTATCCAAGAGTGTTGTTAGTAGATCCAAGGAAATGACGTCTTTGACAACTTCAAACTTTTTTTCCATTTGTCATGATGGTATTTATTGGCCCAATTATGAGGATTTTTATTTTCTTTATATTGAAGTGCAACCCATACTGAAGTACTTTCAGCAACTAACAATTGTTGTTCTCTATCGTTGAGTATTGAATGTGAATTTTTGCATTAAAGTCAGTGATACTTCTGTCTTCCCTTAAAAAGTACGTTTATATGCAAAAAAAAGCACCAGTTAATCTGTGATACTTAACTGATTTCCCACAGTCTGTATATACCACTTTGGATCTTGTGGGGGAGGGGGAAGATGGATATTAAAAAAGGGAATAGGGATTTGACATTATTTAAAATTCGATATTATGAAATTTTCAGTAGAGTAAGTTGCTTTCAAGCTGATGTTCTCAGGGTCTGCTCACAGAGGGGCGGTGGAATGAAAGAGTAGCTATGGGGAGGAAAAGTAAAGACGGTACATAATTTTGTGATTTTTCTAATTATATGTGGGGGTGTGGAGTGCAAAGGCTTTGTTAGATAATCACAGGACTACAAACCACTTGAATCAGTGGTTCAAGCCTGCTATCTGTTCTTTGGAGAAAGATGAAGCTTTCTGCTCGCACAAAGATTAACATCCCAAGAAATGGTATATAAGGTCACTGTGAGTTGGAACCGATACTATAGTGCTTAACAAAAACAACAACATTCTGTGGAGTTACTTTTGAATCTTTCATTACTGGCTAACCCAAATAATACAGAGTCCTGATGTTGTGCTGAAAGAGTTACTGTCCTTTGAATATTGTAGTTTAAAAACTATATTGTTTTTCTTGTTCAGTCATGTTTCCTTTTCAGAAATATGTTAAAATCAGCTGCTCCAGAAAAACATCCTTGCAAGGTTTTCCTCTTAATGATGTTTTAGTTGACATGTGCATGAATAATACGTAAAATTCTTCAATGTAGACTAGCAAAACCAATAGATAATTATATCATGAGATTGAACCCAGTTTTAGCATTTCTCAGCAGTTATAAGGGTAGGTGCTCATGTTCTTTTAAATAGGAAAATTAAAACCAGAAAGTAATGTAATCACTGTGGTTTTGTATGGAGGGAAAGAACAGAAACCATTATGACTTTTGCTGTATGGCTTAATGCAGTCAAAGCATATCCGGTCGTCACTGACTTTTCATCTGTAGTTTATATATATATATATATATATATACACACACAATGTCCAAAGCTGATGGTGCTTTTGTTGAGAACTGACAAGTACAAAAATGACCATTTAGTAAAACTGTTTCTCATATTCCAAATCCCAGTATTCTGAAATATTTTTAAAATGCCTATATCTTTCTCATCTATGCCTACCCTGTATTTTCTGTCATCTGGACCTGTCTTGTACCTGGTGATTTCATCCAACTCTGTTCTCATAGCAATTGTATTCCTGTTACCCCTTTACTTGAGAGTTAACTATGCCTTGTGACATTGTATCATGTTACGTAACACTATGTATATTTCTTCCTTACCCACCCCCACCCCCCACTCCATCCTCCTCTTTTGTTGAGTCCCCATCTGTGGACATTGCTATGTCACTGAGAAAATCCTCATTTTTCACTCCCTCAACTGCTAACACGCCTGCATGTGTCCCCACCTAACATGCCTTGTCTGCTCTATAGGGATTGGGTGTTATGTTGCTAATTGAGACCAACCATTCCATTCGTGCCATTGATTTTATGCCTCTCACCTATTAGGACATTATGCAGTTTCTTCTTAGTCCAAGATTACCGATTATTCCGTGTCTCCGAGGTGATTATCATCAACATATCTTAATCTTTAAAAAATGCTGTATCTTAAAAAATACCTTTGATCTCACATCACTTTCCTGTCCCATTATTCCTTCTTGAACTCCCTGCATTTGACCTTTATCCCCACCATTCTGCTGAAGTTGCTCTTGACTTGCTCACCATTGTAATAAACACCACTACCTAATGGAAGAGTTCTTTCTCTGGTCTGCTCTTTCTTGACCGTTCACCAGCTTGTAAAGTTGTTGTTTACTGTCTCCCTCCAAAAACACTTCCTTTTGCATCTTTTATGTAACGGAGTGTTTCCAGTGCATTCATTGAACAAGTTTGCTTCTCTTTCCCCTTCTCATTTATACTCAACAGGTGGTTTGTGGAACATGGGCATAGATTAAAGAATCCGTGCTAGGTGGTGGTCTGTGGAACATGGGCATAGATTAAAGAATCCGTGCTAGGTGGTGGTCTTTGGAACCTGACATAGATTAAAGAATCCGTGCTAGGCGGTGGTCTGTGGAACATGGCATAGATTAAAGAATCCGTGCTAGGCAGTGGTCTGTGGAACATGGGCATAGATTAAAGAATCCATGCTAGGCGGTGGTCTGTGGAACATGGCATAGATTAAAAAATCAGTGTTAGGCAGTGGTCTGTGGAACATGGCATAGATTAAAGAATCAGTGCTAGGTGGTGGTCTGTGGAACATGGGCATAGATTAAATGATCCGTGCTAGGCGGTGGTCTGTGGAACATGGCATAGATTAAAGATTCAGTGTTAGGCGGTGGTCTGTGGAACATGGCATAGATTAAAGAATCAGTGCTAGGCGGTGGTCTGTGGAACGTGGCATAGATTAAAGAATCCGTGTTAGGTGGTGGTCTGTGGAACATGGCATAGATTAAAGAATCAGTGCTAGGCTGCTAACTGAAAGTTTGGTCATTCAGGTAACACCCAGAGTTGCCTCAGAAGAAGGGATTGCTGGCCTGTTCTGTCTGACACACTCGGATTCGCCGTCAATCACCATCAACCTGAGGACACCTAGTATTTGGTTTTGAAGCATCAGAATCACCTGGGAGCCTCTTGGGAATATAGGATCTATATAACTATTTTTTTATTTGATATGCCTATCAAATAAAAATATGCATTTTTACAGGTCCCCCGGTGATTCATATGTACCTTAATGTTTGAGCAGCATTGTCTTAGATGACCTCATCCAGTTCCCTGTTTATAAGTATCATCAATATTCTGATAAATTCATAATTTTAGCTCTTCAGCCTTAATCGTTCTAAATTTCTTGCAGACTCATATCTACCTAACAACTTGATGTTGTTAGGTGCCATCGAGTCAGTACCGACTCATAGTAACCCTATACACAACAGAATGAATATCTCCCCTTACATATCTAATGTTGTTGTGAAGTACCATTGAGTCAGTTCTGACTCATCGTGACCCTGTATAAGGATTCTGAGGAGCAGCTGGTGGTTTGAACCGCTGACCTTGCAGCACCACATCAGGACTCCAGACGTATCTAATGGAGTCTCTTAAATGTTTTACAATGTCTGTAAGAGCGCCCTTTGATCTCTGTTCACCAGCTTGTTCTTCCTGCAGTCTCTACCTTGGCAAAAGGAAGATCTGCCCTTTAAGTTACTTAGGGCAAGGGTGAGGACCTTTGAGTTTTCCACCACAGACTCCTTCTCTCTCATGCCCTACTTTCAGTCCATCAACAAATGGTGTCAGCTCTGCCCTCAAAATATTACATCTTCTGACCATTCCTCATAATTCTGCTAGACCTAGGCCCGTACATCTCCCATTTGGTTTATTTTGGTGGGTTTCTAACTGATCTCTGCTCTCTCCTTTATTTCTAGCAATATTTTGAACACAATAGTCAGAGTGGTCTTTTCAAAATCTGAATCACTTTGCCCTAATTCTCTTCACAGACCCGCCAGTGGCTTTGCTTCTTGGCCATGATCAAACCAAGGTCCTAGATGACCTGGCCCACTGATCTCTTCTGGGAACCTGCCTGATTCTCTCACTTGTCTTCCTCCATCATACAGCCTCATTGCTCAGTGTCTGGTAGGCCCTGCTGCTTCTCCTCAGGCCTTTACTTCTCTTTCTTCCCTCTGTAGGAACTCTCTTATCCCAAACATCTATCAGGACCTCTCTCCCACGTCCTTCACTTTTCTATTCAGAAAGACCTTCACCCTCTTAGTTATTCGTCTTTTTAAAATATCACCTTTCACATCATATGCGTTTGTTGATCCTCCACAACTAGAAGGTAAACCCCTTAATGACGAAGGAACCTTGTTTGGCTCACTGATGTATTCCTGGGCCTAGAATAGATAGTGCTGGGCCAAGACTGAGGTGCTCAGTAAACACTTGTTGGACAAGTAAATAAGTGTCACCATGATACGTAAGAGATGCTAATAGAAACTCAGAGGAGAGGGGACATTGAGTGACATTTCATAAAATAAATGCTATTTGATGGGTATTTTTAAGAGTCAATAAGAGTTCTGCGGAGAGGTAATATGGGGAGAGAACATGTGGAGGCATACACAGGCAAAGAAAGCATGAAATGTGGTATGGCTAAAGCAAGGCTTTAGAGAAGATTTTCGATGATGAAGGGTTATAAGAGAGAAAGCCAGGAAGTGTGCAGAACCAGCTTCTAATGTATTATTCCTACTAAGGAATTGCAAGAGTCCTGATGTGGCACTGTAGGATAAGCCCTGGGCTGCAAGTTTGGTTTGAACCTACCAGCCAGTCCTGAGAAACCCTGTACAGAAGCACTGTGAGTTGGAACTGACTCAGCGGCACTTTACAGCAAGGAATTTTCATTTTTGTGTATACATGGTGAGGAGCCAAAAGAGATAATTAAGTTTATAGGATAATGTCAGATTAGAAGACTGCAAGGTCGGTTTACACCACAAGGTCGGTGGTTTAAAGTCACCAGCCGCTCCTTGGAAACCCTATACAGGGTCGCCATGAGTTGGAACTGACTTGACAGTACTTAATAACAACAGCAACGAACATTTGTGAAATTCTTAGGATATGCTTGCATTATACTGCTGAGAATCCAATGGAAGTAAGGCATGGCCCCTTACACTGGAGGAGTTCACATTCTAATAGAATATTTCTGCTTTCCTAGTAAAGATAGATTTGAGGTTATAGAGGCCTAGATGAGAGTTGAGAATTGTTTCAATAAAAGCACTTTTAGCGAGAATGGAAAGTTTCGCTTCTGTCCCATTTTTATGGCCCGAGTTAGCTTGTTAACCTTCTGATCTTAGCACTTAAGATCCAGAGACTTCCTCAAGGAAGCCTGGTTGACTCTTTATGTACCATAGTGCTTGCCATGTTTTAATTCTGTATTGGTTTGCAGGATCATTTGATTTGTATCAGCCCTGCCATCAACAAGACGATAAGTCCCACAAGGAATGTTGGATCCCTGGTTGGTGGTTATATGCTGTGGAGTCCGTTCCAACTCATAGCAACCCTGTACAGGGTTTCTGAGGCTGTAAGTCTTTACAGCAGCTGAACGCCTTATCTTTCTCCCACGGAACAGCTGGTAGTTTCGAACTGCTGACCATGCAGTTTGCAGCCTGATTCGTAACCACTACGCTACCAGAGCTTATCTAGGAGAGGAATTCAAATGTTTGAGTGAATAAAATTTTGTTGTATATTTTTGACGTAAAATGAACTGACCTTGAGGGACAGTTGGTTGTGGAGCATAATAGGATTATTATGATCCCCATATCTTTACTAAAAATTTTCATTTGGGCCCCAAGCATCTCAAACTCCGTATGTTGGAAACGGGACATGTCATCCTGTTCTGAATCTGTTTTCTCTATCTTGGTTAATACTGTCATTATCTACCCACCGTGAAAGCTGCAAATGTGAAATTTATGTTTACTCCCTCTCCTTGGTCCCCCATATCTAGGTAGGTAGTCTTTTCCTCACCCTTTATTTAACTTACTGCCCTTGATCATATACTACCTCTTGAAACGGTTGAACAAAAACCATTTCCATTTGGTACAGTAACTCTGTGTATCCCTTCCATCTTCTTTTAATACTTTTTCTGCATCATTCAATAATTTGCACAGAGAATCCTTCAATAAGGAGGGTCAGAGAAACGAGGAAGACCCCCAGTAAGATGGATTGGCAAAGTGGCAGCATCAGTGGGCTCAAGCGTGCAACAGTTGTGAGGTTGGCCCAGGATCGGGCAGTGTTTTGTTCTGCTGTGCATAAGGTTGCTGTGAGTCGGTACCGACTCGATGGTACCTAACAACAACAACATATTCACTGCCATTGCCATCGTTTGGCTGTCCCTCTTCTCTGAATCCTCTAGACTGTGACAGTGGCCTTCCTAATGACTTTCCATGCTCCTAATCCTTGTTCTTGTCTGCTCATCTCCACATTGCATATTTCCAGGTATGGTGGGCTGAGAAATGCTCACCAATCCCCCGGGTATGTCCATGTCTTAATCCTAAGAATTTGTCAGTGTTACCTTATTTGGAAAAATAAAGTAACTTTGTGAATGTGAGTAAGTCAAAGATCCTGAGATGAGAAGATCATCAATGGTCAACCCAGATGGCACCTAAATGTCGGTGTTGTTAAGTTCCTTCAAGTCGGTTCCAACCCATAGTTGGACCCTGCGTAGGGTTTCCAAGGAGCGGTTGGTGAGTTGGAACAGCCATCCTTGCAATCCAAACTGACCTTGAAGACCACTTCATTGTCCTGCAGTGCCACACCAGGACTACAGAAAAGCCATTGCAAGTAACTTTATAAAAGAAAGGCAGTGGGACATTAGCTAGGAACACAAAGGAGAAGGCCGTGATTAGAGTGAAGTAGCCACAAGCCCCAAAATGCCACCAGCCACCCACAGCTGGAAGAGGCAAGGAACAAGTTTTTTCTGAGAACCTCAGGATGGAGCAGAGTCTTGATTTTGGACTCTGATCTCCAAAAATCTGAGATGAGAACTTTCTGTAATTTTAGCCGCTAACTTTGTGGTAAGGAGGCCTGCAAAGTAGTGGGTTAAGTGTTGACCTGCTTGTCAAGAATTCAGTGGTTTGAACCCACCTGCTGCTCAATGGGAGAAAGATGTGGCAACCTGCTTCCTTCAAGATTTACAGCTATGGAAACCCAATGGGGTAGTTCTGCTCTATTCTATAGGATCCCTAATGAGTCAAAATTGAATAAACAGCAACAAGTGTGGGGTTTTGGCAACCACTTAACAAATTACCACAAAGTTCCGACACCGACTGTCATCAAGTGGATTTTAACTTCTGGAAACTCTGTGGGGTAGGGCAGAACTGTGTCAAAACCTGTAATCCTCATGGAAATGAGCTCTAACGGTGGGAAGGTCATGTGGTCTCCAGCCACCAAGCAGGAGCAAAGGTGTGGGGATCTGCTTTTCAAAACCCCAGTGGGGCAGTTCTCCTCTATCCTGTGTGGCCGTTATAGATAGTCAGAACCTACTCCACAACACCCAGCAGCTACAGCAAATCTTCAGGAACGCACACTGCCACATCTTTCTCCCATAGTTCACACCACCAACCTGTTAGTTGGTAGTCAAGTGCTTAACTACTGTGCCACCAGGACTTCTTACAGTGGCCACAGGACACTAATATAATACGTCAGCTTTTTCTGTAAAGGTCAGTACCTTATCACTCCCTGAACAACCTTCCATTGATTCACGGACTCACCATCGCCTACAGGTCAAAGCCCAGACTCTCATCAGACTTACTTTAAAACCTCATCTCTGGTGATTCTGTCTTTCCCTGTGGCTGTCCTCCTCTCTTTGCCAAATATTATTGGGCACACCTTGTTCTTTTAGGTTTGGGGTTTGTTTTTTCATCCCGTAATACCAAGTGTCCTATTTCCCTACCTTAAACCCAACTTTATCTTTCACAATACAGTTCAGATGTCATCTCTGCTTTGAAACTTACCCTGATACCCCCTAAGAGTTCCTGCACCCACTACATCCATATGTAGTACAAACCTGGGTTCACATGTATGTCCTTCACCAGACTGGACTTTGAATGCTTGGATGGTACAAATCATAGCTTATTAGACTTTTGAAACTGTTTTGGCAACTTTCCCAGGTAGTTGCATCATAAATTTTCATTTACTAAATTGAAGTCACATGACAATGCTTTCTTTTATAACTGAATTATTCTGAAACTGGTCTTTAAGTTCAGAATTATTTACTTTGTAAATAATATGTGTATATGGACTTCCTGAAACTCTTTTTAAGAAAAGATGTCAAGACAAATCGAGAAGGTCTGAATTTAGTAGTCTAAAACATGATACACGTGAGATTTCAAGTAGGCCACGTACTTAACAACCACCATCTTTTTTAGCCTGCAATTATTCACATATCACAATCATGGGCTTTTCCCTGCTTCTGAAGTTTCACCTGCAATAGGAATGATTGGACCTGCAACTAATCATGATCTTCCAATCATTTTCTTCATCTTCTAGTATATACAATGAACACCCTTAACTGGGTACATGCCTAAATACATGTACAGATTTTCCCAGTTTTAGAAAACAGTATAGTAGATTTAGTTGTTTGGGGATAAGCCAGTAATTTTAAATACTCTGTCAAAAGCGCACTCTACCAATTGACTAACTTTGACCTTGGACATCCTTCAGAGAGGATGTGTCTAAAACATTTCTGACTCTCATCTGCTGCCAAGAGTCTGTTCCAAGTGTTAGCCACTTCCTTAGTAGACTGTTGAAGCGAGCAATGTTTTGTCAGCTACCTTGGAGATTCATCTTGATTTTCAGTTAATAATTTACTTCAAATGTGGCAGGTTTCATTTATTTTCTCTCTGTCCTTCATATTTATGAGTTGAAGCCATTTTTATTTGTTTGTTTATTTTTAGTTTAAGCAATTTGACCTTAAGTCGAAATAAAAAATTGGCACTGGTATTTCAGGCTGTACCTTGGATTACTTTGGACATTTCTAGAATGTGTCTAGTGAGGGGGAAGTGCATATGTTACTGTAAAGGTGTTCAGTAATGCTGTGCACCTCCTGGTACTTCGCTGCTACCTTCAGTAACGGGCAGTGGTGGTAGCAGTGTCTCATGAAGTGGGTCTCTTCTCATAGCAACCCTGCGTAGGGTTTACAAGGAGCAGCTGGTGGATTTGAACCGCCGACCTCTCAATGAACAGTTCACTGCTTATCCTACACCGCCACATCAGTACTCCTGAGTAGTAGGAGGAGAAGGGTTATTTGAGCATTTCCCACAGCTCTCCTACATCTTGCACCTTTGCACTACTCATTTTATTGAGACCCTTTTCTGTAACCTCTATAAACCAGGACAACGACAAAACAATTATTTGATTGAGAAAAACCATCAGCATGTATCCAGTACAGAGGTCACTGGAATCTGCTGACTCACACTTAAGCTGCTCATTCATTATATATATGAGAAGACAAAATGATTGGAAGATCATGATTAGTTACAGATCAAATCATTCCTATGGCAGGTGGGACTTCAAAAGCAGGGAAAAGCCCATGATTGAGACATGTGCATAATGGCAAGCTAAAAAGGTGATGGTTGTTGTTGTTATTAAGTGCCCTGGAGTTGGTTCCAATTCTTATCAACTCTTTGTCCCTGTGTTTCTGAGGCTTTAAATCATCACAGGAGCAGAAAGCCTCATCTTTCTCCCACAGTGAGGCTGACAGGCTCAAACCACAGACCCTGTGGTTCACAGTCCAGTGCTTATTATATAGAGTCACTGGGCTCCCCCAAAAAAGATGCTAAGATTGACTCTTTTCAGTAAATCATGAAGGATATGCCCAGGTAATTTCTTTGTATAAGATGTACACACCAAGGCAAGTTTCCTAGTTGCGTGGTCGTTTAAATTCTTGAGTTTTAAAGTCATGTTAACTCAATTGCACTCGTAACCACTACGCTACCAGAGCTCCTTAGCCACTTAGTTTAATGTCCGCAGGCATTGGAGAAGTGATGTGTTGGAGTCAAATGTGTTTGAGTTCATATCAGGACTCACACTGCAACTTTTCACAAACCAAGTGCTCTTACATATTAGTAGGATCTAATACAGTCTCCTGGTAGCATAGTGATTACGAATCGGGCTGTGAACCTCAGGGTCAGCAGTTCGAAGCTACCAGCTGTTCCTCAGGAGAAAGATGAGGCTTTCTGCTCCCATAGAGACTTGTAGCCTCAGAAACCCTGCAAAGGGTTGCTATGAGTTGGAACCGACTCCACAGCACATAAAAACAACAACAACAATACAGTTCTCAGAGTCCTGGAGTGGCACTTTGGGTTAATGCACCTCACTACAGTGCTGTTTGAACTGCAAGGTCATTGGTTCAAGCTCACCAGCTGCTCCTCGAAAACCCTATACAGGGGTCGCTATGGGTCAGAGCCGATTTGACAGCACTTTACAACAACAATCATACAGTTTTCAGGCTGGTTCTAAAAATCACTTAAAAGAAAATTGCTTATAAGGATAATGCATAAGAACTGTTGATATGTTTGTATTGTAACTTCAGGATCTCTTCTTTCAGTAGTAATAATTAACAAATCAACACCGAAAAGTTTCCTCACTTATGAAAGAAGAACCGGATGCATAGTTTTTTAAATTCTTGAGTTTTAAAGTCATGTGAACTCAATTGCAGTCATTGGCTGCTTCTACACTGTTGTTGTTCAGTGCTATCAGGTCAGTTCTAACTCACAGCAACCCTACATAAGGCTTCCTAATAACGGCTGGTGGGTTTGAACTGCTGACCTGTGGTTAGCGGTCCAGTGCTTATCCTACAGCACCACACCAGGGCTCCATGGTTTTGGATAAGGAGGTTCAGATTGCTTTTTATCTGAAATGTATTAAAAACGGTTCTAAATCCTAATGTGAGCAGAACTTTAAAGATCTGGTCTACTGGAAATCAGTCACATTAAAACAAACTTGGACACTTTTTGGCCATACTATTAATACTGTGTTTTAATTGAGAAATTAATCAGACAAGAGCACTGACTACCTTAAATGTTTGTCTGTGAGCTAGTACATTTATCTTACACAGAATAGTCTGGTTTTCAGTTTTATTCGGACACTTATAATTAATTATGTCACCTGAACCCATTTGGAACTAGAGGGTAATAAACAAACCCATAAAACAGTACATACAAAGTATCTGCTTCACGTTTTCCTACTTACCCATCCAAAGTTCAACATAGTTCTAGAACTTTATACTTTCCGCCTGATAATTGATGTGTTGTCCAGGAACACTGAAGGGTAGATAAGGTCTGGCCTATTTGATAGCTGTGTTTGGGAGCAAAATAGAGGAACCAAAGATTTAAGACTGAGTTATCACCCCGAGGTACTGGGACTGATCACTGATTCAGCAATATTGGGAGACTGCAAAATGGCTGCTGTGGGGAGGCTTGGGCCTTGGCTAATAAACCTCCCAAGTTGCTTTGACCTGTTTGGTATCTGGCTGATCACGTTTGAGTTTCAATATATTTAGAACAATGATTCTCCAGATGAAAGGTTGTTAACTAATGCTCTGAAAGCGTAGTCTAAAAGGCTGGCTCCCTACTGCCAACAAAGCATTTCACACTACAGGTAGTCCCCAGATTATGAATGAGTTCTGTTCCTAAATCTGTCTTTAAGTCTAATTTGTACTTAAGTCAGAACAATTAGGTACAGTTCATGGCTGGTGTCAGTGAAATGTTAGTCTTAGTATATGCTATATCTGAGGCGACTTCAGAACATTTTCATTCAATTTTTCAATGAAATTTCTGAAGCCCTCCTCACAGTGTACCTTTTTATACGTAAAAAACATTCTAAGAAGCATATCTAGATACATTAAAATATCTTTTAATAATAATAGTGTTAATAATATTTTGATATGTGTTGTAAAATAGTACCCATTTGTTATTATGAACCATTGTATGTATCTCAAACTTCTATTTCTGTGTTGGCTCATAACGCAGTGTACCTAAATCTGACGTTTCTAACCCAAAGATTGCCTATACCCACATTAAATGTCTTTCTGTTCTTAGCACTAGAAATAGCTGAGTAGTTGATATGTTTTGTTTGTTTATCTTGTAAGTAACTACTTAGTTTTTGGAGTCCCGGTATGACTCTGTAGGATAAGCACAGGGCTGCTAACCACAAGGTCAGTGGTTCAAACCCACTAGCCTCAGAAACCCTATGTCACTATGAGTTGGAACTAACTCGACAGCACTTAACAAGATGTTATTTTTTATCTCATGGATACTATAAATCATGTAATTAATCATGCCTTGCCTTTGGTGCTAGAAAGCTCAGAGACACATTTGTGATTTACCTCTAGCAAGTATACAGAAAGAATAGCATGTATTGCGATACTACCTCATTCCCGCTTCATTTCATCTTCTCTTTGTCCTCACCTAATGATTATTTTTATATAGTTAACTTCATGACTGACTCATAGCCTCCTTTCTGCCTCACCTGCCCCTGCCACCATTCCGTTCTGTGTTTTCCATTCCCACCTGATGGAATACTTTGTCCCACCCTGCATACCCAGGTTTCCTCTACCCACCTACACTCATCATCCTCGACTTCATCCTCTTCTCAGTCACTACACAGCCATAGTCCTTCTCTGAAGCCCTGTCCTCCCCTTCCCTTCCTTTGTGGCTTACTGCTTCCAGGCAGACTTCTGTTATCCCACTTAGAAAACCTCACTGAACTCATTTCCTCACACAACTCTGCCAGGGAGGGACAGGAACAAGCTCTTAACCTTCAAATCCCACTATGCCTTGCATACATAGAGCCCTGGTGGTGCAGTGGTTAAGTGCTCAGTTGCTGATCTAAAGGTCAGTGGTTTGAAAGAAAGGTATGGTCTTCTACTCCATAATGATTTACGTACAGTCTGGAAAACATAAAAGTGTCATGGGGTCAGTGTCTGACCTCTGACCTCACAAAGGGGAAGGAGAATCAAACTCCACGTCAGCCCGAGGCTGATTCCCATGAGGCAAGAGTCAGACCTGCCTCCACCCTTCAACCTACTAACCAAGTCTGACACCAGCTGTCCCTCCGACAGCACTCTCTCGATCTTTGCTGGGATTGATAATTCTTTACAGTGGCCATATAAACAGATAGTACCCACGATTATGGGGCTTATTATGAAAGTTGTTTTTAGGTGCCATTGAATCAGTTCCAATCCATAGCAACCCAGTATAGGGTTTCCGAGGAGTGGCTGGTGGGTATTGACCTTATGATTAGCATTCTAATGCTTGTCTTACAGCACCACACCAGGACACTAGGTTACAATTCAGGATCAGTATTGCTCAGGGTACAATTCTTCATTCAGGGCAGCCTCTTTCCAGCCACACTCATAGGCAGACCCCTCTCTGACCCTCAGCTCCTTGGCCTGACCTCGGTTCTGTTTGGGCAGTATTACTTAGCTCCTTTAGTGCTGCGGATAAATGCCCAAAGGGCATGCCACTCCGCCATAAGCCTCATGCTAAAGGTACTCAGTCCAACTCCCTAATTAAGTGCCTGGAGGCACCCCACTCCACAGGGAACCCTCTGCTCTGTCTCAAGCTCTTGCTCCTAGATTTACTTCTGCGGTTCCTCTGCCACTTCTATGGTATTATAGCTTTCTGTCTCAACATTGGGCAAGTTTTTCGTGCAGGGATCTCATGGTTCAAAGGGCACAGTCTAATCTGGATCTTTCTTGATGGTAGTGGGATTTCCCCCCCTTTCTGCTTCTGTGATTATGTATTTTATACCCTGGAGGATGGTAGAATTGACCAATCTCCACATTAAAGTTCCCAGTTTTTATAATCACAATTAACCATGTTAACAGTCATTCCCATTGGATCATATAATCTTATCGGCATCTTCCCCCACTTTCTCTTATCCATACTCATCAAGAAAAGAGGAAATACACCCACTCTGTATGGTCCCATCCAGTGTTTGGTGGGAGTTACAAAGACTATGAGTAAAAGAGTCAGTATCAGATAACTCACTGCACTACAAAACCCATGGGAGAGTTCTGTCCTGTCCTGTGTAGTCACGTGATGGCTCTGCATTGTGTTTTTTGTTTTTGTTGTTATGCCTTTTGCATGTTGTTGTTGTTGTTGTTATGTGCCGTGGAGTTGGTTCCGACTCATAGTGACCCTGTACAGGGTTTCCGAGGCTGTAAATCTTTACGGGAGCAGAAAGCCTCATCTTTCTCCCACGGAACAGCTGACCTTGTGGTTCACAGCCCGATTCGTAACCACTACGCTGCCAGAGCTCCTTTTGCATAGCAGATGCTTAATCAGTGTATAATAAAGGAAGGGAGGGACAGATTAAGCAAGGTCAGATAGAGTAGATAAATGAAGATAAGAATTGAACAGTGATCATTAGACTTTACAATGTGGAGGTAATTGGTAACCTTTGTCAGCGTCCATGTAGGGGCAGGTTGGAGATAGTCTGATTATATTAGAGGAAAGGGTAGGAAGCAGGGTAGGAAGAGAAAGAATGGATGAGGGAAGAAAAGTGTATGGAAAATGAATAGAAGAGACATGGACAAGGAGAAGAGGCAGAGAGAGTCAGTACTGCCTGTCACAATTGGGACACCAATCTCGTGGTATATCCCTCGGACAAGCAGTGTGTTTGACCCATACCACATGTCCTCAGAATGGCTGTTCAAGACTCAGAAAGGAAAGTCTTAGAGCTAGTATTCACGAAGTTGAAATCTTGCTTTAGAAATCAATTGGCCTTCGCTTCCCACGAGCTCCTGCTGTTTTTAGCTCTTGTTCCTTGTTTAGTGGGTAGTTGCTTTTTGTGACTGTGCATTTTCTTTTTAGGTGGACAAGTCCCTGTCTTATGATTTATGTCTCTTAATAGCAAACACAGTATCCTTAAAAAAAGCAAAGACGGTATTTTGCTTCACTGCTTTTTGGTTTTCATGACCTTCAAATTATAAACTAATAGTGCATCTTAAATGACACTGACAGATACAAGTTTCTTTTGTCTACATTTATAAATATTTAATTTTTTCATATGAAACAACTATTAAATAGTAGAACCCACCCTCCGACCACCACTGTTACCTTTTGCTCAGGTTTTGCTATCACCGCCTGTTCACATTGCTCCATCTGAACTACGGCTCTTACTGCCTCCAAACACCTTTTTAATTTTTCTAAGATTTGCCTTGGAGCACTGTGTCTCCTTTGTAGCCTACCTAAAAAAGTTGACTCACCCCCTCTTTGCCTCATTGTGCCCCAAACAGTCTTCTCTCTCTCTGTTGAACCCATTTGCTCATAAAGGGGGCTTCAAAAGTTTGTGGGAGAAATCCCACTACTGTTCATTCCATTTCCACAAATGTTTTGCATCTCCCTTGAATGTCTGCATATTTGAACGAGATTGGTCTTTGTTTTTAATGCAGACAGTTTTTTTTGGCTTGTGTTTAGAGTTTTAAATTGGTATCTTGCTTTTTTGAGTTAGTGTTATAAAGGAGCTCTGGTAGCATAGTGGTTACGAATCGGGATGCGAGCCGCAAGGTCAGCAGTTTGAAACTACCAGTGGTTCCGCAGGAAAAAGATGAGGTGGTCTGCTCCCGTAAAGATTTACAGCCTCAGAAACCCTGTGTAGGGTCGCAATGAGTCGGAACCGACTCCACAGCACAAAAACAACAACAACATTATATCAAAAATAGTTTCCTATTAAATTATTTTTGTATATATAATTTTAATAAGGAGTCATGGTGTGGTGCTGTAGGCTAAGCACTTGACCACAAGGTCAGTTTGAACTGCAAGGTCAGCGGTTCAAACTCACCATCCACTGCTCGGAAACCCTATACATGTTGCTGTGGGTCAGAACCAACTTGACAGCACTTAACAACAACAACAACAACAATTTGAATAACTGCTTATTTCATCTAGTGGATGACCACCCCCATTATTGGCATTCAGATTGGCTTTAAATTTTTTCAATAAAAATTTATGACTGCCTGTCAAATCATCAATGAAAACTATCTCTTTAAATTATTCTTTAAAATGCTATCTATTTATTTGTTATTAGATAGAACAAAATTCCATTGAAGTTATGTTCACAGACAGTAGAAATAGCTTTGCATCTGCTGAAAATCTTTCTGCAAATAATTTGATTGTTGGGAGCATCCAGAATAAAGTATAATGTCCAACTTCATGTGTATTTGTCCAGCAATTTTTCTTCTAAATCAACCCAATATGATAAATATAAATATATGTATAAGGTACCATCATTTGTACTGAATTAAAGAATGTGGGGCAGGTTGGGGAAAGGGAGAAGAACGGCAAAGAAAGTACTACAAGTATTAGTTTCCTGATGAGCTAAGATAGAATATAAATGAGTACTAGCAGTGTCGATAAATTTGTTGGGTAAGGAAATTTTCTTGAAATAGGGTAAGAATGTTTCCCCAGAGCTGAGGAGAGTTGAGTTGTATAGTCATCTGCTTTAGATGAGGAGTTATAGGAGTTATCTTGAATCTATTCTTTAACATGTATATAGAACATCATGGAGACTGAATGACTGTTACTTTGAAATGTATGAAGCATTAGATAATGAGTCAGCAACTCTGGGTTCAGATTTTGGTATGGCCTCCTCAACTAGCCATGAAACCATTAGCACAATTCTTAACCCCAGGGCCCACCGTGCCTTCATCTAAGCCGCCCTGAGAGGTTGAAATGAGAAGAGTGTGTAAGTGCCTGAAAGCCAGAATGTAGCTCACAAAGATAAATTGTCTTCTTATTCGTAAGGAGGCAGATGGCTCCACTCTGCACATAGCCAATTGGGAACATGGCATTTAGATAAATATGGATACTTTAGGTTTTAGATTGTGAATATTTTAGCAATTCCAAACCAGAAAAAAAAATATATTTAATTAACTTTGCTTTTGTGTCTACAGTATAGGATGTAATGTAAATTATAAATGTTGGTCATATATGAATTTTAGAAAGGGAGTGGGTTTG
This sequence comes from Chrysochloris asiatica, assembly GCF_000296735.1. Taxonomy (NCBI): domain Eukaryota; kingdom Metazoa; phylum Chordata; class Mammalia; order Afrosoricida; family Chrysochloridae; genus Chrysochloris; species Chrysochloris asiatica. The sequence goes on along the minus strand of NW_006408533.1, from coordinate 1,485,422 downwards.
TGTGTGTGTGTGTGAGGTTTTGTTTTTTGGGGTTTTTTTTTTTGTTTGTTTTTTGGTAAATTATGCTTAAGATGCTTTGAGAGAGAGATAAAAATATAAATCTATGGGGGAACTGGGTAATCTCTTGAAAATCTTTAAATGTATAGCATCTGCTTCATTGTAAGTTTATATAAATGTATTTCTGTTTTATAAATCCACCACCTCAGCTTGATTAGGTTTAGGTTCTCTGAAATCCCTTAGGAGGTAGTTAACGGATGGCTTGTTGGAGGACAAAGTAGGCTGCTTAAGTTTCAGAGCCTGGTGCATGAAGGGATATATCCATTGTTAGTTAGCACAGCCTTGCTCTGAAGTTGACTTCAGTAACTATGGGCCTGCTCTGCCACAGATTCCGAGTGCGAACAGTCCCTGAGCCGATTGGAAGTAGTGACGGCACACTCTTTTGAAGTGGAAGATCATCCCAGCAGTAGAAAAGCCAGGATGTCTGAAGGCAAAGACTGTGGTGGAGGAGATTCTCTCTCCAATGGTATCAAAAAGCACAGGTAGGTGGCCTCTAACAGATGCCGTGGCTCGCTTTTTACTATAAAGCCAAATTGAATTCATGAAGAGATTTTTCTTTTTTTATCTTCATATTTTTCTCTGTATGGGGTATTTATATTATTATGTTACATTTATAGTCTTACAGTTATAATTGTAAGAAAAGAGCATGAAACTTTGTGTTAGCAACCATGTTTTTAGGGGAACATAATACAGGGTTACTATGAGTTGGAACCGACTCAACAACACTTAACAACAACAACAAATAAATCCTTTAGTGGGCTATTTAGAAAAGCTATTCAGAACTGCTTATTGAAATTGATGCTGGGTCCGTTTTTCATCATACATCTTTTATGACACTGCCTGCCAATGCTATTTTCGTTTCTAGTCATTTGATCTTCTTGTTAGTTTTATTAAGAATGAATGGTAATATTGCCAGCCTGTTGACACAGTTTAGTTAAATTTAAACAAAGACTTTTAATAAGGCCCAGGGCAGGCCGACCATGTCCATGTTATATTGTCTGATAACCTTAGTATCTTTGTATTCCCTTGATGGTTTCATCCTAGAGATTGTCCCAAATGAACGAGACGTAACAGACACCATAGCTCTCAGGTGTCAGCACAAACATACAGACACAGGCGTATGTGTGTCCTGGTATTCATATAGTAAAATGTTTTGCAAAATTACAATTTATCAGTGAAGGGTGTCTCTTACTGTGATTGTAAAAATCAGTTTTTGTGTAGAGTCATGAAAGACTCATTTCAACAAAAGAATTTATCTTTATTAGTTTAATGATTGTAGATTATATAACTCTAACCCCATTTCTATGCCATACATAGATTGTATAACTCTAACCCCATTTCTATATCATGATTAAGGCATGTGACTGATTTCAAACATGTTGTTGTACTGGGAAAAATGTATAGATAACCTCTAACCTCTATGACTTTCATGTATTTACCCCTAAAAATGACTTGGTTTATACTTAATTTGAAAAGATGGGTAACTTTTAGGTAATTAACTGGATGAAGCCAGAGTGTTCTTTTGAGCCATTGGTTGATGTTCTCCGAACTTCTGTTGACAGTTATCCTTTGACAGAACAGAGTTGACCACCGTACACTAGGTGGGCAGCAGTGTTTTCCTGATTTCCTTCTGTAGTTATTGCCAGCTCCTTTGTGAGTCTAAGACTAAATTCCGTCCAGGAAATAAAATACCTAGCAGTACACCTGACAGGTCTGCTTTAGAAGAGAAGGCAACCCTTAGCCGTCTAACTGAAATATAAACATCACATCAATCCAATGCGAACACTGGTGAAATCGTTGGAAAATTCACTGAAGATGTCATTGTTGAAGAAGCAGAATGAATGCTTTATTTAGATGTCATAGCCTATGCCTGGGAAGTGATTTTTCCACTGCTTTTCTGGGCCCAGTGGGCCTTTTGTATGCCTACTATGATCATGGCAACCGTTATTTTGCATTTGACATAAGTATATTACACCACAGCCACGCATTCTATTCTGTGTCCTTAGTCAAACCCAGAATGGTACAGATGCCAAAGTTAAGATGAAATTGTCCCAAAAATGAAACAGAGACATGTCACCAAGAAAAATTAAACCAATAAACAAGTTGGACCTCTTTTAACCTGCATGTATAATAAAATAACCTGTATGTATAATAAAACATTCTTTGGTTACTCGGAGCAAAAGAAAATGTGACATTGTCAGCCCTCAAATATGTGGGGAAATATATCAATTTCCTATTTTAGACAAGTAGCTTTTACAACATGAACTCAGGAAGCACAGAATGAGACATCATAGAACCCTGCCTTTAAGGCAGATTGGTGGTGGTGGTGGTGTGCCGTGGAGTCGGTTTCGACTCATAGTGACCCTGTACAGGGTTTCCGAGGCTGTAAATCTTTATGGAAGCAGAATGCCTCATCTTTCTCCTGTGGAACAGCTGGTAGTTTCAAACTGCTGACCTTGTGGTTTGCAGCCCAATTTGTAACCACTGTGCTACCAGAGTACACAGAGGATAAATTTAACTTTTCAATCCATTAATTAAAGAGAATAACATTTTGACATTGATAATAACTAGTTTATGTTTTATAAACTACTTTATACTAATGCTCTTTAAAATATCATGAATTAACCCATCAGAATTTAGCCAGTATAGATAAAAATTTTGACTATATAAAATAGAAATTCATTTTTATAAACCTTTTAAATTTTCTTTGTCACATCTCTTCATTAAAAAAAAAAAAAAAAAAAACACTTTATTGTACATGGAGTGAAAGTTTACAGACAAGATCATCACCTGTACATTCAACAAATCATACAGTTTGTTTCATCTCAGTGACTACAATCCCCTCCCTGCAACAACAGTTACCCTGCTTCCTCCATGTGGTTCCCCATTTACATCCTATATTTCATCAATGAACAAAGCAAAAATGTGTGATGCATACCTACAAAAACAAAACAATTATACTCATCTAAGTATCCAAAGGGCATATTCTGCAAGCCAGCCTCCTGCCCACAGACACACAGCCTTACTCAGTCCATGAGCCTAGAGCCCAAAGCTGCTCTGTCTCTCTATATGTCATCTTCTTTGCTGTTGTCGTTTTTCTAGGTAGAGGTCTCACACTCTATTCATGCTCTTCCTTCTTGATGGTTCCAGTATCATCTCTTCTGTCATCAAAGATTAACTACTCCCTCCTTTTAGTTACACATTTTCTACAATTACAGTTTTGACAATCACCATTAATCCTGCCAAGTTACTCACAATTGAACCATAAAATCCTATCAGCATTATCTCCCACCATCTTTCATCAGACCCATAGGAAAAAGAGGAAAACTATTTATTGGGAATTCTACTTTACCCAACTCATTCTGAAACTAAGCACACCCATGAAAGCTTATAAGCCAGCCACGTCACACCTTTATAATGCCCTCTTCCCATCTTTTATAACAGTATCTAAATTGCCCATCCCTATGGACTTCTGGTGTGGCGCTGTGGGTTAATGTGCCAGACTGCAAAGCCATTTGAACTGCAAGGTTGGCGGTTCAAGCTGACCAGCTGCTCCTCGTAAACCCTATACAGGGTTGCTAGGGTTGGAATCAACTCAGTGGCACTTAAAAACAACATCAACTTAGTGCACTGAGGAGACAAGCATGTTCCTTGATCTGAAGAATCTTTGTTCTTGTTGCAATTTTGAGCAGCTCTATTTATAAGCAAAAGTGTCCAGTTCATTCAAATTGTAGCAGTTTACACTTGCTTACAGTATCATCTTTATCTGTATCTGGTCAGGTTCTGATCAGTTCAGCCTTAGCTATCCAAGCTAGGTCAAATGGGTACCAGTTGCAAGTTTGACAGTTCACACATACCTCACTGGTCCCTTCACCCTCAAGCCTAGCCCCTAGGTCAGTGTCACATAGTGGTGGTGGTGGTGGTGGTAGTGTTGAGATGTCAGGTCGGTTACAGCTCATTGTAACCCTGTATCAGGCTTCCGAGGCTGTAAATCTTCATAGGAGCAAAAAGCCTCTTCTTTTTCCTGTGGAGCGGCTGGTTGATTGAAACTGCTGATCTTGAATTAGCCGCCCAACACATAACCCACAATGCTCCTAGGACTCCTTATTTCTGTAGTTGTTGTTGTCAGGTGCCATCGC
>NW_006408533.1:1468827-1479691 GCF_000296735.1 Chrysochloris asiatica | reverse complement strand
AGTATCATTGGCTCTTGTTCATATGGTACCTCTTGAAATGGTTGAACATTAACCATTTCCTTTTGGTACAATGACTCTGTGTATTCCTTCCATCTGTAGTATAGTCTATTAAAGTGAAAAAAAAAATGAGGACATATATTAGCAGGCTCAAATGTATCCTTTCTGTGGCATAAAAAGCAAAATATGTAAACTTAAATTATAACAAATATCTATTAATTTCATTGTCAATCAGTTACTTAAATATATAATTCTATACACCACAAAACATAATTGCTATTAGAATAATTTTGTTAAAATTGTCTACAGCTTCAGTAAAGCTTTTATCTAGTTACATTTTTCCAATCTAACTGTTGCCCTTTGAGATATTTATCAACTGGTTTTATGGACTCAATAGTATCTACTCCATCTGATCGATTCATTGATACAATGACTATAACCTTAAATCTCTGCCTGGTGGGGGAAACATTTGTAGCGTCTACCCTTTATTCATAAAAGTTGTTCTCTAGTCAGATTAACATAACAAATACCATATATGATTAAAAAATTAAATTTTAGGATAAGGAAAAAGTCAACGTACCCAATGCTATTAAAGCTCTAATGCCAGTACCTTAAATTGCATTTAAACAATCTATATGTGGAGTCCTGGAGTTCTGCTGTGGTACTGTAGGGTAATGCACTAGGCCACAAGGTCGGTTTGAACTGCAAGGTTGGTAATTCAAACTCACCAGTTGCTCCTTGGAAACCCTATATAGGGTCACTATGAGTCAGAACTGATTTGAGACCACTTAACAAGGAGCTCTGGTAGCGTAGTGGTTACGAATCGGGCTGCGAGCCTCAGGGTCAGCAGTTCGAAACTGCCAGCTGTTCTGCGGGAGAAAGTTGAGGCTTTCTGCTCCCGTAAAGATTTGCAGCCTTGGAAACCCTGTACAGGGTTGCTATGAGTTGGAACCGACTCCACGGCACGTAACAATAACAACAACAATAACAATGTGGAATCCTGGTATGGCACTGTAGGATGAACACTGAACTGCTAACCCAGCAGCTACTCCTTAGAAACCCTATAGAGGATCACTATGAATTGGAACCGACTCAGCAGCACTTAACAGCAACAACAATCTCTATATAAGCTATTGTTGTTGTATGCAGTCAAGTTGGTTCCAACTCATAGCAGCCCTGTATAGTGTTTCTAAAACTGTGGTCTTTATTGGAGCAGAAAGCCTCATCTTTCTCCCTTGGAGCAGTTAGTGGATTTGAATTGCTGACCTTGCGGGTAGCAGCACAATATGTAATGCACTGTGCCACCAGCACTTCAATCTGTGGGTATGCTGTTGTTGTTGTTAAGGCCACTGAGTTGGTTCTGACTCAAAGTGACCCTGTATTGGGTTTCTGAGGCACAGCTTGTATGTATGAACTGCCGACCTTGCAGCCCAACACATTAACCTGTATAATGAGCCACTATTATATTATCTTGGTGATGTTTGAGAACACCTGATGTGTGATACTCCTTGATCTGGGTTATCATTGGAGGTAGCCATGCAATTTGTTTGAAGTCTTGTGCTTTATCTTTAAAATCATGGGCAATGTATATTCTACTGTCATATATTTTAATTTTCTTTAAAATTGAAAAATAATTTTCTTACCTCTTACTTTTCCATAAAATCTTGCATTTCCCCTCTATTCGTATGACACCAGTATGCATGTATACCACCCTGGGATATATACACTTAACATTTAGGAAGAGAGACACGGGTATGGGTAGTATATGGCTTATAAATTTAAAAGAGAGAATGAAGTGTAATTTTTAAATGGGAAGAGAGAAGTATTACAAATTATAGTTTAAATTTAAATCTCAGCTTAACTAATTTGCTGTTGAACTAGAAAAAGGATTTTCAAATTCTAAAAAAAAATTTTTTTTTTTAAACCACATACCCATTTGTACCAAAGAAGTTTAATATTGGAGACATTATAGTCTCACCTGTGGAATGAACTCGACGTCACTTAATAACAACAGTCTCACCACTTAGAGTGACTGGGAGTCTTCTCCCTCCCTCCATCTTCTATTTCAGTGGGGATCACTGTCTTTTCCGTGTCCTTATCTGAAAAAAATATTTAGGTTTTACTGTCTATAATATGTAATGTAGAAAAATAGCACTCCCTCAACATACTATAATACACTTTTCTAAATGATGTTCTCTCCCCTACTTATAGTATAGACGCAGTACCTTGGAAAGTACCTCCTTTATAGGAAGCACTCAGTACGATGAATTACAGTCTTAGCTCCATTTTTCACTTTCCCTTATGATTTGTTTTTCTTTGAAGAACCTCTTACTTCCCCCCCCCCATTTGTCCAACCCCCACTATCATGGACTTCCATTTCCAACCTCCATTGTCAGGAGTGGGTTCTGACTCATAGTGACCTATCTAGGGTTTCCCAGGCTGCAATTCTTTATGGGAGCAGGAAGCCTCGTCTTTTTAACCCGACAGAGCTGCTAGTGAATTCAAACTGCTGACCTTGCTGTCAACTGCCTGATAACTGTAACCCACTATGCCACCAGGACTCCTTGGGGAGCAGTTTGAAACCTGCTGACCCAGAGAAACATAAGGCATAGAGCATATGTCATAGGAATTTAATACAAAATAAGTCCTATGAAGCAAACTAAGTTTATTTTTATGATGATAACAGTACAGGCAGTGTGGATTTTAAGGCGCCCCATGTGAGACTCACCAACAGATTCATTCTTGTGTTCACTAACTGAGTCACTTGTGGTATCTTACATGAGGAGGCCGAGCTAAATGAATTGTGAACTGTCGTCTAATTCTGAGAGCACTATGATTCTAAAATATAATCTTGACTAATGGTCTTACTCCCATACTTAAGTTTTAGAGGTCATCAAAAATATTTTCATATTAAACTGGTGCTGTTAAGTGCCACTGAGTCAATTCCAACCCATAGCGACCTTGTATAGGGTTCCCAAGGAACAGCTGGTGAGCTTGAACCACCAACCTTGCAGTTCACATGACTTCACAGCTTGACACATTAGCCCACAGTGCCACACCAGGGGAAACCATAGTACAGATATTACTCATTCTGCATTACTGAGAGGCTATGTGCTTCTGCTGACCAGTAATCCTTACCATTATTGTTAAATGTTGTGTAGTCGGTTCTGACTCATAGCGACTCATAGGGCTTCTGAGGAGCGACTGGTGAGCTTGAACCACCAACCTTATGGTTCAAACTGACCTTACAGTCCAGCATACTAACCCGCAGCACCACACCAGGACTCCGATTCTTACCATAGTGCTGTGGATTTTATTGGTCTTTTGTGTTCATTCTAGAGAAATATTAACAAATTACAGTTTTATTTTTTAAATCTAGACCCTAAAATAGTGCAGGGATAGAGAATGAATGCTCCATTTTTGATAGCACATGGTTCCCAAAAGATGTATCAAGTTGCATTTAACAACAACAACATTGTTTGGATGAAAGTTGATCCCCAGGAGTGGGTTCAGTTCCGGATGTGAAGGGTTTCTAAGGCCCATGGTCTTAGGGGTTCTATCCATTTCTGCCAGATCAGTAATCCGTTTTTTATGATTTTGAATTTTGTTCTATTTTTTGTTCCCTCCCTTTCTGTCTAGGACCTTGTAGATCCTGATCAGAGGGCCAGTAGTGGTGGCCAGACATCTAATTTTTCTGAACTCAGAGTAGTGGAAGTTGTGGTTCTCATGGCCCATTCGTCTTTGGACCAGTTGTTTTCTTGCATCTTTGATTTTCTTCAATCCTCTTTGCTCTGGATGAGGAGAAACCAATAGTTACATCTTAGATGGATGCTTGAAAGCTTTTAAGACCCCAGTCAAAACTCAGCAAAGTAGGATGTAGAACATTGTCTTTTTGGATTGTGTTATGCCAATTGATCAAAATATCTCCTGAGACTGTGGTCCTAAGTCCCCAAGCCCAGTGACTCATTCCTTTAAGGTGTTTGGTTATGGTTAAGAAGTTTTACGAACTTTTACACCTGTATCCTATAAAATATACTTAGATATATTTGCTATATTTGCAGCACATAGAAATACATACGTAAAAATATCGTCTCCTAAATAAATACACACACACACACACACATATATCTATGTATGTGTGTATATATATATATATATATACATGCATGCATACACACACAAATGTAGGTGTACTCCCATTCACCATCCCACATCTGTTCAGCTTACATGTCTACCTATGTATCTACTGTAGATATTGTTCTTAATTACTATTATTGCATGATTGGAAAAACAGAAAATTTATTGGAAGGCATTCCACAAAAAAGAAAACTTGTCGTAAAGATTTACTTGCCAAATTGATATGTACAATTAATGTGATTTAAATTAAAATCCTAATGTACTTTTCATTTGAAGTTGAAAAATAGATTGGATTCTGTAATATATATTGAAGCACAAAGGGCTTTCAAGTGAGCATGTGATGCAGAAAAAAGAACAAAACCCTGATGTCAAGATTAATTACAACTCATTATTGGTTAGGACAGTGTGGAATTGGCCTGGAAATAGACTGACCAATGAGATCAAAGAAAAAGCCTCAAAAGCCTACACAGAAAGAAACCTGATATATGCGGTATGATATAGGTGAAGGAGCTGCCATGGCAGGTGACGTGAGGGGAAGAATGGGCTGTTTGGTAAATGATGCAGGGGCACTCATTCAATATTTTTAAAAAGGAAATGAAATTTCTATTTTATATGCACACATATCAAGTCTAGATAAATCAAATACATCAATGAAAAAGGACAAACTTAGAAACATTTGGAAGAACACAGAGGATACCTTTTTAAAATTTGAGTGTAGGAAAGAATTCCCCAGAACAGAAATATGATGTGGGTAAAAAACGTGTTCGCCTAATTCTGTGTAACATCTTTGTACTGGATGTATTGAGACAAAGCTCATTTTCGTAAGTAAATGTGGTTAAGAATTTCAAAGGTTCATTTATCTGAACTGATTGAGTAGAACTCTTGATTGATTCATTTTCTTTTCTTTTCCCTTCGTGACTGTGCTAGAAATAAGTTATTAAGGGGCCCAAGGAAGAACAGTTTTTAAGGACAGCTCTTTTCTGGATATGAAAAATTGATAAAAGAAATATACTGTCCATTTGAAATCAAATAAGATGGAAAATATTAGCTAAAGCATCTTCTAAAAAGTAAGATTATATTTAATAAATATTGTTAGTGATGAATAAAAATATTTCACTCTGAATATATTTAACCATTACCGCAAACTCACTGCCATCAAGTTGATTGCAATTCGTGCAGCCCTTTGTGGGGCTTTGGAGACTGTAAATCTTTACAGGATCCGACAGCCACATCGTTCTTCCTCTGAGCTACTGATGGGGCTTGAATCACTACCCGTGGTCTGCAGCCTGATACCCCACAGCATCACCAGAGCTCTTTATTTAATGATTGTTATTGTTGTTGAGGAGTCCTGGTGTGGCACTGTGGGTTAATGCACTGGACTGCAAAGTCAGTTCGAACCAAAAGGTCGGTGGTTCAGGCTCACCAGCCGCTCCTCAGAAACCCTATGCAAGGTCACTATGGGTCGAAACCAACTCTACGGCACTGAACAACAGTTGTTCAGTGATGTCGAATTGCTTCTGACTTATAGCAACCCTATGTAGGTTTTCCAAGAAGCAGCTGGTGGGTTTAAACTGTCAACCTTGTGGTGTACAGCCCAGTGCTGATCCTGCAGCTCCACACATGAGTCCTAGTGGGGAAAAAAAGACAGCTAAATTTTGAAATTTTATTCCCTAAAGTTTTGGGGCAAGGCATCTGGTTCTACTGGTACTCAGATTTCTTTGGGTCAGGGCGTGGAGTTAGGTAGGGAATCTCCCCGCCAGGAGGTCCTCTGGGCGCCCTGGGCATCAGAGCACCCATGTCTGTCAGGAAATATTTGGTGTAACTCCTCCTTGTCATGCAGAGACCAGGGTTACTTAAGCAAAAGTCCAGCTACATCTCTGATTTTCAAAGGACGCAGATGTAGTGGAGAAAAGAGCAAGAACTCCAACTGGAATTATTCAGATTTGGAGGAGGTCATGTGGGATGGAGAGCACATTCACTCTTAGGAAAATTATGAGTGTTTTTAGAGCTTCCAGTGCCTGATATTTCTGATGAAGATCTCCAGACCCTCCTCCCACTTCTGAATGGGCATGAACCTCCAACCTTTTGGTTAGCAACTAAGCACATTACTACTTTGTACCTAGAGTCATTATCTTTGCTTTCATCATACTTGGTTCAGCTGCTAAACTTACTGCAAGAAATTACTTAGGACACCCTGTGAGGCTTCATTCCATAGAACATTCACGGTTTCTCACCCTTGTTTAAACAGCAGATAGAGTTGCTCCTTTTTGATTGGGGACTAAAGCTCAGAGACCCCCACACAAACCCCTTTTCCTGCCCCTGACCCTAAGACAACTCTTTTGAGCCTGTGGCACTTTACAACACAGTTGGGAAACCACAAGTCTTTTCCAGTTCTGGCATTCTATAAACAAAGCTTGATGAAGAGATATTTCACCTGCCTACGGTGGCCTTCAGTGTTCTAGATTAGTGATCATTGTGGGCATATGAGAACACTTTTAGGGCAGCTGTGATCTGTAAAGCTGTGTTTGAATAAGCAAAATCGCAAATAGCTAATAATGTGTGTTATGTATCTGGGGTATGAAGAAAAAAGGAATTGTATTCCCAGTTATGTAATCCCGTTTGTAAAATGTTTCATTATGAATAATTTCAAACATATATATTAATACAAGTAGTAAGAATAATATATTGTACTCTGCATACTTATCATCTAATTTCAGCATTTATCATCTGAGTGACCAGCCTTTTTCATCTTTAGCTTTACCTAATTTTAAAAAATTATTTGTTAAAGAATATGCACAACAAAACATACACTAATTCAACAATTTCTTGTGGCTATATCTACTGAGTTTCTTGTAAATTACTGATTGTTTCTAGAGGTTTGACCAGATTTAGGTTTGAATTTTTTAACACCATTACTTCTTCGATACATATACCGTAGGACTATCTCGTATTACATCAAATAGGGGCACGTGCAGTGTGCTTTTCTGACGGATTTTATGAGGTTGAGATTGATTCCTGGCTTCTGGCATCGTCAGTCTGACATCTCCATGATTAACTTCTCTGACAGCCTTCCACTTAATGATTTTAGCAGCCCTTGTTGATCACTGTCTATATCCTTATTTCATTAGAAGCTGCAAAGTGGTGACACTGTAATTCTGTTACTTCTTCTGCATTTGTTGGCTGAACTTCTCTAAAGAAGAATTGCCCAATGCTTTTTTTTTTTTTTTTCTTCCTGAATGCTGTGCCGCCAAAAGTGATGTACCAACTCCTGGACTGCATTTGTTTAAGTCTGAATTATAGTTACTCTTTCACATCATTGTAAGGTAGAGAGCCCTGTCAAGTTGGTTTCTGTATTCTTTTGAAAGCGACTCTACTTGACTTTTTAAAAAAAAATTTTTTTAGTTTAAATTTGGAGGTATGATTTGCTATAATAACACAGTAGTATTTGATAACCTGCTTGGTTGCTGGTACCAGAGATGCTTCAGATTTACTCAGGTACGTTTTCTGCCCAAGTCCCAGAGTCAGTTATTTTTATAAGGAATCAGAGTCTGATAGAGTGGAAATCATATTTGGAAATAAAAATCTGAATGGTAAGAATTCATCGTTCCTGAGTTGGACGTGGTTTGTAGTCTCCTCACTGAAGAGAGCTGAACCAGACTTTTTATTTATTAAGAAAAAACTACTTCATGAGTTTATACCAGTTATATCCAGATTAAATTTTTGATTACAGAGCTCTGGGTTTTTTGGCTGTACTTATAAAATAAATTCTTGTATCTTTGTATCTCGTGTTCCTAATGGCATTAATATGATTATCTGTTTTAGTCTAATACACATATATGTACACACATTCTCACGGAAGTATGACTGTTGCTGACAATATGATTGTTGAAAAGTTTAGATTTCTTTTTAGCTCTTTATATCCTTTTCATATATCCTATTTGGGGCATACAGCTAAATATATCGCACTGGAAAGTCTTGCACGCTGGCTCCTCTCTGTGTGGTTAGATTGCTAACTTGTTACACACATAGACACTTTAGTTTTAGGATGCTTTCAGCTTTTCAAGGTATCATTTTCCCATAGTGATTTGATTTTTTATTGTATTTTAAATATTTACAAGATTTCTATGTAAAAAATATAAAAACAAGGTATATTTAGAGAAATAAGATTTCCATTCTTGTCCCCTAGATACCTTTTTAGTCCTCCACAGGAACTATTCTTATCATCTTTCGAATTGTTCTATTTTTAACATAAATAATACAAAAATATGTTCATATTCATTTGTTTTTTTAACTAAAAAATACTTTATTACATAATTTTGCATGATTTTTTTCTACTTAATAATATATGCTAATCCTAATTCTCTTGGAATCATACTCTCTGACTGATATTGGTCAATTGGGTTATCCTTTTGCAACCCCTAAATACATATATTCGGGCTGCTAACCTCTAGGTCAGCAGTTTGAAACTACCAGCCATTTCATGGGAGAAAGATGAGACTTTCTGCTCCTGTAAATATTTACAGCCTTAGAAATCCTATGCAGGTTTGCTTTGAGTCGTAACTGACTCCACGGCCCACCACCATACTGTTGCTGTTGTTAAGTGCCATCAAGTCCAAAACAGCAGCTGGTGGACTTGAACTTGTGATCTTGTGGTTCACAGTCCAATGCTGATCTTACAGCACTACACCAGGAGTCCATATATTTATACATATAAATATATGTATACGTCTATAAACTTCTCTGAAAGTTTAGAGAAGGTCCACATTAGAAGGTACTGGAGAAAAATGTGGAACAAAATTAAAAATCATAAAAAGACAAGACTTACTGGTCAGATGGAGACTGATTGGAACCCCAAGACTACCACCCTTAATCACCTCTCAGCTTTGGAAATGAATTCACCCCCATAGCCCAGTGTTCGGCCAAACAACAGACAGGTCTATAAAGGGAACAATCACACTAGCAAGGTACACACACCTAGAACAACCAACCATTTGAGATCAGAAAGGGCAGCATTTACCCAACGACAGCGTTCAGAAGGGTTAGGAAAGGAGGAGTGGAAATATGGAAACAGGGATTGGAGGAAGGAAGTAGGAAATGTGATGTTATACTGTGGGGCTTGCAGTCAATGAAATGAACAGCATTGTATGGATATTAAATAGAAAACTGGTCTGCTCCATAAAGCCTCACCCAGTGAGAAAGTTGGTTTTAACCGAACAGAGTAAGACCGGGAAAATCTGCTGCAAAAGACCGCTTTTAAGAAAAATACATACGTTGTTGTTAAGTGTCGTCAAGTCAGTTCATATGTGTGTGTGTGTGTGTGTGTGTGTGTGTGTATATATATATACACACACACACACACATTCTCATGTGTGTATATGCATACATGCATGTACATATGAGTATAAGTGCATGTTTGCAAGTTTTGTTAAAAATTCCATTTTTTTAATTTTAAATTGGTGCAATACGCATGTGGGGTTCACAATTCAGAAATATATATAATAGGGTATATTTCACAAATTGTAAGTTCCACTTTTTAAAGTAGCCATTCCTTTCTCTTCCCCAAATGCAACCACTATTATTAGTTCTTTGCCATTTAGATCTTTTTGCCTATGCAAGCATATCTGTACATAAAGTATTTTTCCCACATAAATGATAGAAAATTTAAGTGCATCATTCTTGTTCTTGTACTTAGATACATACACTCTCTCATGTCTGTACAAGTATTTATTTATTCAGCAAATATTGACTGAGCCCCTATTTACTGCCAGATTCTTTCCCAGGTGCTGAAGGTCCAGTAATGAATAAAGACCCCGTCTTATAGAGTGTCCATATCTGAGCTGAACATCTTTCTGAATGTTTACAATCAAATTTTATTTATTTTTCTCTGATTTACTTGTACCCCCTGCCCATTTCTTTCTGCAAATTGAATTTACTCATTTACATGTGGTTTTTATATCATGAAGGAAACTAGTTTTTATGATGTGGGCTGAAAATCTGTTTTTTCAGACTTATCAAAAGAAAGATAAGTTTTAAAAAGGTTGAAGCACAGTGGTAAAAAATATATTTACTAAAAAATTTAGTTAAAAACACTATTAAATGAAAACCCAGCTTGTGTTCCTTAATCTTTCTGTACATCAATGTGTCTTATCTGAAAAAAGATATTGATAAGCTAATAAAGTTTACTCATTAAGAGCTCACTGGGTTTCAATCCCTACCTTAGGCAAGCTATTGTTTCTTTTTCATTTACAAAATAGGTGTAATAATAAAACTTACCTTTAAGGCTCATTATGATAATCTATGCAGAGCACTCATAAATGATTTTAGCTCACTAAATGTCAGCTGCTATTGTAAGAGATCATCTGAAGAACAGATTTGATGCATTAAACACTAAAGATCGAAGACCAGAAGAGCTGTGGGATGACATCAAGAACATCATACATGAAGAGAGCGAAAAGTCATTAAGAAGACAAGAAAGAAGGAAAAGGTCAAGATGGATGTCAGAAGAGACACTGAAACTTGCTCTCCAACGTGGAGAAGCCAAAGCAAATGGAAAAATTGAAGAGGTCCAAGAGCTGAACAGAAAATTTCAAAGATCAGCTCGAGAAGATAAAGCCAAATACTATAATAAACTGTGCAAAGATTTAGAGTTAGAAAAACAAAAGGGAAGGACACGGTCAGCATTTCTCAAGCTGGGGGAACTGAAGGAAAAATTCAAGCCTTGACTTTCATT
>NW_006408533.1:1448413-1467187 GCF_000296735.1 Chrysochloris asiatica | reverse complement strand
ATAAGTATGAAAAGCGATATGAGCAAAACTGGGTAAATACAATTGTTTTCTTCCTTTCTTTTAGCTTATAAGAGATCATTGAATGGGTTTTTGCAGCTTATTTGTCTCTTGAAAACGGAATTTGGAGAGAGATAGCTAAAATAAGAATATTGATCTTGGAATATAACTATTTTATTTTGGTAAATGTGGAATGAGGGACAGTGTCTCCATATTTAGTCTACTCTTCTCGGCTTCCATTATATTTTACTAAGATATTTCATAGTAGGGTTATGATTGAAATGAAATGTGCTTTTCTGTTGTTGTTTTGATTTGTTTTTCTATTCAGAATACAAGAGTGTAGCACTGGTCTCCACAAAGCTGGCTGTAAACGTGCGTTGTCAGAAATGTAAACAAGAGGTGACTGGAGGCTTTGAGATCTGTTATTCCTTCCTTGGTCCCCTGATAATACTTTCCTCATACAGAGGTCTCATTACTTTCTCCTTTTGATCCCTAGACTTTTTGAATCTCTTAGGCAAATATCCAATTTCTGTTTCAAGTTTACTTAATAAACACTTATAATCCCCAGAATGTCGAAAGAAGCAGTTAGATATTTATTAAAATGTACATTCTCACATGAAATCTTGCTCTATCTATTTAAAGATACAACCCACCACCAGACACATGCACACACATGCATGAATGCAGCTTGAGTGCCTGGGAAATATCTTTAAGTGTAAAAGAGTCTCTTAATGGGTTTGAATTGCAGATTTACCTTAACGGCTTTACTTCACCCATTTCCTAATTACAGTCAATCAGATGGGGCATCTTCACTTCTGATGACATGTATGATTTAGTCTTTACAAATTGAACAGTTTCTTTCCCATTGGATCGGTGCCAATCTGCATTTTGCCTAAAGGAGAAAACTGCCTCAAGGGAGGTAGAGTTCTTCATATTGTTTGCTTTGTTTGTTAGTTCAGGATGATTTTTTCCTCTTTCAGAAAATGGCATCTATAATAATAGGATTTTACAATGTTGCTGAACTAAAGAAGTGATTGTTTCAAAACATGTAGATTTTTCTAAGTAGTTTTTCTTTCTTCCTCTTTTCCTTCTCCTGGGTCCTTTAAAAATATCAGGAAAATTTGATTTGCATATAAATATTTTCAAAACACAGTATGTAAAACACACCCTAATTGCCTAGGGTATAAGTGCTGTTGATACACCGTAATGTTGAGCCTGGATTTGAAATATTAGGATGACCTTTGCATTTTACCATAGTAAGTATTCTCCAAACCAAGGCTCTGTTAATTTGACAGTGACTCGTAGTAATTGCCTCCAGTGGCTACCTGCGATACACCTGGAACCATCTGTACAGTGCTATAGTGTTTGATGGAACAGTGATCTAAGCAGACAGTGTGGTTTGTTTATAGAAGAATAGGGCAAAACCAGTTTTAATAGAGGTAAAAGATAGAACACAATGTCAAGCAAAGGCCAAAGAAAAATTGCTTATTTTCTGGCTTGTCTGAGAGCACAGTTGGGCAGTAAATGGGTCTCAACAAAATAAGCTGTTATAAGTGAGCTTAGGAATAGTTTATAACCATAGATTCTTGATGGTGATGTTTTACTTTAAGAGCTTTATTGTTCTCAGTTTTATACTCTCATAAATATATTGCCAAAAATTCTAATAAATGACAGTGGACCATGATCATAAGATAGTTCAGAACTGTTGGTTCTGTGTGCTGCTTCTTCTGGGTTCTGGTTTTGGTTCAGTCATTAAGTTTAATATATGGCTTTGTTAAGTGCCATCGAGTTGGTTCCAACTTCTAGTGACAGAGGGTTTCCAAGGAGCTCACCTTGTGGTTAACAGTCCAGTACTTAACCTACAGCGCCACACCAGGACCCCAGTATATATGGATTTGTTCTTGTTGTCAAATACTGTGGAGTCAGTTCCAACTCATAGTGACCCTGTGTAAGGTTCTGGAGGAGTGGCTGGTGAGTTTGAACCACTGACCTTGCAGCTCAAGCCAGCCTTTCTGTCCAGTGTTTATCCTACAGTGTCATATATGGCCATGATGTAAGCATATAATCTCACCAAGTCTTAGCTTCTTCTCCTCTAAAATCAGCATATCAAAGCCAGACTTACTGCTGTCATGTCAAGTCAATACCAACGTTGTAGGATAGAGTAGAACTGCCCATAAGCTTTCCAAAGTTGTAAGTCTTTACAGAAGAGACTGCCACATCTTTCTCTCAAGAGCAGCTGGCCAGCACACCACCAGGAGTTTTAACCAGCATACCACCAGGAGTTCTTAAAATGAGCATTCTTTTTGGTACTACTGCCATCTAACCAATTCCTACTCATGGCAGCTCTGTGACAGAATAGAGTTGCCCTAGGAACAGATCACCTGGTCTTTTCTTCCATGGCACACTTGGTGGATTTGAACCACTGCTTTCAGTTAGCAGTCAAACACTTATCCATTGTGCTACTTTGTTGTTGTTAAGTGTTGTTGAGTCAGTTTTGACCCATAGTGACCCTGTATAGGGTTTCCAAGAGGCAGTTGGTAAGCTTGAACCACCGACCTTGCTGTTCAAACCAACTTTGCAGTATAGTGTGTTAGCCCACAGTGCCACACCAAGACTCCAGGATCTTTATAGGTGTTTAGAATTTAAAAAAAAAAAAAGTTAAATCACACATGCTTAGGCAAAAAGCTTCTTGTTCTAAAATTTAAGACAATTTGTTCTGGCCTTTAATTTGGCAGTTCTGTTTGTTTCTTTTATGTAACCATTTGCATAAATTAGCATCATAGCACCTTTATTATGGCATCCATCTGTTGTTGGCTCAATGCAAGGAACCACTGCAAATTGCATTTGACATGGAACTCATCCTCTGTGCCCTTAGAAGTGTCCAATTGCACAATTGCATTAACATTAACTTTCCAAAAGAACACATTAGAAGTTGTGCCAGTTTTAAACAGATCTGAGATTAAAATATGGTATCCTTAAACAATCTTAAAGGAAAAAAAAATGAAACATTGCTTTTTCTGTCTGTAATCCCCAATACCCACCAGCCTCCTTCCAAAACAGAATACTTCAAAGGATGCAAAAATAATTTGAAGGTATCATTTTTGTCAAGGAAAAACTTACATTGTTCTCCAACAAGTACACATTCTTTTACTGTTAGCAAAACCTAAGCTTTTTGCTCATTTCCTTCAGGATATCATTGGCTTATGTATCTAAGAAGAAACCCTGAGGCAGCCAGGCATCTACTTGGCTCTGTGTGTGTTAGGACACTGTGAAGTCTTTCTTAGCAGAAGAAACCTTCTTTAGGAAAAAGGAGGACTACTGTCCTCTGCAGGGCTGAGAGCAATCAGAAAGGAAACAAAGGGAACTTACGCAGATGTTAGATAACATCCTGGAGGTATTAGGTGTCAGAGAACAGGAAGGAACCAGAAATTCAACTCACTCCCCAGAAATTCTCTCTCCAATGTTAAGCAGGGGAGAAAAAAAAAAAAACCATATCATTCAGAAAACAAGATAAATCAAGCTGTTGAACTAGCTACTGTAGATCATAAATGTTGTATTCATGTTCACTCTGAAAAAGTGAGTGTGGTTTGAAGGAAACGCTGTTGGTTGCCACTGAATCGATTCTCACTCATGGTGATCCCACTTATGCAGACCATAAGGTTTCTGACGCTTGTGACCTTTGGAGGTCGAGCACCAGGCCTGCCTTCTGAGGTGCCTTTTAGCTAGTCATCAAGTGCTTGTACATTTACACACGTAGAGGCTCCACAAAGGAAAGGCAGTAGTCTGAAAAGTTCAGAGACAAGAGGCAGAGTAGTATCTGATATTCTGAGGGAAGTTGCTATGATTCCATTCATCTCTACTTTGCTTTATGCCTTCCCTTGCTATTACGTACTTTTTGCATACCCCTCAGACCCTTGTTTAGGGGATCCAAAGTCATCGTCTATAGTTTTGGTCCAGGTTATGTAGAGCCTGTTAAATGCTTTCTTGTTCCAGAGTTGCATTCAAGCATTGACCATTTCCATCAGACACATAAGTCTACATTGTAGTAGGAAACTGTGGTCACGCTCTACCTCCTACTGTCCACAACCAGACTCCCGGTCCAGTCAAGGCATAGTCAAGTTCTAAGATGACACACTTCAAAGTATAGAGCTCAACACATTTCTGTCATAGTCAGGAAAGCCTTTTCCCCCTTCTGCTACTAACAAACTTACCAATAATCAGTGTCAGACCCATTTTGGAATGTGTAGAAACAGGGAATAAAGTTTTACACTTACCCTCTTGATACTTCACTGCTTAGCAATCCACTGTGCAAGGGGCTTACATAATTCTAAAGTAGGAAGGCAGACAGGTAGCTCTGCTCTGTGTGGCATTTCATCAGCATCTCTGCCACTAAAGACCCCTCCCCTTAAGTCCAAACGTCATTACTGTCTTCACTTTTCATTTCGGTTACTTTAGGTCTATGCTAGCACCCACTTTGTCAAAATTTTTGTTACTCTTACTTAGAGGGAAGGACAAGGTGGCACAAGAATATTCTTGCCCCTTAGTTAGGTCTACTTTTCAGTATCATCTGTCCTTCCTCCTGTCTGCTGAACAGTATCATATAGGCCGGAAGTGAGAAGAGTCCAGATCCCAAAGGACATCTTCATTCTAAACCAAGACATGTTCCTTAGGTATCTTAGTTAATAACTAGGGCTGCTGTAACAGAAATACCTCCATGGGTGGCTTTTCACAACAAATTTCTTTTTTCACAGTTGGGAGCCTAGAAGTCCAGGGTGCTGGCTTTAGGGGACAATTTGTTCTCTCAGTTCTGGAGAAAGGTCCTTGTCTGTGTTGAGCTTCTGTTTGTGGGCAGTCTTCATGGGCTTATCATCTCTTTCCCCCTATTTCTGCTTCCATCACCTGCTGCTTTGATACAAGGAGCCTTCAAAAAAAAGTTCACGGAAATGTGAAATTAAAATATAATGGAATTTTTCCATGAACTCTTTGAAACCCCCTCACATTTTATCAGAGATTGACTCAAGACACACTCTACATTAAACTTGCCTCAATAATATAACAGAATAACCCTTTTCCAAGTAGGATTATAACCACAGCATGTTGTTGTTGTTGTGAAGTGCCGTCGAATCGGTTCCGACCCATAGCGATGCTGTACAGGATATTCAAGGAGTGGCTGGTAAGCTTGAACTGTGACCTTGTGGTTCAAATTGACTTTGCCATCCAGCACATTAACCCACAATGCCACACCAAGACTCCAACCATAAACAGGGGTCAGGCTTTACAGCACATATTTTGGGATGATACAATTCAGTTCATAAGAATAGGTGTCAACTCATCAATACATTCTGGCTTTACAATATGACAGTTCTGTAAGCTTTCCTGTTAATCAGTAAAGGGGATAAATTAAGAGAAGTAGGAAGTAAATTACTGTGTTACTAAAGCATAACAATGAATTCTAAATTTTAGGAATCCACTAAGAAAATCATTTTTTATATTTTAGTATAAAATTTAACTTAATTAAAATCAAAACACTGTACTGTGAAAGCTATCATTTGTTGTTGTTAAGTGTTGCCAAGCCTGTTACAACTCATAGCGATGCTGTATAAGGTTTCCGAGGAGTGCCTGGTGAGTTTGAACCATCGACCTTGTGGTTTAGCCGCCTTGCAGTCCATGCTTATCCTACAATGCCACACCAGGACTCCATACCTGCTGTTATATACCATCGAGTCAGTTCCAAATCATAGCAACCCTGTGTAGGGTTTCCGAGGAGCTACTGGTGAGCCTGAACCACCAACCTTGCAGTCCAGCCCATTAACCCACAGCACCACACCAGGACTCCAAACCTATTATGTTGTTGTTGTTGTTAGGTGTCATCTAGTCGTTACCAACTCATAGCGACCCTATGCACAGCAGAACAAAACACTGCCCTATCCTGGGCTAACCTCACTATTGTTGCCACGCTTGAGTCCATGATGCTTCCACCTGACCAATCCATCTCATTGGGGGTCTTCCTCTTTTTCTCTGACCCTCTACCCTACCAAACATGATATCCTATCATAGAACAAGTAAAATCAATCATCTGCTTTGTGTACCCAGATTTACTAAGTTACGGTTACAAACTACAGGTGATGATTTTGAAAGATCAGAAATGAAATACTTTTTTCTACCTCATTTTATCAAAATATATGGTAATCAAATACATAAAATTCCCACAGTGAGCTTAAAAGAGGAAGTCGAGTTATTGGACTTTTTTTTTTTTAGATGCATCACTGGAAAGGCATTATGATTAGTCTTGGAGCTCTTATCTCAGACATGTACTGACTGGCATCTAAGACTCAAAGCTATTTTGGTTGAAGCAGTGTAACAAAACCAGGTCAAATATCCAGCTGTCAGCTAACCCCATCCTCTTCTTCTGACATAGCCTAAGTTCTGATGCTGGTTTGTTCTAGGTTTCAGAATGGCATCCAGCACTTGCAGAGAGAATCTTGTGTCTGCATTCAAGCCTAGTACTAAGTAGAGGGTATACTACAGTACCAGGCATGCAGGGAAACAGCAGCAAATGACAACACTGGACTGCAAATCACAGGGTTGGTGGTTCAAGCCCACCAGTTGCTCCATGGAGCAAAGGTGAGACTTTCTGCTCCTGCAAAGATTGACAGACTCAGAAATCCTATGCAAGGTTGCTATGAGTAGGAGCTGACTGGATGGCACTTAACAACAAGTCTGTTTAAATGAGAATAGGTAATGAGGAGACTCTATTTAAATGAGGATAGGTACATTTTAGGGCTTCTAATTATATTACTTTCAATATATTAATGTTACCAGATATTTCATATATAAGATGCCTTTGAAGGTCTTATCTTCACTCTATTGCAACTAAAATGTTACTATTAATTATTGAGGAATAATGGAATTGTTAAACATTAGCAATTAATCTTATCAACTTTGGAGGGTAAATATCATTTCTCTGGTTGCATTTGAGCATAATTTTCACATTGAAAATCAGATTGTTCCAATTCAGCTAAAATTCTTTGAGTTGCATGGACAAAGAAACTAGTTTTGCATTCAAATATATAAATGGTAAGATAATATGAAGTGTTTCCATCTTTAAGCCAAATTAGTTCAACTAGTAAAGATGTTAAAGCAGTATCCAGAAATTAAATAACATTTCATTTCTGGCTTCTGCTTTAACCCAACTTATTCCATGTTTGTACATGGCCACATGCAGTATTCCTGTCCTTGAGCAACACAAAGTTTTCAAATTCCACAGAAGGTGGGGTGAGGAGCTGGACAGAAATGGTGTGGGGAGGCTAACTACAAACATGGAGTGCCTTCGGTTAATGCTCAACTGTAAATAGTCTTAAACACTGAGACTATAATGAGCCTCCTACTTTCTTCAAAATCAACCAGCCGGTCCTCCGAATACCTACCTGTACAGCGTCACTATGAGCCAGAACCGACTGAACAGTACTTTACAACTGCTCTCAAAATCAATAAGTCAACCTTAATAAAGGTTCGTGCCCTAGAGCCAAATTCACCAACTCCAAGTTAGTAAAGAGAAGCTGTATGAGAAGGTGATACAGTGGGGATTCCTGCAGCCGCTCAGGCTGCCTTAATGGAGTTCTATGTGTGATCAGTGGCATTGAAGGATAGGGACTGGACTGCAAGGTGGCAGTTCAAACCCACCAGCCACTCCTCAGAAACTGTATACAGGGTTGCTACAAGTCAGAATCAACTGTAAAGGCACTCAATAAAACAACACCACAGGAATCACAAGGAGCCCTGGTAGAGTAGTGGATTATGAGCGGGGCTTCTAACCACACGGTCAGCGTTAAAATCTATCTCAAAGCAGGAGAAAGATGAAGTTTTCTGCTCCCATAAAGATTTATAGCCTTGGAAACCCTATACAGGGTCACTATGAGCCAGAACCAACCCAGTGGCACATACCACACCATTTGTGATCAGATACGCAGAGTTGAAATACTTGGAGTCTGGAATGCACACTCTGGGAGAGTCATGTACTTTTTCAGGTACTTTCTGTTACTGAAGTCACAAGATAATCACAAGATGTAAATGGTCAACCATAACAATCAGATAAAACGCCAGAGTAGCATTGTGACGTATGAGCAGCATTTTTAGATATCTTGACAACCCTCCAGGCTGAACTGTCTACATAGCCACACACAGTATAGCCTGTCCTTGAACAACACAGAAAGTTTTTAAATTCCACAGAGTACAGGTTGGGGAGCTGGACAGACATGGTGTGAATGAGGCCAACTACAAACTCGGAGTGCGTCAGGTTAATGCTGGATGATAATACTTTATTAGTAGAGTGCATGTTTTCCCCCTTTGAAGCTTGCGTCTTAATTAATTTTTCTTATGCCTCAAGAGTCAGATGTGCCATTGACAGCTCGTATGAAAAGTGTGGGCCTTCTTTTATCTACACACTTTGGGTAAGTGTTGGATAGTTGAGCCTGAGGTTGAAATTGTGATTGGAGCATTCTGTATACAGTATCAAACAAAAATACTTCAGCATACTGAAAGGATTATGTCTACAAATAAAGCCTTTAACCTTGAGAAATTGGGGAGCCATGAAATAAGTCAGGAAAACTCCAAGCCCAAAACACCTTCGTCAGAATGGATTCTCTTGGTTTCTTTGCAGATGTCTGGACTTTTTGGTTTGTAAACTGGGAGTTGTCCAAGAGGTTACAGCGACATAGTCCCTGAAACTCATAACACCCATGGCTATTCGTCATCAACAGATCATCTTGAGTAGCTCGCTTTTCCGGAACTGCTTTCAGAACTTGACCTAATTCTTAACTAATGGCATCCAAATCCTGACAGGTGGCATTCATAGTTGTAACTGTGAGACAAGCTGAGGCGTTGATCTCTTTGTAGACCATGGGACACTGACTCCAGGGATAGCAAGGGGCACATATTCACCTTCACTAAGGAGGTGGAGGTCATCATTTCAACCTACGGTTAACCCAGTTCCCTAGTAGGTCAAGCTGCAAATAAGGGCTTTCAAGGAAGGTTCATGACCAGCCATCCAGTAGAACAAGGGCCCCTTCTAGAGTCGGCAGGGATATAGGAGTATGCTATGGGGCCACATAGTAAAAACCAATGTAGGGAGAGCTGACTGTGAACACTAGAATAAGTGAACTCATTAATAAAAGTACAGTGCATTTGGTTATTGGCATTTAAGAAAAGAGATACAATGTGTGGCATTAGTTACTTGAGCTACCTGAAGTGAATACATCTCATGGTCTTTTACCCAGGCTTGTTGTGAAGTGCTGTCAAGTCGATTCCGACCCATAGCAACCCTGTATAGGGTTTCCAAGGAGCAGCTGGTGAGCTTGAACTGCCGACCTTGCAGTTCAAACGACTTTGCAGTCTGCCGCATTAACCCACATAAGGACTACAAGGCCCCAATTACGAATGTCTGAATTGTACTTAAAGATAGTATAGATCTGAAGAACTTCAAGAGGAGGGCATGCTCTAATACAGTGCAGTAGTTGAGATTTAGTACAAATTTGTCAGATGAATGGATTTTTAAAAAATTGTCCTGGCAGCCTATGCCAGTGGTTCTCTAGAGTGGGGTCCAAAGACCCTGGATGGGCTCAGTCCCCCAAAACCCTTTCAGAAAGATTACAAGTTAAAGCAATTTTCACAATATTCCTAGCCCATTTTCCTTTTTCATAATCACTCTCTCATAAATGTGTACCAGTGGCATTTGCAGACTGTCCGATGTGTAATTTCAGATAGAATGCAGAAGCATTTAGGAGCATCCAGCATCTTCTGCTAACCCAGACATTAAAGGGACTGCAACAGTGTAAAGTTGTTTTTCATAAATCTCTTATTTCTATTAACATGTATATGTCTTACTATAAAATGAATTAGTAAGTAAAAATTTTTAGTGTTAGTATTTGTTTCTAAAATAGTAAATAGCAATGGGTGTAGCCCACATTTGAAAAAAGAAAAACTTAGTTTTTATTTGTGTCCTCAATAACTTTTAAGAGTATAATTTGATCTTAAAACCAAAGAGTTTGAGAAATGCTGATTTATACCAACAAATTTCTTTCTTTGTTGAAGTATAATTTGCACGTAGTGAAGTTCACAGATCTTGAATATATAATCTGATGAGATTGAGCAACTGCATAAACCCTTGTAATTAATACCCCATAAGTCGCTATGGGTCGAAACCGACTCTACGGCACTTAACAACAACAACAACAACAAAGATATAGAACCTTCCTGTCATTCCAGAAAGTTCCCTCTAATTTCCTTTCTCTCAGTCCTCACCCTCCAAAGGCAACTACTATTCTGATTTCTATCTCGGTAAATTAGTCTTGTCCCCAACCACTCCTTTGAAACAAATGCTGTGCAAGGTCGCTATGAGTCAGAGCTGACTCGATGGCACTTTGCAACAACAGTCTTGATTTGCATTATAAATGCAGTTATTCAATATATATTTTTTTGACTCTGTCTCTGGTCATGCAACATGATGTTTCTGATGTACAACCTTATTGCACATATCACTGTTCATTCCTTTTTATTGCTGAATAGGTGTCCTGGTGTGATGCTGTAAACTAAGCACTTAACTGCAAGGTTGGCTGTTCAAACACAAGGTTGGCTGTTCAAACTCACCAGCCACTCCTTGGAAACCCAGTCCAGGGTCGCTATGAGTTGGAACCGACTCGATGGCACTTAACAACAGCAACAATAAGCCATTATAAATCTAAACTGTTGATAAACATTTCGGTTGTTTCCAGTTTAGTATTATTGGGAGGGGGAGAAAATGATATCTTGGTGGTACTGTAAAATAAGCACTGGACTGCTAACCGAGAGGTAAGCAGTTTAAACCCACCAAGTCTGTGAGAAAAAGATGAGACTTTCTACTCTTGTAGAGCTTCACAGCCTCAGAAACCCTATATAGTCTGACATGACGTGATGGCAGTGGGTAGATTGCTATACACATTTTTTTTTTAATTTGTTTTTATTCTCTTAGTTATTTAGAAGGGGAATTGTTGGTTCATAAGAGAGTAGGATATATATTTAGTTTTATAAGGTGGTACTATGCATTTTTGCAAAGTACATTTTACATTCCCATTAACACCGTATGAGGGTTAGTTGGTGTTTGATGGGTGTGACATGGTACCTCATTACAATTTTGTGTTTCCTTAGTAATTTTTTAGCAAATTTCCAAGAGTTTGTTTACCACTCTTATATGAAGGGGCTTCAAAAATTTCATGGGAAAATCATATTTTGAATTCCATTTGTCCATAGATTTTTAAAAAGCCCCATTATATTTCCCTGTCTTTTTCTTGATCTATTTTTAATTGGATTATATGTGTTTTTGTATTATCGCTTTTTAGGAAGTCTATATATATTCTAGATACCAATTATGTATCATGAATATTTTTTCCCAGTTTATACCTCCTTTGACATTTTATTTACTCAGTGATGAACAGAGGTCCTTAATGTCTTCATTTGCACAGAAATTTTAAGTTTCGATGAAGAAACTTTTTTTTTTTCTTTTATGTTAGTGCTTTTTGGTATGCTCTTTAAGAAACCTTTGTTTACTCCAACGTCACAAAGATTTTCTGCTGTGTTTTCCTTGTTTATGTTTAGCTCTATGATCTAGTGCAAAATCATTTTTATGTGTGGTCTGAGATATATGAATCAAAAGTCACTTTTCTCTAAATGTTTATCCTGTTTTTCTAGCACCATTTGTTGAAGAGATTTTCTTTTCCACTTGGAATTGCCCCAGTACCTTTATTAAATCAACTGACCATGTGTTTGTGAGTCTACTTCTGGTCTTTCCATTGCATTCCATGATCTGTTTGTTTGTCTGTCTTTAAGTCAATACTGTACTCTGCTGATACTACCATTTCTTTTTGTTTCATCAGCATTGGATGGTTAAAATTTAACTTGCCCCTGCTTTCTACATGTTTGGGACATGTATAGCTACGAGGCCAAATAGAACTAGATAATATTTAGAAGATCTAGATTCACTTCTCCAGTGACTTCCTACAGTCCCATGGGATTAAACAGTTCAAAGCCACCAGCTGTGGTTACAGGGTCGCTATGAGTTAGAACTGACTCCACAGCACTTAACAACAACTTGTTCACTGAGGTATATGGCCAGCCTGTGGAAGGGAACCTAGCACCTAGAAGTTACTCAGTTAAATATTTGTTTAATGAATGGCTATAGAACAGACATTTCATGATCGAATGTCAGTACCCAGCTCAGCACTGTTGTACTATGTGGATTCCTTTTGTTCACTCTAATAAACTGATGATCTTTGCAGTAACTAGGGAATCATTTGGTCCATCTCAATAATAGAAACCACAACTTACATAAGCCATATGATGAATATATTATACATTAGTATACTGTAGACGACGAATGAGTGGCAGCAGTAATGGGCTCAAGTGTAACAGTTGTGCAGTGTCGGGGACCCGCCTCGACATTGGGGTTCAGTTCACAAGGAGAGGATACCTGACGGCGATTCATATATATCCAGAATACACAGAAAGAGACAAAGGAGACAAGGAGAGAGACAAAGAGGCACCCCAAAGCCAGGGTGGATATATCACTGATAGGCAAGCTTGGGACTATAGGCATCGTGGCCTCTGCAGGCAGCAACTCACTGCCCTGCAATCTTTACTGCATGCCTTCCAACCCGTAATGCACTGCTATCTTTACTCTATGCCTGCCAACCAGCAATGCACTGATCTTTACTCCATGCCTGCCAACCAGTAATGCACCAATCTTTACTCCATGCCTGCCAACCAGTAATGCCACCTGGGGAGGCCCGGGCCTCTGCTTTATTCAGGGGAGGAGCTTCACACCAAGCTGGGAGGGACTTAGGCAAGGTACAGCTAACATCAGTACTTTTCCAGACATTCAGGTAACTTTACATAGTACTTCACTGGTTCGAATCCCAGGCCAGCAACTTGGATTCTCAGGCCCAATTAACATATCTATAGCCCCTGAGCATAGTTGGGGGAAGGTGAGAGTTAAAGACAAAAGCTTGGGCAGAGTCCTGCTGCTTTGGCTTCCTGAGCCAGGTCTGCAGGAGGACTCCAGACGCCCAGGTGAATGGGCTGCACCTGGAAAAGGATTAGGGTGGATGGGTTCTTTGTCTATGGAACAAAGAACTGTGAAGTAGCTAAGACATTTTTAGTTAATCCTTTGGAGAAAGGCTTAACCTTGCAACCTTCAGTCTCGGCTTTAGGAAAATACCACATTTATCTGTGGATTGTCAAAGGCTCCAGTGTATTAACTTAATATATATACCTGAATATTAATATGAAAGCAATTTGCCATTAACTGCCAGTGGCCTCATTTGTTACACTCAGCCCTAGAGGGCCTCGAACCTCTGACTAGTCTTACACGGTCTGCAACAGTGCAGAGGGTTGGGTCACTATGAGCAGCAGCCAACTCGATGGTACCTAACAACAGAAACAAACACAAGGATGCAGAAGTCAGCTAACTTGAAATAGACTATTTTCCTAAGTCTTTATTCTCTTGATCTTTGTATGTATCTTAGTTTTCCACCTTTGTGAAATGGCTTATTGAAGTTTTTGTCCTAAAAGGGACAACATAAAACTATCATTTAGTAACAGCTTTATTGACTGCAGTTCACACACCAGAAAAGCACTCATCAGATTTTAATATATTCACCACAATCAAATTTTAGGAAAATTTATCATTCTAAAACTGGTTTAACTGTTTTGGCAAAACAATACAAATGGAAGAATTGAGAAATGAAAATTTTATTTTCCCAGGTCCACGTGATCTGAAAGGTTACATTATGTGAATAAATATTATTAGGCAAAAATTCTGCTTTGATGGGATGATGCTTACAGCACCCATGTTGAATTCACATTTAAAGTGTCTAATGCCTAAATAGTTTTTAATGGATTCTAATGAGTTTGCTTCATTATCTTATGATTTCTTCCATGTGTACTTGTCACAAAGAAAAAAAAAAGAACCTTTATGAACTCTGGGTGATTATAAAAAGTCAACACATTTAACCTTCTTTGAATGTGTAAATAGCATCAGTGCATCCATTTGAAGATTGCATTGACTCACAAAGGATAAGGGCTCCAAATGAGGCTGTATGAGGTTGTGCCAACATTCTGCTTTATTCAAAATTCGAGTCTGTGTTCTCATCATAGAATCATTATGCCCTGGGCTTGTTTTGTTATTATCCTTATAGAAACAATAATAGTAACTGTTTAGCATTTAATGAGGACTAGTGTGGCACCATAGGATAAGCACTGGACCTCACAGGTTGGTTTGAACAGCAAGGTCGATGGTTCAAGCTCACCAGCCTCTCCTCAGAAACCCTATACAGGGTTGCTATGAGTTGTACCTGACTCGATGGCACTTAACAACACTGACAGTTTCTGAGTGTGTTGTTGAACTGTGAGCCAGCATGGGTGCTCGGTGCTTTATATATCATGTGTTTCATGAGAACCTACAGGGGTTTTTCCCGTTTTCACACAGAAGAAACTGAGACTTAGGGAAGTAAATTACTTTGCCCAAGATCACATCAGCTAGCAAGTAGTACCACTATGACCCCGGATTTTTAACCACTGCCTTTGTTGTTGTTAATTGCGGTTATTTAGTTCTGACTGTTAGTGACCCTTTGTAGAGTTTCCAAGGAGAGGATGATGAGTTTGAACTGCCAACCTTGTAGTTAACAGTCCAGTGCTTATCCTACAGCATATCACATCAGGACTCCAACCACTGCCCTTGTTACTTTTTTGTTAAGTGACATCGAGTCAGCTGATGAGTTTGAACTGCCGACCTTGCAGTTCAAACGACTGACTTGGCAGTTCAAATGACCTTGCAGTGGAGCGCATTAACCCACAAAGCCACACCAGGCCTCCAACCACTGCCCATAGTATTCTCTAATACCATTGATGGTGTGTTTTCTGCAAGCAGACTGCATAGGTTTCTTTTGATGAAAATGACAGTAGAATGAAATTCTGTGATACAATATTTTAGTAATTAAAAATAGCCTTTGTCATTGTCTTTACTACAGATGAACTATTTTATATAGAAATTTTCTGTGGGCCAGTTTATATAGCTTAAATCTCTAACTAATAGAAAATTAACTGGCAGATGCTTACTTCAGCAACACTTGTTGTGTACCTGCTGGGTTCTCTGGGCTGTTCCCTGTGTTTTCAACAGATCTTGAATCTAGAGATAATCAAAGTTTAACTGAATCAGCCTAAAACAACATCCTAGCATGTTCTCAAGAAATGTGGTGGGTGAGTGAGTGAGTGTAGAAACGCTGGTCCTTTCGGAGGGAGATTGAGTTGCATGTCTGTGGTTCTCCATGCCCTAACCAGGAAGAATAGGGACAGGGAAAGGAGTGGTGAAGTTCCAGGGGTGGAACTTGATACTTTTCAGTAGATTTGTAAGTCATGAGACTATTAGGCTTTATATACAGCATTTCCTTTTCAACCTTTTGTTTCCAAAGTAGTCTTAGGAACCAAATCCAAAATATACTGTGTAAAAATAACTTCAAATAAGAATATGCATTATTTGTGAAAATGAAATAAAAGTCTATTACTATAATAATTTGCTTTTACAACAATGCTTCAAAAGCATCTTCAATTTTTTTTTAAAGTATAATTGAAGTTTATGGTTTATGTCCAATGGCTATCTACTGGAAGACTTTTCATTTAAGTGTTAGGAAACATTAGTAGTACGATAGCAATCTAAGATACTTAGCATCAACTATAAACTGTTTCTTAGGATTGTTGTTGTTGATATTGTTAAGTGCTATCACATCTGTTTTAACTCAGCGACCCTGTACAGGTTTTCTGGAGAACTTGAAGGAGAAGGGAAATATACTAGTTAAAAACTGATGATTCCGAATGACTTTAGCTGGACCTGCACACATCAGTATAAAACACACACATAATACATATTCACACGTATGCATTCAACACAGTTTTCAATATTCTCAGTTTTTATGAAATTATTCCCTTATCCAGAGATAAGAATTAGGTTGTTTTTTGCTTTTCTGAATATCCAAATGAAGATTCTTCTACTTAATACTTAAAATTAAGATTTCTGCTGAATATTTAATAACATGAACAAAATGTTTATGTGTTGAGTGTAAGTCATATGAGATAAGAAATTAGTTTGAACATTTTTAAGAAGTAACTTAGAGACAGAAATTTTGATGATTCATGTCCTTCCTATCTGGCTTGTTAATTTAGCCATAACTCTCTTTCCTTTCTTTTAAAAATTGCTAATTTTTCTTTGACTCAACTTTAAGGGACATGAGGTAAAATCATTTCTTTTAAACCACTGAGTGCTTGCTATATTCAAAATACTCAGCTAGGCACTGAGGGGGACACAGAGGGAGGTCAGATATCATCCTTAACCACAGGGCAATTAACAGTCCACTGGAAGACATGTACAAAAATAGCCATGGGATGAATGAAGATAGATATGATAAAGAACTGTTTTATGGAATCTAAGTAGGGCATGGAACCAGCCAACCTCAGAGTTCTAATCAGCACACTGAAGTTGCTTTTAAACCGCATCCCTGACTGCATGGTAAGTGTAAGATGTTCCCTAAGTCTGGATGCAGAAGTGAAGCATGAATGGAGGTACTTGTTGTTTAGTGCCATTGCGTCACTTCTAACCCATAGTGACCCCATATAGGATTTCCGAGAAGCAGCTGGTGGGTTTGCACTGCCGACTTTGTGGTTCCCAGTCCAGTGAACCACAGTCCAGCTGATCCTACAGCGCCTTGCTTGAAATCTTAGCCCAAGGATATATTTGGTGAAAAGAAATAATATACTCAGGTCTGAAGGCGGGAGTCATTTCATACTTTCATGGATTGTTTACAACACAGTAAACTTAACATTTGGATTTAGCACCTTATTTTCTCTCATCATTTATATAAAATGAAAAATGTTATTTGAGCAGAAAATTGTTCTGGCACTTTTACTCTGCCTACATCATTAAAACAAGGAGTCCCAAGGAGCTCTTCTGTGACAGAAAAGGAAGGGACTTGACCACATCCTTCTCCCACCCAAATTGTTTCACTGTGCCCTGAACCAGAGGTTCCTGGGAAGGGGCTAGTGTGTGCAGCTTGAAGAACCTTCTCAGGTCACTCTGGTGTCTGATCCCAGCTGAAAACCACTGGCAAAGCCTTTCCTGACCCTAATGGTCAAGACTGTCATCTTATTAGGGAGAATATAGCACAAGTTTCAAAAACCACTGTGTTGTCCACGTCTCTGTCTTATAAAAAAGAGCTGGGTAGCCTCACCAAAAGAATTCTGTCCCATCTCAGACCCATTTATGAAAGGCATAAGTGGGTAGATGGTGTGGTGGGGGTGTGCCGTCAAGTCGATTCAAACTCATAGTAACCTTGTATAGGATTTCCGAGGAGCCACATGGATTTGAACCGCCGACCTTATGGTTTTGTTCAAAGAGAAAAATAGGACAGCTGCTGTCATTCGTTCGTTCTGCTGCCTGGAGAAGCACCGCCTTCAACCCTATCAGGAGATTCTTTTTGTTTTCCTTGTGTAGAGATTGAAATTTTTAAGTATGGAAGCGTATCCTTTTCAATGGCAATCATATTTAAAAGATTTAATCTACTGCCTAATTTATTGAGACATTTGCTCTCTTCCCACTGCTTCTTTAAATAGCAGGGTGGAGACTGAGCATTTTCCTGATGACTAGGACTGTGGACTGCTTGGCTTCTCATTGACTCTGCTTCTGGTATGTGCCGTCAACTCATAGCAACTCTCAATGGCAGTGTTGTGTGTTGTTTGTCAAGTGGCGTCGAGCTGGTTATGACTCATTGTGACCCTGTATAGGGTTTCCAAGGAGCACTGGGTGAGTTTGAACCACCTGCCTTGTGGGTTGCAGTCCAGTGCTGATCCTACAGTGCCACACCAGGAGTTCCCTGCTCTATTGGGTTTCCTAGGCTGTAATCTGTTGTAACATTGTAAGATAAGCACTGGACTGCTCTCTGCAAGGTTGGTGGCTCAAATCCACTAACCAGTGCTTGGAAACTCTCTACAGGGTTGCTATGAGTTGGAACCAACCTAACAACAACAATGTTCACAGGAGCAGGTGACCAGGTCTAATCTTCCATGGAGAGACTAGTGGATTCAAGCTACTCACCTATCAGTTCGTAGCCAAGCACTTAACCATTGTGCCACCTGGTCCCCTCCTCAATGGCTCTAGACTCCTATCATTGAACAAAGTTGTGTTCCTCCCCCAGAATCATAGAACAATGCAATCCTGTTGCTTCTAGAAGTACTCATGAGATCCAGTACTTCTAAAATGGTACCCACTAGCCACAGGTGGTTTATGAGCCCTTGAAATATAACTAATGTGACAGAGGAGACCTGAATTTCTCACTGTATTCATTTCAAATGGAAGAAGGGAAGCAGTGTAAAATATTGTTTCCAGTGAGTATAGCTTTATTGTTTGGGAGAGACTAGATTTCGCTTTTACTATTGAAAATTTAGCAGCCGAATTGAGATATGCTCAAAGTAGAAAACACATACTGAATTTTAAAGACTTAATACAGAAAAAATAATGTAAAATGTTTTATGATTTTTTATATTAGCTACATGTTGACATGTTGCATGTTGACATGTTGCATCTTGGATATATTGGGTCAAATAAAATAGATCATTAAAATGAATTGTATTTGTCCCTCTGAGGCTCCCATTATCTTTCTGTGGCAGTGTTCTTTAGCCTCAGCATCACAAATTTTTTTTTTT
>NW_006408533.1:1446368-1446943 GCF_000296735.1 Chrysochloris asiatica | reverse complement strand
CTTCTAGTGCAGCACCACGAATTTTGGAGGCTGGATAATTCTTTGTTATGGGGCTGCCCTGTGCCCTTTGGGATGTGTCATAGCAAACCTGGCCTAGCCAGGCTAGCCCACCTGCCCACCCCAGGTAGAGAATTGCCTTTCGGTACTGTGAGGGATGAACTTGTTCCAGCTTCCTTCCTCCATAAGAATGAAACCCTTCCTTCATAAGAATCTCTCGTCTCTTTTTATATTTAAGAGAGTTCTGTATGTTAGCTACCCTGTAACTTTTACCACTGGTCCTAGTTCTCATCTCTTGAATACCTCAGAATAAACAAAATGTGATTTGAAAGGGACAACATGTGCCACAGGCCTTTTCAGTTCCATAGTTCATTCAGTCAATGCGCCTACTCTCATGAGGCAGTGTGTGGGGAGCAGCAATACAGCAGTAGAGAAAGCATGCGTATCCGTGGAGAGTGTCAGGTGAAGGTGTGTAAGAAATGCTGAGGTGGGGGTATTAATATGTTATTACTCTTGGTGGAGCCCTGTAGGATAAACTCTGGACTGCTAACCGCAAGGTTGGTGGTTCAAATCTGTGA
>NW_006408533.1:1436983-1445895 GCF_000296735.1 Chrysochloris asiatica | reverse complement strand
CCCTAGGCCCCATGCTCTCTCATGTTCACTGTTCCTCAGACCTTCAGTTTACTTTTTCTTCTTCCAGGATATATATTATTTTCTTCAAGCCTTTGTTCTGTTCATAAAGGACGTTTTCCAGATACCCTTTGCCTGGCCTCTGAGTCAGTTCTTAACTGGGGTTGCTAAGGTTCCTTTTGAACTGTCACCTGGATTTGAATTCCTGACCATTATGGAATCACCCTTGGGGTTGTTCCTCTGGCTACCGCCCTTCCTGCTGGCAGTCTGAGGTCACACCTATTCCTTTGGCAGCCTCCTCACGCTGTTGACTCAGATTATGGTCAGCCAGCCCAGTCATTTACCAAACCACACTCCTCCATTATATATTGTCCTTCCAGCCACTGTGTTTCTCTTGCTACTTCTAATTGGTGTTTGCACTCAAAGCAGCTTGCTTGAGGGTTTGCTTTTGGCTGTCTGTGTATGTCCCCCATAAGAAAATAACAAGGGCTTTATAATAGCTATTGACCTTCACAATCCTTTCCTCCTTCTGCTCTTTGGATCTGTTCTAGAACAGATAAGAATGCTATGGATTAATCTGCCTTATTGGTATTCTGAATATTTGCCCTATTGCTAAGTGGGAAACTGTAACATTTTCATAAAACACCACAAAAAGGTATGTGCATACAAATGAACATAGGATTCTCCTCAGTAGGATTTTTGACTGACAATCTAGGGGTGAATTCTAAACTAAAAATAATCACAAAGTTCAAATGTCTCTTATTTTCTGCTTTCTTTAACTCCATGATAGTCCCTTAAACAAAATCATAACCCATTATGAATCAATAAATAAACCATTGTTGTCACTTAATTTGATGTGTTTGTTGGAGGAAATTGCAACCCCTCTTTCCGTCTTCACAAAGCTTGTTTCAGGTTCACAAATTTGTAGGCCTCTGTTACTTTGCTAGCTGACTTTTTCCTGGGCAAGAAATGGGAAACACAGTTTGCATTCTTCTCTGAAACTGTATTACAAATGCAAATGACAGGACTTCTTAGTCCTAGAATCCACGTGGATGTCACAGAAGATTGATAATCTTGGATAGTTTGGAAGTGTGATTTAAGTGCCATCTGTGGTCACTTACTTAGCAGATTGGTTAGATGACAAATCTGCCAAATGAGCAGTGTGTGTTCCTAGAAAAGAGAGGAAGTAAAATCAAAGACATTTTATTATGAAGGGCTTTTTTTTTTAACCACCTCGAAAAATACACGCAGCAAAACTCCCATTCCATAGTATCTATGTATATTGATCAATCATATTAGTTACATTCATCACATCATGTCAGCGTTCTTACTATTTCTGTTCTAGTTAATCTCCCTGCTCCCTTTTCATCTATGTTTTAAAATAGCTGTTGAGTAATATAGTATTCAAGGGTGACAGTCTTTTACTCTTTGGGCTACACTGTTACTTAGTTTAAAGGTAACTGCAGGGTATAGTTTCATTTCAAGGTTTGAAGAGGAACTCAAGGAGGACCAGAATCAATAGGTCCAGGAAATCTGGATTCCTTTGGAATATAAATCTCCACACGTGTCTCCCTTTTTATCAGGACTCCTCTCTCATGCTCCTGAGCAGCACCATCTGGGTCTTCTGGTCCCATAGTAGAGGAGAGAGTGGGTCATACAGACAGTACTGTTGGCTTGTTCCTTCTCTGACTCTTAGGTTTCCTTCTTTCTCTTTTGCTCCAGATGAGCTTTGAAGACACCACTCACCACTCACCATAGCATCAATTCTGAGAACTATATTATGCCAATTGACTATATTGTCCCACGAGATCACAACCTTAAGCTCTAAAACCTACAGAACTAATCCTACCATGGAAGACATTTGAATATTCTTTATTTTGAAACTTGAAGTTTATATTTTTAAAATTCAAATTAGTTTAGCTTACAGAATAAAAGTTAGAGGTTAATTTTTCTCTTTGCTTAATTTTTCTTTAACATTTTAATTACTTGACTCTGTTTCAGAAGACAACTGGAAAAGCAGCATCCCTTGTCATAGACTATGGTAGCTATAAAAAGGAGTCCATGATGATGAGGATGTTGTAGAGAGTTCTTCTGGGCACCACTAACTCCCCCCTACTCACACCACCACCACCTAGAGGTTAGAGTCTGAAAGTGGGTCAGCTTCCTGCCGCCCTCCAAGCACAGACCTGCTACCACCATGTCCTTCAGTCTCTGCTTACATCCTCAGCCCAGGAGCTTCGAAAATGCCCTTTCTGCAGGTTGTTTTTAGGAGTTTTCTGTGTATCTAAACCAAAAGTACAAACCCACTACCTTTGAGTCACTTCAACTTACAGCAACCCTATAGAAGAGTAGAATTGAGACCTATATGGTTAACCAAGACTGTAGAGCTTTACAGAATCAGACACCTTTACAGAATCAGACACCATGGAGTAGCTGGTAGGTTTGAACCTGTGACCTTTAGCTTAGCAGCCAAGCACTTTAACCAGTACATCACCAGGGCTCCTTTCTGTATATCCAGAGATGCTAAATTTTGTTCAGTGTCCTTGGGAAAATACTAGCATATGATGCGGGACAAATTTGGTGCTGGGTTTTATCATTTGTGTGCATTTTTCCCTATAATTTTCTAAAACACATAAGCTAAACTGTGATGGCTTTTAGTTGACATTATTTAGCAGCTTGTTCCTATTATTGGCAACTGTCAGCTCATTCTTGACTTACAGTGACCCTAAGCACAATGGGGTGAAGGGGTGTCCAGTCCTGCACCAGCCCCATGATCACTTGGGGATTGGACCTTTGTGCTCCTCAGGCTTTTCAGTGGCTGATTTTTGGAAGTAGATCACCAGACCATTCTTCCTAGTGTATCTTTGGCCAAAAGCTTTTCTGAAACCTGTTCACCATCATAGCAGTGTGCAAACCCCCACTGACAATTGGGTGGTGGCTCGGCATGAGACACACTGACCAGGAATAGAACCTCAGTCAACTTTCTAGGAAGCAAGAATTCCACCACTGACCCACCAAAGCCCTCATTTAACAACTAGAGTAAGATCATTTATTCAGTGCTGGGATTCAGAATATGGTAGCTTTGCCATTAACCCGACAAACCAAGTGATAGTACACTTGAAGGAGTTATGCACCTTGAGGTGGTCCAAACAGCTGTACCCACAGGACAACACTCCATTATGCCCGAAGAGATTAGGAGAATTCAAATCAGAACACAACTGAAGGCACAGGATCGGTTGATTTTCTTGATACATTCTGGGATTTCAATCTCTGAAGCCCCAGATTTACCCTGATTGTTTGTGTGACGCACATTTGTGATGTTTCTCTATACAGGTGCACCTGAGACTCTCAATAATAATTAGTCATCTTTCCTTACCAAAGTCAGTGATGTTAAAATTAACTCTGTATTCTTCTTTCTTTTCTTTCTTTCAGAACAAGCTTGCCCTCCCCTATGTTTTCCAGAAATGACTTCAGTATCTGGAGTATCCTCAGGAAATGTATTGGAATGGTAATTAATGATCAGCTTTGACATACAACTTTAAGGCAATGCATGTCTAAATGTATTGGAATGGTAATTAATGATCAGCTTTGGAATGCAACGTTAAGGCAATGCATGTCTAAGTGTACATCCTTTGGAAAAGGATCCTAATGTCTGCATAAAAGTCAGGCACAGTGTGTTTATGCCATTTAATATGTCTTTAATGTGACTGACTCTTCACTGTAAGAAAGGAGGAAAAGACTTTTTCAGTTATCAAACCACATTTGTATTTCCCCCCAGATATGAAGGGCTTCCAAAAATTCATGGAAAATGGAATTAAAAGATGTAGATTTTTCCATGAACATTTTAAAGCCCCCTCATCTGCTAGAAAGGAGCTCTGGTAGCATAGTGGTTATGAATCGAGCTGCGAACCGCAAGGTCAGCTGTTCGAAACTACCAGCTGTTCCTCAGGAGAAAGATGAGGCTTTCTGCTCCCGTAAAGATTTACAGCCTCGGAAACCCTGTACAGGGTCTCTGTGGGTCGGAACCGACTCCACGGCACATAACAACAACAACAACATCTACTAGAAATTATCTCAAAAGGAAAATTAACTCCCCCCAGTGTAGCATGTAATTTCACTTTAAGAGTTGGTGCACAGACCAAGATTCTGTCCTTTGAATTTGTGAGTGTGGTATATTAAATATTTGGACTATGTCTCTGCATGCTGCATGGTTATCTGTATAGGTGGGTATGATTGATTATCATGTAAATCCTTGAATTCCCTTTAGAATTGAGTGAAGTTTCTTACTTCTTCCTACATATAATAAGCAAGAGTAATGAAAATTTAAAAACACAAGGCCTCTTAAACTAATAAAGATATTACCTTTTGTCATTTTGCAACTCCTTGTGCACCTGACCATGGTTTCGGAACTTCCCCGGCCTGGAAGCATAATCAGCCTTTAAACATTTTCATTCCTTGCTTGAAACCTTTTCAACTAATGATTTATCCACTTGGGCATTTTCCAAGGTCCTGGTTCTCTAGGTGGGGCTTTGTAATCTGAGACTTACTAAATATATTTCCAGGGAGCTCATCCCAGAAGCATTCATTTTGATCAGATGTTTTCTGAATCCTGTGTAAGCCAGCAGAGATTTGCAGTCAGTTCTGTAGGTAGGATCAGCATTGGACTTGGAACCACAGGTCAGCAGGTCAAACCCACCAGCTGCTCCTCAGAAACCCTATACAGGGTCACTATGAGTCAGAAGCAACTTGATGGCAGTGGGCTTTAGTCTTATTTTAGTTATAGTAGGATTTATCATGATAACCAAATGTGTTTTTGTAATTTAAAGACAAAAGAAGTAATCTTTACTTATCTTCTACATCAGTGTTTTTCAAACTCTTAGTGAAGGTATATTGATTACTGTGCTCCAGTAGGCACATATGTATATGGTGGTGGTGGTTGTTTACACCGACTCATAGCGATCCTGTATAGGGTTTCCGAGGCTGTAAATCTTTACAGAAGCAGAAAGAAAGCCTCATCTTTCTCCTGTAGCATGTCTGGTAAATTGAAACTGCTGACCTTGAGGTTAGCTACCCAACATGTAATCTACTACACTACCAGGGCTTCTTAAATATGTGTACAAGGTGTATATAAAAATGAAAACCAACTTCACTCAAGAATCTTTGTGGTTACTACAAATTATACTTTTTATCTTTTAAAACAATAATGCTGACTCCAGCTTACCAAATGGATTTCACAACCTGCTAGTGAATTGAACCCACAGTTTGGAAAGCACTGTTGGAAATTACCACATCTGCCTAAAATGATTTGGTCAAGAGAGTTTGTGTACAGATCTGAGGCCTGGATTATGAGCCGTTTGTGCACTTCTCTTGCCTGAGTGCAGCTCCCCCCATCTCCTGTTTCACTGGGTGTTAGCTTTAGCAGTGGTGGCACGAATTCATTCAGGCTGGTGACCAGCAATCTGTCTCATTTGTGCCTAAAGCAGATATCCAGTCTAAATTAAGACGAAGCTTGCTTTTATAAAATGAGAAGTGATGTTATGTTGAATTGCACCTGCTAGCGTAGTGGTTACAAGTCGGTCTGCTAACCTCAAGGTCAGCAGTTCAAAACTACCATTTGTTCTGTGGGAGAAAAGAAACCCTATGCAGGGTTGCTGTGAGTAGCAACCGACTCTGTGGCACACCACCATACTTTGAAAGGGAGTCCTGATGTGGTGCTGTAGGATAAGCACTGGACCACAAGATCAGTTTGAACTGCAAGGTTGGTGGTTCAAACTCACCAGTCGCTCCTAGGAAACCCTATGCAGGGTTGCTAAGAGTTGGAATGGACTCTACAGCACTTAATAACAACAACAGTTTGAATGATACTTTGTTTTTCTAGAATAGTTGTCTTATTTTTTTTAGATGCTTAACTGTATGAGCAAATAAACACTTAATGAGTCATAAACAAAACAAAGCAAATAAAAGCAGAGCTGTTTAGGTTGATAGGACTCCGTGGACTGAGCTTTGAAACTTGCATCTATAGAACTTCCACAGGAGAGAGCACCACAGGGAAAGTAACAGGTTTGGAAACTCATCTCTGCTGTGGTTCTCTAATGAACAGGATTTAGTACAGCACTTTCTAATGTGGATCCAAGGAAATCATTGAACTTTGGGCACCATCCACTGTAGGAGGACTCAAAAAGTATAACAACAGAGACTCACCACAAGGTGCATCTCAGGGGAGAAAAGCATCTACGTGTCCCATGGGTCTCTAAAAGGTTAGACCACTCATTGCATTTTCACAATTCAACTCCATTTCTCACTAATAGTTCACTCCAGATCATCTTGGTCTGGGTAGATCTCAGTTACAAAAGCCACGTAGTAAACCGTCTTCAGCTGTCTCTACTCCAGATTCCTGGGTTTTTTATTTGGTAAGAATCAAGTCTCAGAAGCAGCAGAGGAAATGTGATTTGGAAGCATAGCTTTTCAAACCGTCCCTCAGACCATTGCTGTAAACTTGAGGAGCATGTCAGGTTAGAGGGAAAGGTGTGAGCCTCCTGCAGGTGCCAAGTTCATAGTGCTATACTGAACAGAGGTCCAGTCCCAAGTCTGAGATAATTTATGCCCCTGATTAATGTTGTGATGATGCAGGTTCATGCTGTCATGTTGTCATTCAAAATATATTGTTGTCGAGTTGGTTCCGACTCATAACAACCCTGTACAGGGTTTCCGAGGAATGGCTGGTGGGTTTGAACTGCCAACTTTGTGGTCCATTGCTTAGCCTACAGAGCCACACCAGGACTCCATTCAAAATGTTGTTGTTGTTACATGCTGTTGAGTCAGTTCCTACTCATAGGAACCATGTATAGGGTTTCCAAGGAGTGACTGGTGGATTTGAACTGCCGACCTTGTGGTGCACAGTCCAGTAGTGATCCTACAGCGCACACCAGAAGTCTTATTCAAAATATATGGCCCTTTAAAACTCCTGATAGATGCTTGTCCACCTGAGATGGCCGAGGAATGCTTTTGTGTTAATCAGGAAAGAAAGTCAGGGTGTCTTCCTGGGACACTCGCTGCCCATGAAACCACTGCCCCCTCTCCATCCAGACTCACCCTACCCCCACCTCCTCCACTTAGAATGCATGAAGATTTCACTTTGCTTTTTTCTGAAAATAATCTAGAGACTTCGATCTCAAAACCTAAGACATCCTTGTCTTCATCAAATCTATTTTGGACCAGATTGCATTACCAAAATTTTGGGTTATGCTATATAAAATGAATACTTATTTACATAACTGGAATTCAATCTTAAATCTGTGATTGAAGCTTTTACCCAAACAACAAAAATCCCAGCCCCATAGACGTTAATACTGATGTTGGTTAATGAAAATCTTTGGTCCTTATGTTCTTTCTCCACATGTCCCTTTGTTGAAGAACTCTTTAGTTTCATAATCCCATTGTCCTGTTTCCCTGATTTCTTCCTCCTCTCCTCTCCCATCCCTTTGCTCTAATGCCTGTCTCCGCAGGACTCACGCAGAATTTAGGTCACAGATGTTCAGGCCAGGACTAGGGTGAGGCAGGCCAGGCCCCCAGGTGCAGAACTGGGGGCAGCATTTACACTCAGGGCCATGCAGCTGTTTGTTAAATATCTGGGAGTAGTAGACTGTAGTGTTCAGTTAGTGTTGTTAAATGTTGAGTCCATTGCAACTCATAGTGACCCTGTGGAGAGTTTCTGAGAAGCAGTTGATGGGTTTGAACTGCCAACCTTGCGTTTAGTAGTCCAATGCTCATCCTACAGAAACAAAAGTCTGGTATATTGTAAAAAATGGCTTTTCACAGTAAAAAGTGTTTATATCACTCTTTTAAAAAATATCTAGTGGAATCTAAATACTATAGAGATTTTATTGCCACTTTCAGTAACAATTTTATCCTTATTTTTTTATTAGTTGTTAAGGACTAAAAGCTCTTGCTGTTATTAACAGATAGAATTTAATTAATAGAGGAGTTTTATGGAGTTTTTTTTTTAAACTCTGGCTATGCTGTTCAGTTATTTGACTCCTTCCCAGATAATAACATTAAAAATATTCTATGATTTTATAAGTTCTTCAGTGTTATTGAAAGCGAAGATTTAGAAGTACCTAACTTTGTTGTAGGTGACCCCTCGTCTCAGAATATGGCAGAGGAACTCATCGAGTCACCATTCATAAACCTGTTTACTTTCTCTCAGGTGGACCTTGCAATACTGAAAATAGACTGGGAAAGTCGAAATATTTTTCAATGAAACTAGAATATTGCCAAAATATTTCTATCTCATTATGAGATAAAAACGTATTTTCTTCAGAACTTTGGATTTAGCTCATTCAGTTGATGTAAGATGTCTACCGTATAACTTCCAGGTCAGTGTTATGATGAGACTGGTCTCCAGGTCAGATTGACTGTCAGACACAGAAGCTTGATGTCATTTTTGAACTCAGACAAAGTGCCACTGTGACAGCCAGCCCATTTTTTTCATTAGAAATCTAAGATAAATAATAAAGCTAGATAAGATTTGGACCGTTGCCACATCTGATATTTTATAAATACTGACTTTAGAGTCAAAGGATAGAAGAGCAAGAAAGTTAAATAAAATTTGGTACCTCTGAACACCCACACTTGTAGATAATACCCAACTTTACCTGGCTTCAATGACTGGATTATCAGGGCTCAACTAGAAGAAGAAAGAAGAGGAAAAAAAAAGTGTTCTCATACAATTTGATGAACTTGACCTACACCTATGGATGCAGTAGCTCAAAAGAGGGAACAAATCATTACAACAATGATCACTTCCACCCCCTCCACATACACAGTAGACAGGGATGGGCAACTTGGACATTGGCTACCCAAAGTGGGGGGCTACTAAAGCAAGAAGTGACTGGCTTACAAGCTTTCAAGAGGGA
>NW_006408533.1:1432710-1436320 GCF_000296735.1 Chrysochloris asiatica | reverse complement strand
CTGAATTCAGAACATGTCAACACATATTAGAAAATCCTGCTTCTACTGTCTTGTCTTTCCCTTAACTCAAGCAGGAATGGACATGGATTCATTTAAGGCCATCCATGCCCATGAGTCACCAGAAAAATCTTCGTGTAACTCAAGGAAATGCAGTTTGAAGAATGCTGATCTGGTCCAAGCTCCAGCCAGTGTTTGAATTCTTCTTTGGTTAAGTGCCTCCAACACGAGGGAAAATGTCTATAGCATTGGAGGCTGTGAGACGCAGCAATCTCCTGGAGACTAACTCCAGTGTCAGGTTGGTCTTACAGCTCCAGCCAAGAAACAGACCCACCTGCTACCAGCCTTTCCCCTCAGTGAAGACCCCAGAGTTCAGCTGCCTGGGTGGGGATGCTGCAGCCTAGCTATGTCTTGGTAACAGAGCAAACAGAGTGAGCCAAAACACCCAAGATGATTTTCTCTCCGTAAAGCAGATTTTATGTATGTGCCCATATCCAGGTTCCCATTGGTAGAAACCAGTGGTAGAACTCACATTTACACAACATTACTCAACATTTCAGTTGAGATCAAACTTGACCTGGTGCTCAAGAGAAAAAGCAGCACTCCCTCTCTCTCTCTCTCTCTCTCTCTCTCTCTCTCTCTCTCTCATTTTCTTTTCTCCTCAGTCTATCAGCTGATAAGCAGTTGCAATTAAGAGTTTCTTCAGTTTCATCATTTGTTGCTATTAATTTGCAATAGATAAATTTAAACTTTGCTTTTATCTGGGTCACAAGATAGAATGGCCTGGCATAAATATTTAATTTTTCCAGCTGCCTGAAGGTCTCCATGATAGAGTATCCTTGTTGTTGTTGTTGTTAAGTGCCTTCGAGTCGGAGCCGACCCTAACATTTTCCCCTGAAACTTGGCCCCCATCACATGCATTGTTGCTTTTCCTATTATTGAAATATGCACGGTTGTACACAGTAGCTAAAGAATGCAGCACTAAGCTTCATTGCACTGGAAATAAAAACGGTGTCTCTGTGAGTTTCCAAGAACCCTGACAGGGAAGGAAATAAAATGTAGTTTGCATCACTGAGTTTGTTGTTACCCCTCCAGGGAACTGAAGACATTAATTATTTAAATAATTGTAAGATTCCTTTTTAATAGCTGCAGACTGATAGAGACAATGAAATTGTCAGTCTACTACTACATTTGAGAATCGGATTTCATACTCCTCTGGGACATCTGGATTGTTTCTTATGGAAATCTAGATTTATGTGCATTTGCTCTCTTATTCTTTCTCTCTTCCTTCTCCTTCCTCTAAGCCTTATTTGACTTAGATGTGTACCTTTTTGTTCCCTTAAATGCTTACATTCTGAGTTGCTAAAAGAAATGGAAAGATGTTTGCTTATTCTAGATTATAAAACTGTATCCAAAGAGAC
Organism: Chrysochloris asiatica; assembly: GCF_000296735.1. Lineage (NCBI taxonomy): Eukaryota > Metazoa > Chordata > Mammalia > Afrosoricida > Chrysochloridae > Chrysochloris > Chrysochloris asiatica. The sequence continues at coordinate 1,434,902 of NW_006408533.1, read as the reverse complement.
TTTACTTTGTAGAATTTTAGGAGCTTCTCTAATGATTGAGAAATAATCTACCCATTTAATTGTTGGCAAAAACATATCCTATACAGTGATCTCCAGAGTTTAGGCCACACTTTTTTTTTTTTTAACCTGATCATTTCGGTGAAGTCTCACCAACTGGTTGGAACAGCCAGTGTCCTTGTGTTGTGTGTTTTCCCATGGAGAGATAGGCAAATACAGGGCAGCATATGCACACTGTTACTTTAGATTTGAAGGATGACTTCTGCAGACTTGGATTACAGAGCCAGCAAAGCAGAGCCACTTTGATGGAAGCACTCCCATCCTATCTAATCACCTTCCTTAGGGAAAGGCTAAAATGTTACGTCACCCCCCCAGCACCTCTTATTTCCTAAGGGAGCATATTATGGTCCTGGTAGTATTTCTCAGCAAATCCAAAAGCAAACTTACAGGTAATTAAAGAAACAAGTCTCAGTCTGCTCTGTGCACAGCAAAGTGAAATGTGGAAAATAGGATGGGAGCTGGGCTTGACGTATCCTAGTCTGTGTCATGTTCAGTGATGAGAGTGGTCCCCAGGTTCTGGTCACCAGGTAGCAAACCCTTGGTGCCATGCTTCTGGTAATGAGTAACTCGTAAGCAGGAATTTCTGAGCACTAAAACCATGTGGGAGTCATGTCTGACTTCACAAGAAGGAAGGAGAATCAAACTCAAAATCAGCCCGAGGCCAATTCCTACGAAGCAGAAATCAGACATGCTTCTACCCTACAACCTTCGTTTTACCCTTTTCTGACACCAACCATTCATCCTTCAGCACTCTCTGCTTCACATCTGGGTTCAACAATCCATTGCAATGGTCACATAAAACTCATAATAATACCCAGGAATACGGAGTTTATTAGGGATGTGAACAGGGTACAATTCAGGATCAAAACCAACTCAAGGCACAGTATTTCTCTCTTTTTTCTTGATGGTCTCTGCCTCTGAGATGGCTCGTTTTAAGCCTAACTGGAGGGCAAAACTAACCAATCTCAGTCTTAAGAGTCCTGTAGACCTTGTTTTCATGGTCCCACCCAGTCACTTGGTGGGAATTAAGACAACTTTGACTAGAAAAGCCGTATCAAGTCAATTCAAGGCACCACACAGGAGATCCCGACAGGCTGAGACTTTGCAAAGAATAAGTACCCTTCCCTGGAGGTCTGAGGCCAGAGGCCATGCTGCTTTCTTAGAAGCTTCTCTAAAGCTTGGCCAGTCATGGGATTGGTGAAGTGACCCTGTGAAGCCCAGGAGGACTTGTAGATCATGTATGTGTTATCAGTAACAATAACAGCCAACATGTATTGCCCACTTCATGTATGCCTTGCTTTGTATGAATTCACTGTGAATACACTAGTTTAATCATTGTCAGCTCCTTACAAGGCAGGTCATGAAAACATCCACCCCACGTTGATAGGGTGGGTAAAGGATTTGCTCATGCAGTAGGTGGTAGAACTGGGATTTGAACCCAGGCATATGATTTCAGGGCCCATGCTTCTAACCACGTCCTTGACTTTGTTGCTCCTCTTACGCCTTCTGACCACTTCCGCTCTAACTTTCTCTGGTGCCGTTTACAATGAGTAGAGTATATGTTGTAAAGTAAGTCCATTGCTGTGGTACAAGGCTGTTAACTTCTCCCCGCTTCCTTCCTCTGGCCAGTCTGGAAATGTTAGATTTGAAAATAAAATGGCTGACTGTAGTCCTGATTAGAAAAACAGTACCTGTTCATCTAAAAATTTTTAGAAAAACAAAAAGGAGATAATTTAAATAACCTATGTTACCAATTCTTAAAGATGACCACTTTTAACTTTCTGGTGTTTCAGCCTTCTTATTTATCTGTCTATGTATATAAAAGCATATTTTATAAAATTAGACTCTTTTTTTTTGAACATGTCACTTAGTTAGTAACCTACATTTTTCCTCAATACGTTGTCATGGTAACCATTGTTCATCTCTGAAAAGAGTATTTTGTCTTCAAGAGGCCTGTAAGCAGGAGACAGGGCATTGCCGTACCATGTGGTAAATGCCTGGAGAGGAATGCAGTAGGCTGGCGGGGCACACAGATGTGAGGGGATGAGGATGCAGGCAGGCACAGGGTGGAGTCCTGGCCCTCCTTCAGGACTTCTCCTGCTGTACACCTGTCATCAGCAAGAGAGCTCCTGAGA
>NW_006408533.1:1409641-1431073 GCF_000296735.1 Chrysochloris asiatica | reverse complement strand
ATTTTTTCTTCAGTTCTCCCAGCTTGAGAAATGCTGACCGTGTTCTTCCCTTTTGGTTTTCTAACTCTAAATCTTTGCACATTTTATTATAGTATTTGGCTTTATCTTCTCGAGCTGATCTTTGAAATTTTCTGTTCAGCTCTTGCAGCAGGTGATAGGAACTCATTATGTGATCACGCGGTTAGCTTTGAGCAATAGATTCTGGTACCCCAGGGGTTTGAGGGAGAATGAAATCAGTGAGTTCTAGACTAGTTGAGGGAGCAAGATGGATGAATTCCTAGTACTGCTACAAGAAATTGCCACAAACTGGGTGGTTTAAAACAACAGAAATTAACTTTCTCATCTTTCTGGAGGACAGAAGTCTGAAACCAAGATGTTGGCAAGATTGGTTCCTCCTGCAGACTCTGAGGCAGAACCCGTTGCAGACATCTCTCTGAGCTTCCAGTGGGTGACGACAGTTCTCGGCCTTCCTGGCCTGTACATGCCTTACTCCAGTCTCTGCCTTGATATTGCCGACTTCTCTGAGTCTCTGTGTTTTATGTTCTGTCTCTTATAAGCATACTTTCTCCAGATTTTGTTGTTGTTAGGTGCCATCGAGTCAGTACCCATTCATAGTGACTTTATGCACAACAGAACAAAACACTCGGCCCGGTTCTATACCATTCTCACAATCCTTGTTAAGCTACAGCCCATTGCTGCTACCACTGAGCCAGTCCATCTCACTGGGGGTCTTCCTCTCTTCCATTAACCCTCCACTTTACCTAGCATGATGTCCTTCTCCAGGGATAGGTCCCTCTGATAATATGTCTAAAGTTTGAGAGACGAAGTCTCATCATCCCGGCTTCTAGGAAGCATTGTGGTTATACTTCTTCCAACACAAGTTTGTTTGTTTTTCTAGCAGCCCATGGTACTTTTAATATTCTCAAACATAGTCCAATATACTCTTGTATCAGTCCTTATCTTATTTACATCTGCAAAGGGCCTATTCCTAAATAAGGTCATATTCTGAGGTTCTGGTGGACATGAATTTAGGAAAGACACTAATCAGGCCACTTTCACGAAACCTGAACTGGGCCTTGAAATATCGGAACAATGTAGAGGTGTTAAGGGAGAAGGGAGGGAATTCCAAATACAGATTGGGGATGGTGATGAGCGCAGTAGGTACTCATTTAAGTATTTGTTGAATGAACATGACTAGGTCAAAAGCAATGCACTTCGCTTTGGGTTTAAAAAATCCTGACTCCTTGCATCATTGCTGAGAAGGTAAAACATTTATCTTGGTGATAGCTGTCAAAATTTTAAATGATCGAGAAATCCCTCTTAGAGGAATCCAGTTTAAAGCAGCTTTTTCTTGTCTTTTAGGATATATAATACTTTGTGATGTATTTCTGTTTGAACTATTTTTATTTTTTTAATTGAACAAGCACAAAGAGCATGTACTGATGTGCCCAGAACTGCTCTGTGTGCTTTGCAAATATTAATTCACAAATCTTTTAACAGTGCTTTGTGGTTGCTACCATTATATGAATCCCATGTTATTGATAAAGAAAGAGGCACAGGGTTTCGCTTCACCAAGCTTATGTGGAGAGTGAATGGCAGAGCCAGCAATGAAACTTGAATCTTATTCAGTGGTTTTACCATTCTGCTATCTGAAAGTTACAAAGAACCTGATAGCGCACATCTATGTCCACAGAAAGACCTCCAAATTGAACAAAGCAATTCATGGTCAGTATGTAGAACTGACTCCATTAACAAAACAAAACACAGTAAGATGTATATAGGAGCAGATACATAGATACATAGGAATGTATTCTAAACAGTTGATGGTGCTTTGCCCCTGGGGAGAAAAGTAGGGAGAGAATTAGGCATTTTCATGTATTTGTATGTTATTAAATTTTATACAAAACATATTTTACTCTTCAAGTCTTTAAAAAGCAAACAAAACAATAAAGGTAGCTTTTAAGTTCAAGAAAGTCTTGTTACTAGTTGCTATTTATCTGGGGCATCTCAATTAAGACTTGCCTTTTTAGTCCCAATTGTTTTGACTTGTCCCCAACAATGGACTTCTGGGTAATAAGATCTTAGGGCAGACTTAGTTGAATCTTCTTTTCTTTATCTCTGTTCTCCTTAGTCTCCCTAGAAAGTCAGCAATTAATCTACCATTTACTTTAATTGGGTTGAGCCGCTACATGTTTGTCATTGTTCCACAGTATTATATTATAGATAATAAATAAGCTTATTTTCTTTTTAATATGCTATAGTTGCAGTTTTGTGCAGGATGCATTATTTTTGATTGTGCAGGTCGGTAAGATATGGATATTCGTGTTGAAAGAGAAACTATGTGATATTTAGTCCTGACCATGTGGCTTTAGCCGGCAACCTTCAGGAAAGACCCTGGTTCTAAGGAAAAGTTAAATAATGTAAGGTAGATTGTTGGGAAGATAAACAGAATGTTCCCTCTACTAACCAGAGAATGCGAAGCTAAGTTTATTATTTGCTGAAATCTTGAAAGGACCTGCGGTATTATTACTATTCATGGCATGTAGTGAACAGTATGTTCAGGCCGGAGACACTTGCCCTATCACTGAATCATTATTTCTTACTATTTCAGAGGGACTGGTTCTTTAGTTCAGGAAGACATTTGTCAGTTTTCAGTATCAAAACAGTTATACAATTGGTTTCTCGTTCTCCCATTTGACCCCCCCAAAGAGACCACATTAAAGGAGATTATGGTTTACATCATTAAGCTGGAGGAGGCCCACTAACATACCTCAGAAATGGACTGAAATTTCTTCTGGAAAAATACCTTTAAGAATGGTTTTAGCTTTTTGTGCCCACATCGTCTTCATACCCCATTTCCAAATTCCAATCTAAGGCAGCCCTGTTAGTAATCATCATTGCATGCACACTACCAGATTGTAAGCTCCTTGGAGTAGGAGAGTATGTTTGTGTCGTCTTCGTATTCCCTTCCGGATTTACACCAACATGCTTTGTAGTATTCGATGATCTGGAAAGATTCATGTGATAATTAAATGGCATGGGTTGCTATTTTCTGTTAACCTCCTTCCAGGAGCATGGTGTGCAAAGCTAGCAGATAAATTGACTATGTGTATTGGACATAACATTTAGCATTTTCTTGTTCAATAGGAATTATCCAAGATCACGATGCCAGTTATATTTAATGAGCCTTTGAGCTTCCTCCAGCGACTAACTGAATATATGGAACACACATACCTCATCCAAAAGGCCAGTTCTTTCTCTGATCCTGTGGAAAGGATGCAGGTATGTACCAAACACTGCAAATGGTTTCAGTGACTCCCTGCCCATATGTTCAAAATGAGCATCTAGTTCAATGTGAGGCTCGAACACGTTCTCAAACTTAATCAGCATGTTTGGAGTGTCCCCTGCTTCCAATCTGCCATCTTCTAGTTACAGTGCCTCTAGAGAGGAAAGACAGATGAGAAGTAAAAGAAAAGCAGAAACCAGTGCATAAACCAAACCTGGATATTGTTTAGCTGTTTCTAAATCTTAACTTTAGAAACTATCATTAGAGTGCTTGTTGTTATTGTTAAATGCCATCGAGTCGGTTCCAACTCATGGCGGGCGACCCTGGATCGAGTTTCTGAGGAGCAGCTGGTGGAGTTGAACTGCTGACCTGTGGTTCAGCAGGAAAAATTCACCCTTTCTCCTTTCAGAATTTCTTAAGAGTGTTTCCAAGAAGAAATGAACACACACACGTGTGTGTGTAAATATATACGTGTTTTTGCTTCTGTGTGTGTATAAATATACAAAGGGACTTTTTAAAGTTTGTGGAAAAGAGAATTGAAAAATAATGGAATATTTCCAGGAACTTTTTAAAATCCTCTTCCTTACATGTTGTTGTTAAGCGCCTTCGAGTAGATCCAAACTCATAGTGACCCTGTATAGGGTTTCTGAGGAGCAGCTGGTAGGATGGAACTGCTGACCTTGTAGTTCAAAGTTCAGAGCTGTTCCTACAGCGCCACACCAGGAGTCCATATACATAGTGCTGGACATTACAGCAAAATACAAGGACCTGAACTTCTGAATAGAAGGTCTTTGTTTTATGTCCATGGATGAGTTTGATAACTGAGTACAGGGAACTCATTGTTCCCCTCGAAACAAAGCAGTTAGTCGTATTCTAAACAGAATCTTTCTGTTTTCCTCTCAGTAACTTAACTACTTCCTAACCTCGCTAGACCCGACATCATTTCATTGTTTTGTATCTCTTATCTCCTAAAAATGTACTTTTTAAAATATGCAAATGAATTAATAGTACTTTGGGGGCTTGAGAATGTTTTTTAAAGTCCTTTAGAAAACTTGTCTTAGTCGTAGGCTTTTGTACAAAATCTCATTGGGCAGTAGCATAGAAAAAGAAATTAATTTTCATTTAAAAAACCCAGGTTTCCCTATTTAGATGTTAGAGCCATATTTAAATTCCAAAGTAATTAAACTCCTTGAAATTATTTTATAAATCATAGTCCTCAAAAAAAGTCACTTCCTAAGAGGGTAAGGGAGTGCTGGGCAGTGTCTGACCTGTTCTAATGCTCTGTCCCCCAGTGTGTTGCAGCGTTTGCTGTGTCAGCTGTGGCTTCTCAGTGGGAACGGACTGGCAAGCCTTTCAATCCACTTCTGGGAGAGACTTACGAATTAATTCGGTGAGATCCTTTCAGTACATTCCAGATGGATAGCTGGATTCACATGGTTTATATTGCTTTTGAAGTCAAAAGGAAATTATTAGACTTTGAGCATCACCAAAACAATTTTGAATGGTTGGCGTAAGATCACAATCTTGATGCTTGTTTCTGTGCTGTTCACTTATTATTTGGGAGGCTATCATTTTGAAGCATACCTAAAAAGAACCATTATGAAAAGTAATGAATCACAAAGGTTTCAGTGGTGCTGACAGTATAGTACTTACCACTCTCTTTTTCTCCATACACAGCTTGTAAGACATAGCTGCATTGTTTTTTGTGACCATATGCATATTACAGTATGTCAGCATAAATGTCTTCAGTTCCATAAAGGCAAAGCAATGCATCTACAGTGCAGCTGTTGTTGCCTCCTCCAGCCAATGTCGTGTTTACACACATATAAGGGAACTCATTTGGCTCTAACTTTTCTGTATCCTCTGCACAAGTTTTCATCATATTTATTGCCTACCTATTTGAAAGTGAACACTAGATTTCTCCAAATATAAATGGAACACTGCATTTTAAATTCACATGGGTAATATTACTAATTCATGAAGATCAGCCAAATTCATTTGAATTATTTTGATGTGTTCAAATAGATAGAATTATTTTTAAATTATATAATTATAGCACTCACCTGTCAGTTTGTTGTACTGTGGTGGCTTGTGTGTTGCTGTGATGCTGGAAGCTATGTCACCAGTATTTTAAATACCAGCAGGGTCACCTGTGGTGGACAGGTTTCAACAGATCTTCCATACTAAGACAGACTAGGAAGAAGGAGAGATGGACCACTTCTGAGTGATTGTTATTATGAAGTGCTGTCACATTGGTTCTGACTCATAGAGACCCTGTATGATGTTTCGGAGAAGGGACTGGTGGGTGTCATCCAGCCTTGTTGTGGTCCTGTGGCTGTCTTACAGTGCCACACCAGGACACCAAAACCTTTATAAATCACAGTGGAATACAGTTAAATATAGTGCCGGAAAATGAGCCCCTCAGGTTGGAAGGCATTCAAAATAAGACTGGAAAAGAGTTGCCTCCTCAAGTAGAGCTGACCGCAATGGTGTGATTAGAGTAAAGCTGTCAGAACCTTCATTTGCTGATGTAGCATAACTCTAAATGGGAAGAAGCAGCTGCAAATATCCATTAATAATTAGAACATGTAATAAGTATGAATCTAGGAAAAATAAAATCATCAAAAATGAAAAGGAATGCATAAATATTTAGCTCACTGGGCATTAGTGAGCTAAAATGGACTGCTATTGGCCATTATGATTCGGAAAAGCAAATCAAATGATTTTGTAAATTTTTTTGAGGTAGGTTTACTGTGCCTAGAATGACAAATTGAAGAAGAGTGGTGTGACATTCATCATTTAAAAAAGCATTTTAAGATCAGTCTTGAAGGAAAATACAGTCTGTGATAGGATAATATCCATACACCTAGAAGAAAGACAAATGAATACCACTGTTATTCAAATTCACGCACCAACCACTAACGCCAGTCATGATGAAATTGAAGAATTCTACCAATGTCTTCAGTCTGAAATTGATCAATCAAGATGCACTGATAATTACTGCTGATTGAAATGTAAAAGATGGAAGTAAAGATCAGTTAGGCCTGGTGATAGAAATTATGTTGGAGATCATATGATAGAATTTTGCAAGACTTAATTCATTACAAATACCATTTTTCAACAACATAAATGGACACTATGCACATGGACCTCAACAGATGAAATATACAAGAATGAAATCAACTACTTCATAGGAAAAGATGTTGGAGAAGCTCCCCATTATCAGCCGAAACAAGGCCAGGGGCAGAATGGTGGAACAGACCACCAATTGCTCATATGAAAGTTCAGGCTGAAGCTGAAGATAATTAAAATAAGCATATGAGATCCAAAATATGACCTTGAATATGTTGTTGTTATGTGCCGTGGAGTCGGTTCTGACTCATAGCGATCCTGTACAGGGTTTCCGAGGCTGTAAATTTTTACAGGAGCAGAAAGCCTCATCTTTCTCCCGAGGAACAGCTGGTAGTTTCAAAATGCTGACCTTAAGTTTCGCAGCCCGATTCGTAACCACTACGCTACCAGAGCTCCTTGAATATATCCCACCTAAATTTGGAGGCTGTCTCATGAACACATTGATGCATTAGACATTAATGACCCAAAACTAGAAGAGTTGTGGGATGACCTCAAGATCATCATCCATTGATGATGCTTTGGGTAGTACTGACAAAGGACCTATACAAAGAAAACTACAAAACACTACTATAAGAACCCAGAAGAGACAAAAATGGAAGACTATACCATGCTCCTGGATAGGAAAATTTAACATTGTGAAAATGTCAGTACTACCCAAAGCAATCCAGACTTGCAGATAGTACCCATTTGACTTAGCCTCAATGGTTTAATAATGAGAACTCGACTAGAAGAAGATATAAAAGAAAACTATTTTTGATAAAGCAAATGAGGATAAATTGCTATAATTTGATGAACTTGACATATATTCATGGAGTTAGTAGCTCAAAATCCAATAGAGAGAGAAGGAGTCTTCACATCAAGTATCAATGCTATCTCCTCTGCATACAGGATAAATAAGGACGGACAACTTAGACATTGGCTACCTAAAATGAGGGGGTGATAAAGGCACAAAGTGACTGGCATACAAGGTTTCAAGAGGGAATTTAGTTGGGAAAGATAGAGTCCCCACTGAATAGTTTTCATCCTACCTATGTTGGGTCTAGTAAAAAGAGATGGGGATAAGATTCTTATGATTCAGTAGTGAGTAATTGTTATTATGACTGTGACTGTCACAATTGTAAAGGTAGAAGTTTTGTAACAAAAATGGGGGAGTAGTTAATCTTATAGTCCAGGAACAGTACTCTAGGACCATCAAGGAAGAATAGCACAAGCAGAATACGAGACCTTATCCAGAGAAGCAGTGACACCAGAGATGGAGGCAGAGATGCGAACAATGGAGAGGGAGAAACTGAGAACTCTAGATTCATGGAAAGAGAGGGACTGCGAGCTGGCAGCCAGGAGGCAGACTTGCAGAATGTGCCCTTTGGTTGTATAAATTATTATATGTGCCTGAATGTTTAAAAGAAAGAAAGAACATTATCCATGAAAAAAGCAAAAGGTCATTGAAAAGACCAAAATGGATGTCTGAAGAGACTCTGAAACTTGCTATTGAGTCTAAAGAAGCTAAAGCAACTGGAAGAAAAAAGTAAAAGAGCTGAACAGAAAATTTCAAAGTGCAACTCAAGAAATCAAAATAAAGTATTATAATGAAATATACAAAGACCTGGAGTTAGAAAACCAAAAGGGAAGAACACAGTCAGCATTTCTCAATCTGAAAAAAACCTGAAGAAAAAAACCCAAGCATCAACTTAAAATATTGAAGGATTTTTAGGGACAGAATATTGAATGATGCAGGAAGCATCAAAAGAACTTGAAATTCATACACAAAGTCACTGTAACCATAAGGAATTGCTTGTGGTTCAACCATTTCAAGAGGTAGATAGCATATGGTCGAGAACCAATAGTACTGAAGTCCAAACTGCACTGAAGGCATTGGCAAAAAACAAGGTTCCAGGAATTGACAGAAAACAAATTGAAATGTTCCACCAAACTGATCGAACACTGCAGAAACTGAATCATCTATGCCAAGAAATTTAGAAGATAAGCTACCTGGCAAACTGATTGGAAGAGATCCATATTTGCAAAGAAAGGTGACCCAATGGAATGTAATAATCATTGGACAATATCATTAATATCATATACAAGTAAAAGTTTGATAAACATAATTCAAAAACAGTTGCAGCAGTATATTGACAAGGAGCTGCCAGAAATTCAAGCCAGATTCAGAGAAGACATGGAACAAGGGATATCACTGCTGATGTCAGAAAGATGTTCACTTGTGCTTTAATGAGTATGCAAAGGCTTTCAGCTCTGTGGATCATATCAAATTATGGATGACATTGTGAGAAATAAATGTCCCAGAATATTTAATTGTGCTCATGAGGAGCCTGTACATAGACCAAGAGGCTGTCATTGAAAGAGAACAAGGAGTTATGGAATGGTTTCAAATCAGGAAAGGTGTACACCAGGGTTGTATCATTTCACCATACTTATTCAGTCTATATAATGAGCAGATAATCTGAGAAAAACTGAATTACATGAAGAAGAACATGGCATCAGGATTGCAGGAAGACTCATTAACAACATGAAATATGCAGATCTGACACATCTTGCTTCCTGGTAACGAAAAGGACTTGAAATACTCAGCAATGAAGACCAAAGACTATTGCCTTCAGTATGTATTGTACCTCATTGTAAAGAAAACAAAATCCTTACAACTGGACCAATAAATAACATCCTGATAAACAGAGAAAAGGTTGAAATTGTCAAAGTCTTCACTTTTCTTGGATCCAAAATCAACACTCATGGAAGCAGCAGTCAAGTAATGAAATGATGTACTGCATTAGATAAATCTGCTGCAAACAATCTCTTTAAAGTGTTGAAGGACCAAATATATCAGTTTGAGGACTAAGGTGTGCTTGACCCAAGCCATGGTATTTTCAGTTGCCTCATATGCATGTGAAAATTGGACAATGAATAAGGAAGGTTGTAGCAGAGTCAGTGCATTTGATTTATGGTGTTGGTGAAGAATATAGAAAGTAGCATGGACTGCCACAAGAGCAAATCAGTCTATCTTAAAAGAAGTATAGCCAGAATGCTCCTTAGAAGTAAGGATGACAAGATTTTCTCTCTCGTACTTTGGACAAGTCGCTGGAGAAGTACATCATACTTGGTCAACTGAAGGGTCAGGGTTCAAGAGGAAGACCCTCAATGATAGATATTGGCACAGTGACAGCAACAGTGGGCTCAAACATAACAGCAGCTGGACTTGATGGCTCAGGACCAGGCAGTGTTTTGTTCTGTTGTGCATGGGGTCTCCATGAATCAGAACTGATTCAACGGCACTTATATTTAATTTTGTAGTTTGAGTTGCCTTTGTACAGTTTCTCCAACTCTTATATTAAGTTGTTCTTTCATCAGGGTAACAAAGAACTGTATTCTTTGTTCAACTTTTCTCTTTAATACTTTATTTTTTGACAGCAATAACAACCATGCACAAACTCAATAATAGAGTTAATTATAATGCTTTTTCCTTTTTTTTATATCACTTAAGAGATGACCTTGGATTCAGACTCATCTCTGAACAAGTCAGCCATCACCCACCAATTAGTGCATTTCATGCTGAAGGATTAAACAGTGATTTCATCTTTCATGGCTCAATCTATCCCAAACTCAAGTTTTGGGGGAAGAGTGTAGAAGCAGAACCTAAAGGCACCATCACCTTAGAGCTCCTTGAGTAAGTTGGAATCAAGCTGCCAAACTTTCCCCATAAATACCAACCATTAATCACATACACCTGCATACAGACCTGACCTTGGTCAAGAACTAGGGAGGGTGGTAGCTTCTATAACGTGTAAAGGATCTCTCTCCATTTAAGAGAATATGAGAACTATGGCAATCATCGTCATTCTTGAGTCAGAGTGTCTGCTAGAAGTTTAGCTTGATGTTTGACTCTGGTGTTTGGATTTGTCTTAAGACAGATTAACCACCCCATGACAGCGCATATGAAGCAGGCTTTATAAATCAGGAGGTCAATGTTCAGTCTCTATAGCCATCTTTTACAGCAAATTCATCATGAGAAATGTAAAAATCACAACTGTGCAGTGCATCTTAGATATGAGGGAAGTTGGACAGTCTCTCTTTTGCAATAGCAATATAAAGACTAGCTTTAACTTCTGTGAACTGGCAGTTGTTCCAGTTCACAGAGTAAGCACACTCTCCCTTGTCTCTCCCGCTGATTGCATGGAAAATCCTGCATGGTGGACAGTTGCAGTTTTTGAAAAATGAATGGTCACAGGCACACCGGGGAGAGAAATTAAAACCCAAAGATGGATTTTAATTTTGTTTGTTTGTTTGTTTGTTCTCCTTCCTGCGTCTCCTAACTGACCCAGAGCAGCCCAGATCCCAGAGCTTGGCTGAGGAGATGGACAGAAAACAGTTTCCTTACTCTCTCTGTTCTGAGTGGGTTCATCTCTTTAGCAGACCTGGGAAGATGGACCCTTGCAGGAAGGAGGAGAGGGTGGAAACTGCTGCTTTCTTTTTCCCTCCCAGCCTTACCCCAGGAACAGGCTCTTGTCCCGCAGATCCCCTCCACTGATGGTCCTGGTGGCAACAGCCCACTCTGTTACCCAAAGCACAGAAAAGCCCTTCTCCTGACTAGAAAAGCTGGGTACAGGAACCTGTGCTGATGGGGATCCTTGTTCCTTGGCTTTTCTTTTTCTCTCCTGTCACATCTTTGCCAGAAGACCAACCTAATGTTGGGAAATGCATGGCCAAACCGAGAGGTTGAAACCCCACCTACTAGCCAGAGGAGCTTCTTTCAGTCTTCCTACCTCTAATTTCACTTAGTTTTCACCAAGTTTTTGGAGCCTTACAATGAAGAAGTGTACAGTTTATTTGGAGCTTGATAGAAGTACTTACTTTTTAAATTAAACCTTCGCTTTCTCTGAAGAACCAATGAGGGTGGTGGGTCATTGAGTTAATGCCAGGAGAGCTGATATTAAACCCAGAACTGAGTGGGTGCTTTGGTACCCTGAGCGGTGGCATTTGAGAGATATACTTTTCAAATGAAATAAGACTTTTCACTTTGCGGTTATTTTGTAGACATGGTGAAGCATACACGTGGACAAACCCCACCTGCTGTGTACATAATATCATCGTGGGCAAGCTGTGGATCGAGCAGTACGGCAATGTGGAGATCACCAACCACAAGTGAGTCAGGGCGCATGCGCAGTCTTCCAGCTCTCATCACACCCATCCCGTGGACTCTCTTATTTTATAAAAACAAAAACAAACCAAGAATTATGTAGCACAGCACAGAGTAAATAGAAGCCCTCCAATGATGGGGGCTTCAGAACAGGTTTATTAGAGTTTCTGATAAAGATGAACTCTGAGATTCCCCAACTTGTGAGAATCTTAATTCCCGTCTCAGCTTTTTCTTCTGTTGGTTCGTTTGGGTTATCCAGGTTGTTTCTCCTAAAAGGAAGGGGGACCATGAGTTCAAAAGAGCTGAGTTCAAGTCTTACTTTGTGATTTTAGGCAAGCTTAATTTTTAAGTTTTATTCCTGCTAGAAAGGTTATCATAATTATTATTCTGTATTGGTGTTGAATGATGATCTGAATGTACTGTTTCTTTCATAGGACTGGGGACAAATGTGTATTGAATTTTAAGCCATGTGGCCTTTTTGGTAAGGAGTTACACAAAGTCGAAGGCTACATTCAAGATAAGAGGTAAAGTTTGTACATGATCGGTGTTGAGGGGCCTTGGGAATGCCTTGGGGTTTCAGTGGTAGAGTTCTTGCCTTCCGTGTGGGTGACCCAGTTCAGTTGCTGGCAGATGTACCTGGCATTCATCAGTGGAGGCTTGTGTGCAGCTCTGAAGCTGAGCAGGTTTCAGCAGAGCTTTGACACCAGTGTGAACTAGAAGGACAGGCCAAGTGCTCTACCAGGCGTCCAGTGAGAGCCTGTGGTTCACAGCTGGCCAGCCCTCAGCTGACCCTGGGGCTGGAGAAGCAGCAGTATGTGCCAGGGCCAATAGCAGTAGGTGGTCACTCACTAAAAGTCAGTATTCAAACCTGCTGATGTAATCTTACTCAGCAATACAGTGAAAATCAGTTTTTCTATTAAAAGAAATACCTATTTCTGTAAAATATCTGATTCTTAAAAATCTTTCTAATATGATTGGTGGTTATGTGCCGTGGAATCAGTGCTGACTCAAATCAACCCTGCATAAGGTTTCTGAGGCTGTAAATCTTCACGGGAGCAGAAAGCCTAATCTTTCTCCCGCGTTACAGCTGGTAGTTTTGAACCGCTGACCTTGAAGTTCACAGCCTGATTCGTAACCACTAGCGCTAGCAGAGCTCCTTCTAATATGATTGTTGTTATGTGCCGTGGAGTCGGTTCCGACTCATAGCGACCCTGTACAGGGTTTCTGAGGCTGTAAATCTTTATGGGAGCAGAAAGCCTCATCTTTCTCCCGCTGAACAACTGGTAGTTTTGAACTGCTGACTCTGAGGTTAGCAACCTGGTTCATAACCACTACGCTATCAGAGTTCCTTCCTAGTATGATTAGGTTTCATCATCTAGTATGATTAGAGTACAGCAAAAAGACCTGTTTTAACTGTTGGCTCCGCATCCATTTTTCCCGACAGCAAAAAGAAGCTCTGTGCCGTCTACGGGAAGTGGACTGAGTGTTTATACAGTGTGGACTTGGCCACTTTTGACGCGTACAAAAAAAATGATAAGAAAAATACTGAGGAGAAGAAGAACAGTAAGCAGGTGAATGCCCTTAGAGTGGTATCAAAGGAATACCCAGACTCCCACGTTTGTACTAATCCCGTTGGAGGTGACCTGTTTTTATTCATCCCAGTTTGACCTTTTTTGTTTTTTTTTTCTTATTGCCATTGCATAGAGGGTTTTTTCCCCCCTAGAATCTCTCTCCTCTTTTTAAAAATTGTAAATATGAAGGGCTTCAAAAGTTCATGGCGTAATGGAATTGAAAGATAATACAATTGTTCCATGAACTTTTTGAAGCTCTATCGTATACATTTAACAAACCAGTTGCCATCCATCCCAATATTTTTCACAGTGACATTAATGACGTTTATCACAGAGTTCAGCTGTCACCATTATCCATTCCCAAATGTTTCTGTCACCCTTAACAGAAGCGTGGTGTCCTGTGTCTCCTGAACAGGAAGTCCCCCTTCCCCATTGCCTCCTACACTGAGTCTCTTTCAGTCAAGCAAACATTTGACTTAACATTTACCACTTAACAATGTGGGTTTACTGTCCCATATAAAACTCTGATGGATGGGACTTGGAAACCTTTCAGGTAGCTTTGGAAAGTGGTAGTTCATTTTAGTGAGGCAAACTTTATTTTCTTCTTTTCTGTTTATGTGCATTATAAATTCAGCTCCTGTGGATATTGAAAATGTCCTAAAATGATCCTTTGCATGCTCATATTTGTTGATTGTTTTGCTTTTCCCTGTCATGAAGTCACTTCAGTTATGGTCATCACTCTTCTTCCCTTACTGAACTTTCTCTTTATGGGACAGTTAATATCCTGATAGATTCCCCGTGGGTCTGGCACATAGCTTCTTGCAGGATGGCCCCAAGAAGGCGCTGCAGTTCTGCAGTTCCACAGACTGGGCAGAAGAAGGGAGAGCGAAAGGAAGCGGGCATCTGTGTGGACAGGAAGCATTTGTGTTGAGTCCTGATTGCCCCCAGTAACTAGGAGAGCACAGACTCTGGGTTAGGATCCTGTCTCCAGCATTCATGACTGGAGTTCTGTCATGTACAGAGTCCTGGCATGGTGCTGTCGGGTCAGCACTCACAGGGTTGCTGTGAGTCACAACTGACTAACAGTACTTAACAACAACAACAACCTGTTAGGTGAGCTGGCAGGTGTAACGGGCTCAGAAGAGAACCGAGCTCATTTTAAGATGAAGTGTGTCCTCTTTGCTCAAGGTATGTCTGAAGATTGGCAACATAAGCCTCACTCAAGAGCTTGTTAAAAATGCCAGGCACTCAGGTCTCACCCTGGGCCTCTGCAGTGGTTCTTACATATGCTAGAGTTGAAGAAACCCTAAGGAGCCCTGGAGTGGTGCTGTAGAATAAGTACTGGACTGCAAACTGCAAGATCAGTGGTTCAAACCCACCAGCCACTCTTTGGAAATCCTATCCAGGGTCTCTGTGAGTCGAAACTGACTCGACAGCACTTAACAACAGCAACTTCAACAATATTCCTTAAAAAGCAAAAGGTATACTTATTAGTGACTTTCTTTGTAAATTGAACTAACCATGATCCTGAGGTGAAAGAGTTTTATTAAAGCTGCATTTTGATAAGAGAGACCAGAGCACCTGTTGTCATTGGCTCTGGCCTTTCTCATCACCCTGTACACGGTTCTGTGTTCCCTGTGATATCCTGTGTGTCCTGCCTGCTTTTTCTGAATTCCACAAGCTGCATTGCTGCTTCCCTGCAGCTGTTGGAGAACTCAGTGCTAAAGGAGGAGATGTTCCAGGACCCAGGGAGCCCGGAACTGAACTCCTTGTCAGCAGCTCCTGCCAACATGAGGCGGCCTGGCCAAAGACACCCTCACCCACATTTGTTGTCTGTCTGTCTGTCACAGAGGGGTGGAACAGAAAAGGACGTGGACGGAATTCCAGACATTGGCCTTCCTGTTCCTTAAATCCCTGTCGGTCTTCGTAGAGAAGTGGGCTTCCTCCTTGGAGAGCAAATGCTGCTCACGCGTGCACTCTTCCCTGCTGTGTTACCTTCCTGCCCTGGAATCTTCCATGCTCTGGGAAGCTTTGTGCCAGTGTTGTCACCTGCTTGCTGCTTTCTTGGGTGTTGGGCATTTGGTTTTTCCCCTTAATTATAAAATACATATAACAAAACGTTTGCCCCATTTTAACCATTGCTTAAGTGTAGAATTTAGCGGCATGAGTGTGCTGCCATTACAACTGTCCATTTCAAAAAAGTTTGTCATCACCCCACAGAGAAACCAGAAACTCGGTACCCCTATCTAATATCCCCCTGCTACCCTGCCCTTGGGAACATGGAACACTTTGGTCTCTATATATTTGCCTGTTGTAGATATTTCCTAAAAGTGAGGTCATAGAGTATTCGTCCTTTTGTGTCTGGCTTATTTCACGCCTCAATGTTTTTGAAATGGTGTATTAACAGTTCCTTAGCAGTAGTTTAAAATTTGAAACTGTGTGGCCTTGGAAATATTATCTGACCTTCCAAAGCCTTAACTTCTTTATATATAAACTTAGGGTAATAATATTTACTTATAGGTTCATTACATCAGGATTAAATATATCAAGTAATAGCACTAGACAACAAGGTCGTTTTTAATCACAAGGTCGAAGGTTCAAAGCCACCAGCTGCTCCTTGGAAACCCTATACAGGGTTACTGTGAGTCAGAACCAACTTGATGGCACTTAACAAGTATAGTTGTGACATATAAGAGGTGGTGGCGGATATGTGCTGTAGAGTCGGTCCCAACTCAGCAACTCTGAATAGGATTTTCAAGGCTGTAAATCTTTATGGGAGCAGACAGCCTCACTTCTCACCTGTGAAGTGGCTGGTGGGCTCAAACCACCAACTTGTGGTTCACAATCCCATGCTTACCCTATAAAGCCACTGTGCTCCAGTGGTGTTCCATAAATGGTGATGGTTCTGCACAATGTAAGTGTATTCATCTACAGCACTGTACCTAAATCGCATTCATGTGTTGTTTCTTACAGATGAGCACTTCTGAGGAGTCAGATGAAATGCCTGTGCCCGATTCTGAAAGTGTATTTGTTATCCCTGGAAGTGTTCTCCTGTGGAGAATAGCCCCCAGGCCTCCAAACTCTGCCCAGGTGAGACAGACTTTTGGCATGTGGCCTTCTTCTTTCTTGTCTTTGATAGCACTCACAGGGCCAGCCCAGACCCCTCCTGCCCCTCTGCTGGCGTCTGTGTGCCCATCTGCCTTTCCTCTCACCTGAAGACCCAAGGTACTTGTGATGTCCACCTCCTGGGATCTGGGTGAGGAAGGTGAGCTGAGGTGGGCTTTTTATTAGGACTTGTCACTTACTCAGGAGTAAGACTGCACCATCTTCAGTGGGAGCCCCCAGGCCCAGTAAAGAATGAGTTTAATGAGGAAAAATAATACTGTTACTTCTGCTTCTACTAAAAGTTGACATGGATGGACATGTGTCTTGTGAGGCCTGCTTTGAAATGTCTCCGAGATCTATACATATCCTTAGGCAGCACAGACTTCGGTGAAGCATTTAGATATGTGATCTGAAAACCACTGACCATTGCTGCCAACACGCCTGTCTTCTGGTCTACTTTTGGAACTATTCATTTTGCTTTCTGCCTTGGCATGTCTTAATTCATTCCCTTTTCTTCTTTTCAGATGTATAATTTCACTAATTTTGCAATGGTTTTAAATGAAGTAGACAAGGAAATGGAGAGTGTGATTCCTAAAACGGACTGCCGGTTACGACCTGACATAAGAGCTATGGAAAACGGGGAAATAGGTAACTCCCACCTCATGATGCCAGCAGTGGGTACTGATGCCCCCAGGGATGTTGGCCTGCTTTACTCCTCTTGATTGTAGGCATCACTAGGATACTGGCATTTTTAGTCTCCCAGATAATTATTCAATGAAAATATAGTTTTTGTTTTTGTTGTTCGTTTTGAAACTGGAAATCTATAGTAGAATCATTATTTCAGTGACATTTGTCT
Source organism: Chrysochloris asiatica (assembly GCF_000296735.1). Classification (NCBI taxonomy): domain Eukaryota; kingdom Metazoa; phylum Chordata; class Mammalia; order Afrosoricida; family Chrysochloridae; genus Chrysochloris; species Chrysochloris asiatica. The sequence continues at coordinate 1,413,977 of NW_006408533.1, read as the reverse complement.
GACAGTTTTACATGGCTAGAGGTGTATCTTAAATGTTAGAGGGGCATTTGAGAAAACAATAACACCTTTAAGCTGCATTCTGATAATTTCATTGTACATTGGAGAATGTAAATATCACCTCATGAGCCTCCTCTGGATTCATTTTAATGTTTTATTCCAAAGTGTGAAATGCCTCCTAACTGTTCTTCTAACTCAGATTCTCAGTCTGGGATGGTTTCCTCAGGAGACATGGCAATGTCCAGAGACTTCAACTGTCACATCATAGGACTTGGGGTTTATCAGAGAGGTGCTATTGGCATCTAATAGTCAGAGGCTAAGAATTTGACGAGCCATCCTAGAGTGCACAGCGCAGTCCTCCACAACAAGGAACTTTCTGACCCCAAATGTCAGTAACGCCAAGCTGGAGAAACTAATCTAACCAGATGCTCTGATTCTCGCCTCAAATGATCAGTGAGACAATGCAGTGCTATTTTGGGAACTGTGAATTTCCTCTTAATGGAATCAGAAGGAGCTCCGTGAAGTCTTAGTAAGAATGTAGAATAATTTGACATGTTGTATTCAGGTTTCCCCACATTTTCACTGAAGAACTTTCACATCATATGGGGTTCTGATTGATAAATGCATGTGGTGGTGGTGGTGGTGGTTAGTTGCTACCAAGTTGACTCTCAAGCTCGGGGACTCCATGCCCAACAGAATGAACATGCCCAGCCCCTCCTAATCCTCATGATTGTCAGCAGGCTTGAGTCCTTTGTTGCTTCCCACCAAGGGCGTCTATCCTCCAGCACTGTATGTCATGATACTGTGTTGTGACCTAGGGAGTTTTCATTGGTTCATTTTAGGAAGTTGATCACCATGTTTTTCTACACAGTGTTAGTCTGCATGCGCTGTTAAAATTTTCCTACCATGGGTGACCCTGACAGTATTTGAAATACCAGTGGTATGGTTTCCAGCATCATAGCACTATGCAAGTCCCCACATCACAACAAATGGCACATTGGTGACAGGTAATATGCCTAGAGTTTGTTCAGAACACAGTTATGAAGACAGATGGTAGGTCTTAAATACCAGCTCTGCCTCTCACTAGCCTGGGTTCCAGTTCTGTGGAGATGATATTCATGCACACAGATGCTTCTCCATAGTATTATTGTGCTTAGGACAGTGCCTGGCATGGCCTCCATGCAGAAGAAGGGCTTTTCACTGATGTTCTTATTTTTATTTAGATCAAGCTAGTGAAGAAAAAAAGCGACTGGAGGAAAAACAGAGAGCAGCCCGCAAAAGCAGGTCCAAGTCAGAAGAGGACTGGAAGACCAGGCGAGTGGCTCTGTCAGGCTGTCTTGTGACTGCTTCCTGTATGTCAGTGTGGCAGGAGGGTGGGCTGTCAGCCAATACAGAGCATGAGTCCACCTAACATACACTCTACCACACATACTGTCCCCAGGCCTGAGAGAAAACTGATGTCCACCAAATTATTCTAAGTATTCAAGGTAAAAGAGGTGCATAAGAGAAAATGAAAAATCTATTTGGAAATTAAAGTTAAACTATCCCCACACAATTATCATAGGTATATGGCATTTAAATTAACTGTCCCTTCCATAACCCTGTCCCTTCCATATTTAAGAGGAAAAGTAAAATGAAGAGATAGAAATTTTGTCATGAAACATGACATTTGCAGGACCTTGCAGGGCCATTTGCTTTAACCAAAAGCAATGAATGAAAACTCTTAGGAAGCAAAAAAAGTGCCTCATAGTATTTCTTTACTTTACTGGTAAATGCCCTTTGCTGCTCTGGTGCTAATAGGAACATTTAGGACTTTATCACACAAATCTAACTTCACACCATTAAATAGTTTTACATGCAATTTGGAAAGAATGGTGAAGACACAATACTTTTCACAAATACCCTAAAAAACGACATCATATTCATAAAATGTTATATAAATTTAGGAACCCTTTGAGAAAACAATTTTGCATTTCCATTACCTAAAGAAGTTGTGGCTATAGGCAGTGGGCAACATGTTTTTTTTTAATGTGAGAGGATACCTAGGGAAACTCTGTAGAATTAGACATGTTGAGAATGCTAATGCAACCTAAATATCCATAGTATCATTGAGAAAAATGAAAGCCAGAAAGATTTGGATTAGACGAGTTTCTGTGGCTCTTCTAGAGCATTGTTGTATTTAGGTACTGTTGAGTCAGTTCCGACTCGTAGTGACTCTGCACAACAGAACAAAAACAGTTTGGCCCTGTACTATCTTCACAGTTTTGGTCACACTTGAACCATTGCTACTGCCACAGTGTCAGTCCATATCATTGGGGGTCTTCTTTTTCACTGACCGTTCACACTACTAAACATGATGTCCTTCTCAAGGATCTGGTCTCTCCCAATAAAATGTCTCAAGTATGAGATAAGAAGTCTTGCCATCTTTGCCTCCAAGGAACATTCTGACTGTACCTTTTCCAACATTTTTCTTCTGGTAGTCCATGGTACTTTCAAAATTCTTCTCTAACACCATAATTCAAGCTGTAGAATACTTTAAAGAGGTCTTGTGCAGCTTACTTGCCTAGTGCAATACATTGTTTGCTGCTTCCGTGAGTGCTGATAATGGATCCAAGCAAAACGAAGTCTTTGACAACTTCAGTCTTTTCTCCATTAATCATGTTATTAGTTCAGTTGTGAGGATTTTTGTTTTCTTTGCATTCAGGTACAATCCATACTGAATGCTATGGTCTTTGATCTTCATCAATAAGCATCTGAAGCCTTAACTTTCAACAAGCAAGGTTGTATTGTATCATCTGCATATCGCAGGTTGTTAATGAGTCTTCCATCAATCTTGATGCTATGATCTTCTTAATATAATCCAGCTTCTTGGATTATTTGCTCAGATACAGATTAAAGTAAGTATAGGGAAAGAATACAGTCCTGGCACACACCATTCCTGATTTTAAACCATTCAGTATCCCCTTGTTCTGTTTGAACAACTGCCTCTTGGTCTATGTACAGGTTCCTCATGAGCATAATCAAGTAAGTGTTCTAGAATACCCAGTCTTTACAGAGTTATACATAGCTAGTCATGATCCACACAGTGAAAAGCCTTCACACAGTTAATGAAGCACAAGTAAACACCTTTCTGGTATTCTCTGCTTTTAGCCAAGATCCATCTTCTGAATCCAGCTTGACTTTCTGGCACTTAACTTGTAGATGTTCTGATGCAACCATTTATGAATTATCTTCAGCACAATTTTACTTGCATGTGATAGTAGTGTTATTTATTGTTCTATGATTTTCTCATTCTCTTGGGTCACCTCTCTTTTGAAAGTGGATTTCTTCCAACCAGTTGGACAAATAACTGTCTCCAAATTTCTTGGCATAGATGAGTGAGTGCCTCAGGTGTTATATCAGTTTGTTGAAAGATTTCAATTTGTTTTCTGTCACTTCCTGGAGCCTTGTTCTTGCCAATACCTTCTTTGCAGCTTGGCCTTCCTCCTTCAGTACCATTGGCTCTTGATCATATGCTAACCCTTAAAATGGTTGAACATCGACCATTTGATAGTGACTCTGTGTATATCTTCCATCTTCTTTTGATACTTCTGCTGCATCATTCAATATTTTTGCCCATGGAATCTTTAAATATTAGAAGTCAAGGCTTGAATTATTTCTTTAGTTCTTTCAGCTTGAGAAATACTGAGCAACATGCATTTACCTTTTGATTTTCTAACTCCAGGCCTTTGCACATTCTATTATATAATATTTGACTTTGTCATTTCAAGTTGCCCTATGAAATTTTCTGTCCAACTCTTTGACTTAATTTCTTCCATTCACTTTAGCATTTCTATGCTAGAGAGCAAGTTTCAGAGCTGCTTCTTCTATACATTTTTTAAAATGTTTTATTATGAATTATGTGATAGTTTACATGGGAGAACATTAGTTTTACATTCATTCTATTGTATATCATTTCATTGCCATGGTTACAATTCCCTCCATGCATCATCAACCAACCAAAGGGTATATACTACAAGCCTGCTCCCCAGTCATCAGCACACAGCCCCTCTCCCTCTCTGGATCTTAAAGTCCCCAGCTGCTCCATCTCTCCACGTCATCGTCTCTGCCTCCATCTCTGGTGTCACTGCTTCTCTGGGTAGGGTCCCGCTCTCCGCTCTTCTCCACTGATGGTCCCAGGGACCTCCGCTCCTAGACTGAAAAGTTAATCACTCCCCTCACAATCAGTCCTAATAACAATTATTCACTATTGTATCACAAGAGACCTATCCTCATTTCCTTTCATCAGCCCCGCCTAGACAGATTGGATATAACTCAGTGGAGTTATATCCTCCACGCC
>NW_006408533.1:1396359-1409036 GCF_000296735.1 Chrysochloris asiatica | reverse complement strand
CCCACTTGATCATGATGTATTATCTTTTTGATGTGTTGCTGAATTCTGTTGGCTAGCATTTTGTTGAGAATTTTTGCATCTATGTTCATGAGGGATATTATTTTCTTTCTTAGTGATGTCCTTCCCTGGTTTTGGTATAAGGGTTATGCTTGCTTCATAAAATGTTCTTCTGTACATTTTGGCCTTTCTTTCCTGTCTTTTTAATGACATTTTGCTTTCTGTATGTTCTTGATGTCATCCTTCAGCTTTTCTGGTTTTTAGACATTAGTGTCTAATGCATTAAATCTGTTCATGAGATGGTTTCTAAATTCAGGTGCAATATGTATGGCATAAGTGTATTGAAAAGAAGTCACATTTGTTAAAATCAGACCTAAGTGTGTTTACTAGCTTGGGCAAGTTCTTGAACTTCTCTTATACTCAAGCCCAGTTGCAAACTGAGGCTTTAAGCATTTGAGGGAAATAACTTAGGATTCTTTCAGATAAATATAGAATAAAAGCAGCCTGGAAATAAAAAGTCATTCTAATTCAACATCATGATCGGTCTGAAACTGTGGAAAAACCACCTAAAATGTGGGGGACATTTCCCTGTGACCCCGGCACCTTACCTATCACTGTTGTGGAAATCCGCTTCCTTATTCTGACTGGTTAAAAGAGTGCCTTGTGGACGAGGAGTGGGACTCCAGAGTGAACTTAGTAGACAAATACATTGGTTCTATCACCCCCTGCTGTGGCTGGAGGATACATACTCAATCACAAGGTCAGTTTCAACAGCAAGGTCAGTGGTTCAAATCCACCAGTCACTCCTCAGAAACCCCATACAGGGTCACTATGAGTCAGAACCAACTCCACAGCCCTTAAAATCAACCCCTAAGACCCAAGCTTCAACATCTGTGAAGTGGTATTGCAAAAATATTAATAAACCTTTTGCATGGCATCATTACATCTTTTGGAATATTATTCTACACACGTTCCCTAAAGAGAAAAACTCATTTTTTTCAAAGTCTCTTGGGAAACGTTATATAGGAAATCCCCATACAAGTCCCAGAATGGAGAGAGGAAGACCTTGGCAGCTGTAGGATCTCACTGCATGTAAGTGAAGCAGCAGATGCCCGGTGACTGTGAACACTTTCCCTCATAAAGTCTGCCCTTTCTCTTTGACTAGGTGGTTCCATCAAGGCCCTAACCCCTACAATGGCGCACAGGACTGGCTCTACTCGGGAAGCTACTGGGACAGAAACTACTTCAATTTGCCTGACATTTATTAAAATGCAACCAGTCAGGGCAGTCGGCTCATTTACAAATAAGTCTTAAACCTATGTTTTAATACTTTTTTTTCCTCATTTCTACTCAATCTTTAAAAAAAAAAAAAAGAAGTGAAGAAAAGCCCACCATAACTTGCATTTCACCCAGAAAAGTAGAGCACAAGGTAATCATAGTAATGAAAGAATTGGGAAGAACAGATAATTTTGCTTCCAAACATACTTATTTGGAAAATTATTTTATAGAGAACTAGGGGAATATGCTTTTCATGGTCACTGTTGCCATATTTACTAAAGGTTGATTCATAAATGTAACATTAGCTTTATAAATTCTATAGTAATTCCAAATCAAGTTATTTTGCATATTTTTATGCTGTCATGCTTGAATGTTTTAGATATAACTTTGAAATGTTTAGAATTATGATACAATCTATATGTATGTGCTCAAATATCGAGGCGGTTATGTCATTTTGTAAAGACTACATTGATAAGGTGGCTTTTCTTCATACTAATCCTCTGCTTTACCCATCCTTCCTTCTACAAACAAAACAAAAGCCCAAATATTCACAAAAGGTATTCCTGACTTAAAAATTCTAAAGAATTAAACTTGGAAAGGTATGTTATTGTAGTGCTGTGAATTTACTTTTACAATTGTCTGTAATCAATGTCATTAAACTTAAATGACCATTTAAATTGTACAAGTTTGAATTGAAAATATGTATAGAAAACAATCTTAGCAATTCACAAAAATGCCCTAGAAATAGAGATTTTAATCCTAATTACATAATGACAAACCTTTTTAAATGCTTCAACTTCCAGTGGCAAGTGCCACCGGAGAAATTTGCACTCCTGTATGTAAGTATCAAATCATGTAAAAGGAAGTCTTGTGCATTTCAAGTTTGCAAGGCACCTGTGTACTTAAAATATAGATGGAGACCTACTGTACAGCAGCCTGGCCCCTTTAATTGGGGTACATTAATCATATGGTATTTATCCAGTCACACAACCCCAAAATGAGATATTGCTCTGAGGGGCCGTAGGTAGCTGCCAGGAAATTATTTTAATTGCTGTCTTAAAGTTAACAAGTTATAATGAAATAGTTCTAAAAATTATAATGAAATAGTTTACTTAATGCTAAATAAAGGCTTTAGAATGTTTCCCTAAAGTGTGGTTTCTTTTAAGTTTCAAATATACTAATGCTGCCGTTAATTTTTTAGTCCTAAATTCTCACGAGTATTCTTATGAGCAAGTCCTTTTGGTGCCTCAGTCTCCAAGGGTTAGAGAGAGAACCAGAATGTAGGCAGTTAGCACTTGGTAAAAGTAGGGAATACTTGAGAAAACGTGTGACTAGATCTGCTACAGTGGGAATGGCTTACAAAAAGGGGTGTTTTTTATGTAACAACATATCTATGAGTTAGAAAATGCTTTTGCTCCACCAGTCTGAAAAGATTAAAGGCTTTTGTGTTAAGTTGTTTGCATACCTTCTAAATGATAAGAACACAAGGTTTATGCTTGCATGAAGTTTATTGAAATATTATTCTTGGTGGTAGGCTCCACCTTGAATGTCGACTCAGCCAGCAGCATTTTCAGCATCTGTTAGGAATAATGTAAACATTGAATTGTTTAGATTTACTGAAGACACGGAATGTGTGAAATGAGTGGGAGATCAGAATTCCAAGGTCTGTGCTCTCTGTCTCTTAAGCTCTGAACTCATCTGAATAGTCACCTGAGCTCTTGCAGTAAATATCTTAGTATTTCATGCTGAAAACAGGCTCTTGAAAACTCTACTAATAATCCAAGGAGATCACTACGCAGTTTACTATGTGGAGAGGGCAGAAATGCAAACCACCCTAAGACTGTTTGATGACGGTTTTCTGTATTTAAATCTAGTTAAGTGTATAGTACATGGACTAATGAATGAAATCTGGCTTTTCTCTATCTCTCATATATTCAGAATCTGGAAAGTACAACAAATTATTCTAAGTAACTGAACTCCTTGGTGTGGATGTTTAACACTTGTATTATATACACACACCTACCTTATCGCTCTCCTTTCTCTATTTGTCTCCACTTCTAATCAGTGAATTTGATTATACCATTCTTTTGCTTAAAACATTTATGCTGACTTCCATTTTAACTTTCAGTCCAGGTATCTCTGCTTGCCACTCTTAACCTCTCCAGCTTCATCTGGCATACTGCCTCCCAGCTCCTCCCAGGCAGTCTTATTTACACCTACTTTCAGTTTCCCAAAATGCCACAGGACTCTTTCTGGAGGCCCTTCTCCAGTCTGCCTCCTTCTCCTGCTTGGGCAGTGGTTTATATAGCCCTCCAAGAAATGCCAGGACACCCAGGTTTATGCCCACTAATACAGGAGGGCCTATAGCAGCCATCTGTTCATTTTCTTCATTCACAGATTGTAATTTACTTTGTGGTCTGCCTCCCTCTTGAAGAAGTAAATTCCATGCTTTGCTCACACCACTATACACAGGTAAAGGTTGGGTAGGGTGGTTAAGTATTGGTTAAATGACAAATCTAAAAATGACCTGTGAGTGAGAAACTACCTTATCTACATACAGTTAATTCCATTTGTCTCCTTATCTCTTTACTGTGTTTCCAGCCTGTCTAGATCACTGTAAATGTTCAAAACTCAGTGCATTGTCAGGTGCTCCACATATAATCAGTAGGTATCTACTTTCATGTCGAACCTGTGCTTCTGCCCGCTCATAAAACATGCCAACTAAATGATCAGGTTCTGATATAAAACTGGGTTTTCTGTTTCTTAATCCGCCCCGTTCTAGCCTCTGACACAACGCTAAGCACAGAACAATAGTCAAGGGTGTCTACACTGGCTGGCTGGCAGCCTAGAGATTCTTGGTGTAGGTCATGATGGTGTGACACACTTGTGCATTTTATCAGAAATTGGTGGTAAAGAAGCTGAAGAGACAATAACCACGTCAAATTAGAGTATACCCAGCTTATTGCATATTACTGCAATTCAATTTAATTAAAATATATATATATCTCAATCTCCAGGTCAACAAATCAAACTGCTGAAAACTCAAGCATGTTAAGGCCCACATATTAAGGTAGGGAAATTTACCTACCAGCTTTAAGTTTCTGCTCTGCGAACTTGAGCAGTAGTCACGGTAATTTCTCCAGCAATACCGTAACTTCCAAAGGGAGTACGTTTGTCACCAGATCCTGAACTTTTTTTGGCTACATCTTCTACTGGGAAGGCAACAGAAAGAAACACTGGGCTTTGTGGTCGGGGGACATCTTGTCCACTCGTAGGAGGACTAGTATTCTGGGGATTTAGGGTATGTTTCTGGAATTTCTGATCTGCAGGAACAGCAATGGGTACTTGTACTGCAGCATATCTCTTCAAGGCATCTGACTGTGAAACGACAGCATGTCCAGGAAGAGGTTTCCAATCCTGTGCTTCCTGAACATTTGAGCCTACTAAAATAAAAGGTGGGGCACTGGTCTTCTTGCTGTCGTCCATCATCACATAAGTTGGAGAAGTGACTTTCGGTGGATGCTGCAGAAACTGTGGATCCTTAGGGTTAGATAGATAAAGGGTTGCTTGGGGGAAAGGCCCAGGTGCAGGTGGTGGTGATGGGCGGCTTTGTTGATTCATATCAGCTAGACAATAAAGGGTCCACATGTTAGAATATGGTGGTGGTTGTCCTGCTTCGCTTGCTGCTATTGCTATAAAAAAAAAAAAAATGTGCAGGCATTAAAGATTTGGTCTCTGTATCAAGCGCTATGCACAGAAATATATTTGCAAATCTTTTTTTTTTTTTAACATATAAGCAAACAGCTGTATTAATATGTGCCATAAAGCATGCTATAGAGAGGGCTGAGTAAATTGTGTTTGGTAATGTGGAAGAAGAAAGATTCTCCGTAGTTGAAAATGAGAACAGTGTTGTTGTGATAACAATGGCAGGGACATTAGCGTTGTGGCTGAAGAAGCAATCTCATTCTAAGTTGCTGTTCCTGGACTTAAACTTTAGACAGGGCTTCTACAGGTGCCTCAGACAGGAAATGTACAGTCAACAAAGCTTCTGGCTTTATAGGAAAATCAACTGAGGAGTATGTTAAGCCATTGAAAACAAGGTTAATGCATTTGCACTAGGAGTCCTGGTGTGGCACTGAGGGTTGTAGCGCTGAGGGTAAAGGCGCTGGGCTGCAAGTCTGGTTTAAACTACAGTTCAAGCATATCAGCCACTCCGAAACCCTATACAGGTTTGCTATGGGTCAGAATGACTCGACGGCACTTAACAACAACAGGTGTCATTTTTTTGTGCACATCATCAAATATTTCTGGCCATTCACAGCACCATTATCCCCCATAGGTCTCAGAACCCCATGGAGTACCCCTTATTGTAAACAAGGTTTGAATTCATGGGTCCAAGGTAGTCCCATCAGGGTTAAGAACACAGAAATCTAAGCGTGTCGTTCATCTTACACCCAGGAAGCTCTAAAGTTTGACTTGTCTAATGAAGACAGTACTGTCTTGAAGAACTAGTCCCAGAAGGTGAGACTTAGGAGAAAAAAGTTCCTTATGGGTAGTTGCACTCCTTCATTTTGCTCAAATGTGTTTATTTCACCTTGGAACACTAGGTCGTCTATCCATGGTGCAGCCTTTTTTCCCCAGAAGAGAAAATACCACTATACACATGATAAAGCAGCAAGGGTTTCAATAGCTTCAGATACTTCCAATTGATCTTCAAGCTTATTAAATAATTATGTGCAAGCCAAGTCTCCAGTCCTTTACAAGGGAGAGATCATTGATAGCTCAATCAGTTTTTGTTGCTATTGCTGTTAAATACCATTAAAAAGTTCAGCACTTGAAAACCGTGACTTGGTATGGAAGTGCTGCTTAAGCCACAAGGATAATGCCGATCCCAAATGCTACACTGCCAACACTCCCCTCAGCTTTTTCAGCTGCACAGAATCCCCATCACACTGCCAGACAGAATTTGATCTCTTCTAAATACCTGCTTTAGTAACTTTTTGATAGCATTCTGGCTCTGGGAAGAGCCAAAGTTGAGAGAGCTTTTGTAAAAGGAATGGGGAGACTGGCTCATGCATGCCATAGCTATACTTAGAGTGAGAAAGGTTCCTTCAATTGCCTCGGTGGGGCAGAAGGGTGAGCAGACCAAACGTCATAATTGGATTGAGACGGAGGTCCACTCATGTCTGTATCACAGTAAAACAGTGATGGTTATTCAGCAGCTAGGAAAGCATCTTGATTTGGGCACGTGTTGGGGGGACAGACAGAAGGAAGCCAATCATCTGAGCTGCGTCCATTGTTGCTCAAGTGCCTGATGAGCAGTCCTTTCTGCCGCATATCCCTCCCTGATCTCTGTGAGACAGAGATTGACCTGACCTCTCCTCTCTCCATCCAGCTATGAAGTTGCTCACTCAGCTGCAGAAGCTCCCAGGCAGGAAATCCATGCTTGACCTAGCTCCCCAAACCTGGTTGCAGAGCTCTCCTACCTCAGTGCGAAAGCAGTCAAACACACCACCATTTCTTTCATTCTGATTCCTTCCCTGTTTCTCAAGTGGAGGAGGCTACATGCCTCAACCTATGTAAATGCATTGCTGGAGATGGATTTTGCATTCACAAATGAGTAATTGCAAACCAACAACCCCTAATTACAGTTTTGTAATCGGAACACAAAATCGTTTTTTGTTTTTATTTGCCTGACCACAGGCTCTCATTGTTTTCCATGACATAATGTGTCGAAAAGAATAAAACCAAAATGCTACATGACCAAACTTCAGGGATGTCACTTTAAAATTATTCATCTCATGAAAGTAAAATCTCAAATACAGCAAAGCATTTAAGCAGGTCTGGCATTTTAAAAACTAATGAAAATGAAAGACTTTTGATCCTGTATGAAGGAAGCCTACCTAGACGGTTGCCTGAAGTACACATGTCACCTGAAATGCAATTGGTAATTGTGTAAGCATCTCATTATCTTACCTGGCTCCATCAAACCTTGTTCAGGTGGTGTTTCCCCTTCTGGTTCGATTTCTGGTTCTGTCAGACCTTCTGGAACAGGATTGGGGAAGCCACTAGATGATCTTATAGATGTACCTGAGTACACATCTTTTGCAGATCCCCCAGAGAGCACAGGGTTGACCTCCGTCTCCTGGGATGCAGAGTTTTCCCATGGCTCATCCTGCCCAGTACTGTCAGAGATTATGGTACTGACCTCCATCTCAAGGTGCAGAGATTTCTCAGAACCTACTGACTGGACAACAGAGCCCTCTGCATGCAGGGATTGTTCAGTCACCTCTTGCAGACCTTTCAAAGAGGTGTTAGAGAACAGAATTGTTCCTTCTGCCTCCAAGTGTACTGAGGACACTTGTGTGTTATCCTCCTCCAACTGTACAACAAATTTTGCAGAATCTAGAGATTTTGCAGACATGCCTGAAGCTGTCTTGGGTGCTACAGGTTTTGAACTATCTGGTGGTGACTGCTCATTTTCATTAAGGCAAGCAACTTGATCAGTAAGAGGGATAACTATTTGTTCTGGCATTTGCTCGACATAAGAAACTCCTTCAGTCACAGGCACATCATTATATATAGATGATACATGAAGGATTGATGTAACCTTAATATCAGCCTGAAAAGGGACCTCAGGAGCTTGATCATAAGAAGCAGGAGGTTCTTGTTCATCCTGCAAGGGGAGTGAGGAAGCCGTTGATGGTTCAGCCTGCTCGTCTTTGGGTTTAGAACCTATGTCTACATGGACAGATGTTTGGCTCAGAGCCTGCATTGTTACCACCTCTCCAGAACACACAAGCGGAGGGGGCACCACGGTATCTTCAGCAGCCTCTGAGCTCAGCACCTCCTCAGGAAAAGTAGGCATACTTGTTGCCACATCCACCATTAAAACGTCAGACTGATTAGAATGAACAGATGAATTTTTACCTAACATCTGGGCAGCAAACTGAGCTGGATCAGCTGGGACATAGGCAAACTCTGGTGGGACAGCTGCTGGAGATGGTGATAAAGGTGGGGTAGTAGCCTTCGGGGTGGATGGTTTCGAAGGAGAACCACAAACTATGTCATGTTCATCCACAGGCTCTCGGAGTTCAGCATGAACTGATGGAAACTGGGTGGTTTTGTTGATAAGTAGTGGGCCACTTATGTTGTCCTCCTCTGTGTCTGTAGATTTTTCCTTCCGTGTAGGTTCTGGGGAAATGACAGATGGTCTTTCCACTTCCATTACACATTCTGTTTTCTTCTCTTGTACCATTCCTTCTGACCACTTCTCAACTGAAAACATTAGTCAAATAAATTAGTCAGTATCTACGACCCAAATAATTTTAAAGACAGCAGCAACAATTGAACATTCAAATGTCAATATACACACAAATACAAAAGAGTTTGGCTTTCTTTTCCAACATCTGTAGGTAGGGAAACACTCCTGTCCTTATCCACTCAAAAGACCCTTCCTCCACTGGTTCCCTTAAACGCAAGTGACTAAAAAGTATCATGGCAAAACCAATCAACAGATACCTCCCTAAGACTGTCAACATGAGGAGAGACTGTACTTCTCTGTCTTGAAATAAGGAAGCTGAAAATCTTCATGGACAAAGCTCTTGAACCAAAATTCCATATAAAATTGGGAGAAGGAAAAAAAAACAAAACAATTCTTAAACCTGAGAAATAATCTGGTCTTCAACTGGTAAAGGAATAAGTTATTAATGAAGCAGCTGCTGTTACATTAACAAAGGCATTCCTTAATATAAGACACTTGGTACCTAGAGTTTTCCTTAATTACAGGCAGTCCTTGGGTTACAAATGAGGTTTGTTCCTTAGTGTGTCTTTAAGTCAAATTTGTAGGTAAGTTGGAACAGGTGCACAGGTTATTTGCCTTACTTTAGGGCAAGAAAAAGTTCAAAGCCTTTTCAATGATTTAAAATCGGCACATATAGCAAGTGAAGGTGATTGTGATGAAAATTTGTTGTGAGTAGGGGTTGATTTAATCATTTAAAGTGGTTGGTTCAATCATTTCAAAGAGAGCAAATTTAATAACTTTAAAAGGCAAGTACAGTTATCCATACATAAGTCGGATGTTCATAAGTTAGTATAATTGATGAACGAAGGCACTCCTGGATCTTGTTACATTAGAATACCTCATATATTCTAACCTAAAATGGCAACACCTGGCATTTGTGTGAAAATACAACCACAGGTGTACTGAGCCAGACAAGGGGACTAGAAAGAGATCTGTTAAGATTCACAAGTATGGCACAGGGGGATAGTCCCATGGCTTGAAAGGTGAAGGAAGCCAACCCCATACAGAAACTCCTAGAGCTGAAAACCATTTTCTGGTCTCAGCATTCTGCTAACCACCTTGGTCATTACTTCTCAGAAGTGTTCACATCTACTTGCAAAGCACTTTCTCTTAGAGAAGCATTTCTCTTAACACTGCAGTGAATCTTTCAGAAAAGTAGCGTTTGCTTTACAAGAATGTGTTCGAGTTGAGTCTGAATTCTATGTGAAGAGGTATTTTTTATAACTTCAGCTGCTTCCCGAAAAACGGTGTCCTTTGGTGTCTCCCTCTAAAATGCTGCTCAATTGTTTTAAATTCGTATTTGTATCTAATTTTGGACTACGGATGTTACCAACAAAATGTTCACATATGGATAAAAGTTTAAACTAAAACACAGAAAATCACATCTATTCTTACCTGCCTCTGCTTAGAGCAGTCACCTCATTTTTCTAACCATCCACCTATTCAAGACTCCCCTGCTCACCTTTCCTCAAAGCTCTTTCACCCACCAGTGCATGTTACTAGTGCCTGCCTTATGTGTAAGATGGGGTGCTAAATCACTGCTAACAGAAGGTTATTAAGACATGACCTCATATAGCTTACAGGTCAGTTGTTCTTCTTGTCATTAAGCACCATGGAGTCGGTTCCGACTCATAGCGACCCTGTCTAGGGTTCCCAAGGCTGTGAATCTTTTCAGGAGCAGAAAGCCTCATCTTTCTCCTATGGAGCGACTGGTGAATTTGAGCTGCTGACCATGCACTTATCAGCCCAGCTCATAATCCACATGCTCCCAGGGCTCCTCAAAACAGACACATAAACATTATAATAAAAAGTACAGTGAGCTCTTCTGGCTGAAGGAACAAGGAAGTTTTATTTTAGAAAAGGTTTTAAAGAGTCTTGGGACAGTTACATTTAGGATGTAGGAAGTTGCAAAAAGAAAACGTTGCTTCCATTTTAATGAAAAAAAGTTAGATAAACCACAAAATCAAATCTTCTTAATCCCATCACATAGCTGAGTTCACAAGGCAGCCAAGTAACTTAATTTCTAACAAGGAGCCAGGCCTTCCTAGGACAGAAGAGACAGAATCTCTCATTTGTGGTAGTGCACAAGAAGAAGAGACTGCTAAGTCTTCACATACTGTTAAAGGAACCCTGGTGGCATAGTGTTGAATCCCTTGGCTGCAAACTGAAAAGTTGGCAGTTTGAAAGCACCAGTGAGTGGCTCAGCAGGAAACCAATCTGGTGATGTGTTCCTTATAAAGATTACAGCCAAGGGAGCTCTATGGAGCCATTCTACTTGGCCGTAAAGACTCCCTGTGGGTGGGAATCCACTCCACAGAACACAACAAAAGGCTAACTGTGAGCTCCCAAGTCCAGAGGCTCTGGGAGTTAAGCATGAACTGATGGAATCCCACTTACAGTCTCCAGAAGAAACATTCTGGCATCTCTGCTGTAGTTCCTCATCTCTGTTGTCGTTCCTCCGACCACTTCTCAATTCGACTTGAGAGGAAACTTTATCAAGGGCTTCACAAGAAAGGGGTAGACTAGGAGACCAGTGAGAACCCTCTGCTGGGGGACAGGTAGCAGCAGGATGAAAGGGAAGTAGACACACCAAGAAAAGGTCTCCCACTTCTGGGGCAGAAACTAGAAACCCTATGGATGAAGAGAAGCAAAAGATACAAGGCAGAGTTTGGCTGCCAAGTGGAAAAAGGGTCAGAATACGGAGAAAGCCCCACACCTGAGGCCCAGGTGTTCGGGATCAGTCTTAGCCTATAGAGGAGGGCCCAGAACAACATAAACCTTCTGCCTTAACCAGGAGCCCAATGCTGAGTAAGAAGCCAGCAGACAGGTGGGCAAGGGGCAAGAGCTTAGTAAGAGACCTTTAGTGCAGGCTTGTGGCCACCACTGAGAGCTGAGGGCAGAGTAGCACTCTAGCTCCCACCTTCAGCCCAAAGGAACAGCAGCCCACTGTGAGAGGAATTTGAAGCCTGTGATGGTGGGGGTTATGTGTTGTCAAGTCAGTTTCGACTCAGTGACCCTGTAGAGGGTTTCCAAGGAGTGGTTGGTGGGTTTGAATCACCGACCTCACTCCAGCACCACACCAGGACTCCGAAGTTTGTGGTAGGAATACTGAAAGTAATGATAAAAACTCACTGTGGAGTGAATTGTGACTCATGGCCACCCTACAGGGCAGAGTAGAACTGCCTCATCGGTTTTCCAGGGCTGTAATCTTTATGGAAGTTGCCCCACTGAGCAACTGAGCAGCCGGGCATGTCACCGCTGTATGACCAGGGTGCCTTGGGGTAACATGTTGTGGTGATTGTGTGCCATCTAGTCGGTTCCAGCTCAGAGCAACCTTGGATAGGGTTTTTGAGGTGGTAAATCTTTACAGAAGCATAAAGCTTCATCTTTCTCCCAAGGAGCAACTGATGGATTTCAGCTGCTGACCTTGTGGCTAGCAGCCTAATAATGCGTAACCCACTATGCTGCCAGGGCTCCTTGAAAGTAATGTCAGAACAACAAAATGCAAACCTAACATCTCCTGACTAGATTGACACCCATACACAGTATAAATCCACAGAGTCCTATTTTCTACAGTAAAGTCTTACAGTCCTCAACCACTGGCTTATTTACAATTAGGGTTTTTAAGAACCTAATTAGAGAGGGATTACTATAATCCTAAAATGCTTGTTTGAGGCCTCTCTGATATGTTGCTGGCAAGACATGGCTTAGGAAACTCTGAAAAGGTTTATTTGGTCTCAAGCTTGTATCTAGAAGTCCTCTATTAACATATAACATTCTGGAAAGTTGAAACACTGTGTAATTATGAATGATTAACACTCTATCAGAAAATTCATGATAACTGTTTTCAGAAGCATGCAGTAAAATTCTGTATGAGAAGAAGACCTGGGCTTCAAGTCCAGCTTGTGATTTTATGAGCTGCACAATTGGTCAAGTCAAGTGTCCAGTGCGTCAGCCTCATGTGTACCATTCGGATATCATCGAGTTAGAGATTAAATGAAATAAGATATTTGAAAATGTTCTATAAACTACAACGTACATATACATGGGGAAGGAATACATCAATATTTAGTTTAAAAGGAATGTTGGAAACTTGAAA
>NW_006408533.1:1350804-1396259 GCF_000296735.1 Chrysochloris asiatica | reverse complement strand
TAAAAAGGTAAAACCTCCATTGAGCCTTTGATTCAGCCTTAACGAAATTTAAATGATTTAATTCCTAACACACCAAATGGTTAGATCACACACACACAAACTACTGCCAATCCATCTATTTTAAACAGGACGTAGACAATAGGCTCAAACAAACCATCATGATCATGAAGTTGGCACAGGACCCGGCAGGGTTTGGTTCTGTTGTTCACAGGATCACTGTGAGGTGGAACCGACTCAACAGCACCAAACAATAACAACAAATTTCATAGTTCAAAAATAATTGAGACCAAATGAGATCAGATGCTTTAGACTTTAACTGCAGCTAACCATGTTTTTGAAAATGCAAGGCTCAGAAAATATTAGAGAATGTTACCAAACACAGTAAAGTACTTAAGAGTCCAGAATTTGCAGTATGTATGTCAGTCATCTTTAAGGAGCCCTGATAGCACAGTGGGTTACCAGCTGATCGGCTAACTGCAAGGTCAGTAGTTTGAATCTATCAGTTGCTCTGAGGACAAAAGATGACGCTTTTTGCTTCTGTAAAGATTTATAGACTTGGAAACCCTATGCAGGGTCGGAACTGACTCAGTGGCACACCACCACCATGTAAATCATCATTAAGAGTTCAGAACAAGAGAGGAGCCCAGCTTTGTTAAACTGATTATAATGAGGAACATGAGTGACTACAGATAAACTTACAATACACCGTTTGTTTCTTTTCTCTCCTCCCTCTCCTTCCATTACTCCCTATCTTCCATTCATTCTTCATTTCACAATCATTAACTGCATTTATTATGTGACAATTGCTGAGGAATCAAAGATGAATAAACACCAACAAAATCTACAATTCCAATCAGCTCAGAGTGACCCTATCGGATACAACATTACTGCCCCATAGGGTTCCTGAGGCTGTCAATCTTCTGGAAGCAGACTGCCTTATCTTCTTCCAGAGGAGCAGTTCACACCCGCCAGCTGCTCCACAGGAGAAAGATGTGGCAGTCTGCTTCCAAAAAGATGATAGCCTTGGCAACCCCAGGATAGTTCTACCCTGTCCATAGGATGGATCACTGGAAGTCGGAGTCATCTCAGTGCAACAGTAGTGGGTTTCTCCTCTAACCTGATTTCCTCCCTCACTATCACTACCTTAGCCCTCTGCTCCTTCACTCCTCTCTATATCATTATACCCAAACCACTGCTCTTCCCATTCCAATTAAAGACACACACACACAAAAAGAGTAAGCAGGGTGAGTAGAAGAGCAGACATTTCTTCCCTCTTCTATGCTAAAGGAATTCTAATTAGGTTTGGAGCAAGAATATGCCCAGCCCCAGGTGATAAACCACTAATGGGCCAGTGGTTCTCAAATCAGAATAGTTATCAGCCGCCCCCCACCCCGCCGAGAGTGTAAATGTCCTGGATGGGCATTTTTGGTTGTCTTAGTTTGTTATGTAGAATCCAGGATACCAGGGAAGTGAGCTGCCTCAGGATAGCTGGTACAGTCCCACACACCTGCTCTGTCCTATATGCCAACAGAGTTCATCTAAACCAGCCCTGTCAAGTCTCATCTCTTTTGTTAGATACTTTACCAGCTGCCTTGTCTAGTGTGGGACATAAATGAGGTCAGTTAGGAGACTCACATTGAATGATACAGAAGGCATCAAAGGAAGATGGAAGGTATACACAGAATCACTGTACCAAAAAGAAATGGTCAATGCTCAACCATTTCAAGAGGTAGCATATGATCAAGAACCGATGGTGCTGAGGAAGAAGTCCAATCCACACTGAAGGCATTTTCAAAAAACAAAGTTCCAGAAATGGATGGAATACAAATTGAAGCCTTTCAACAAATTGATGTAGCACTCATGAAGGTGCTCACTCATCTATGCCAAGAAATTTGGAAGATAGCTACCTGGATAATCCACTGGAAGAGATCCATATTTGTGCCCATTCCAAAGAGAGGTGACCCAAAAGAATGCAGAAATCACCAAACAATATCATTAATGTCACATGCAAGTAAAATTTTGCTGAAGGTAATTAAATGATGGTTGCAACAGACAATTGACAGAGAGCTGCCAGAAATTCAAGTTGGATTCAGAAGAGGACATGGAATGAGGGATTATCATTGCTGATGTCAGATGGATCTTGGCTGAAAGCAGTTAACACCAGAAAGATGATTATTTGTGCTTTATTTACTTTGTAAAGACCTTTGACTGTGTGGATCATGACAAACTATGAATAACATTGTGAAGAATGGATATTCCAAAACAATTAATAGTGCTCATGAGGAATCTGTATACAGACCAAGAGAGAATCGTTAGAATAGAACAAGGGGATACTGAATCGGTTAAAAGTAGGAAAGGTGTGCACTGGGTTGCATCCTTTTCATTATACTTACTCAATCTGTTTGCTAAGTAAATATATGTAGCTGGATTATATGAAGAATATGGCATCCGGATTGGAGGAAGACTCATTAACAATTTGTAATATGCAGATGATACAAGAGAAGAGGATTTAAAATACTGATGAAGATCAAAGACTACAGGCTTTAGTATGGACTGCACCTTGATGTAAAGAAAACAAAAATCCTCACAAGTGGACCAATAAATAACATAATGATAAATGGAGAAAAGATTGAAGATGTAAATACTTCATTTTACTTCAATCCACAATCAACAATCATGGATGCAGCAGTCAAAAAATCAGATGATATATTGCTTTAGGCAAATCTGCTGCACAAGACCTTTTTAAAATGTTCAAGTGTAAAGATATCAGTTTTTGAGGACTAAGATGCACCTGACCCAAGCCATAGCATTTTCAATAGCCTCATATGTATATAAAAGTTAGATAATGAATAAGGAAGACCATAGAAGAATTGATGTGTTTGAGTTATGGTGTTGGAGAAGAACACTGAAAGCGCTATGGACTTTTAGAAGTACAAACAAATCTGTCTCGGAATAAGTACAGCTAGACTATTCCTTAGAGGCCAGGATGGTGAGACTTTGTCTCTCATACTTCGGACATATCATCAGGAGGGAAAGGACCAGTCCCTGGAGAAGGATATCATGTTTGGTAAAGTGGAGGATCAGAGAAAAAAAGGAAGACCCCCAATGAGGTAGACTGACACAGTGACCGCAGCAATGGGCTCAAGCGTAGCAACAATTGTGAAGTGCTGTAAGACTGGGCAATGTTTCATTATATTGTGCACAGGGTTGCTATGAGTCAGAACCAACTTGACGGCAACTAACAACAACATGGGACTTGTTAGGAAATTTTTTCCTTACTTAATAAAAGAAAAAGTCATCTCTGATGCCATACTTTCTTCTTGGTCCCAACTTAAACATGGGCATGATGCCTGGAGCAATGGCATGACAGAATAAGTAAAACATGCCAAGAATACTAGAGCAGAGAGTTTAGATCCTTGATGTTTTACTTAATAGCTGAATGAGCAACACTTCCAGATAGCCTATTTGTCAGTCACTGTTCATTAGTTTTCTATTACTTGCATCTGGAAACTTTCCTAACTGATGGCAGTGGTGGTGGTTATGTGCCATGGAGACGATTCCTATTCATAGTGACCCTGTACAGGGTTTCCGAGGCTGTAAATCCTTATGGAAGCAGAAAGCCTCATCTTTCTCCCACAGAACAGCTGATTGATTTGAATTGCTGACTTTGAAATTAGCAGTTCAACTCGTAACCCATTGTGCTACCAAAGCTGCTTTTCTAACTGATATGGGTCATAAATCAGAAGTGGTAAAGAAACATAAAAGAGGGGGGGTTGTTGTATAAACGGCTGTTCAGATACCCCGCACATATGCATGCAAAAGCTGGACAGTGACTAGGAAGACTGTAGAAGAATTGATGCATTTGAGCTATGGTGTTGGAGAAGAATATTAAAAGTACCATGGACTGCCAAAAGAACAAACCAATCTGTGTTGGGAAAGTACATGCAGAATGCTCCCTGGAAGCCAGGATGGCCAAACTTTGTCTTTCATACTTCGGACATATTGTCAGAAGGGACCAGTCCCTAGAGAAGGATATCATATTTGGTAAAATGGAGGGTCAAAGAAAAAGAGAAGACCCCTAACAAGATGGACTGGCACAGTGGCAGCAGCAATGGGCTTAAATGTAGCAATGATGGTGAGGTTGGTGCAGGACCAGGTAGTGTTTGTTCTGTTGTGCATAGAGTTGCTAGGAGCTGGTGCTGACTTGATGGCACCTAACAACAACAACAACAAAGAGAACTCTGAAAAGGATCTCAGGAAAACAATACCACTTAAATAGTCACCAAAAAATGAAATATTTAGGAATAAACCTAACCAGAGACACAAAAAACTTTTATACAAAGAAAATGACAAAACACAACTATAAGAAACCAAAGTGGAAGAATATACCATGCTCATGAATGGGAAGACTTAACATGGTGAAAATGTCAATACTACCCAAAGCAATCTACAGAAACAATGCAATCCTGATCCAGATTCCAATGACATCCTTTAAAGAGATAGAATAAGTAATCACCAACTTTATCTGGAAGGAAAGAGATCCCAGATAAGCAACGCACTACTGAAGAACAATGAAGTAGGAGGTCTCATACTTCTACATCTCAAAACCTACTATACTGGCATAGTAGTCTAAACAGCCTGGTACTGGTACAATGACTCTTAGACCAATGGAACAGAACTAAGAACCCAGAAGTAAATCCATCCACCCAGGCACTGTGATCTTTGACAAAGGCTTAAAACTCATTAAATGGGGAAGAGATAGTTCCTTTAAAAAATGGTGCTGGCACAACTGAATGTCGACTTTCAGAAAATGAAACAGGACGCATCTTTCATACAAAATGACCTGTATACAAAAATGAACTCAAGATAGATAAATAACTTAACTGTAAAACCTAAGACTATAAAGGCTATCAAAGGAAATATAGGAATAAATATCCTGGTGTGGCACTGTAAGTTCAGCACTGGGCTGCAAACCACAAGGTCAGCAATTCAAACCCACCAGTTGCTCCTCAGAAACCCTATATAGGGTTCCTATGAGTCAAAACCAACTTAACAGCATTTAACAACAACAGTACACTGTCTAACATAACTGAAAACACACAAACAGGAGAAGAGAAACTAGAAGATTGGCATCTCCTAGTAATTAAATACTTAGGTACATCAAAATATTTCACCAAGAGCAGAAAGAGAACCCATAGACTGGAAAAAGTCTTGATAATGACATGTTGAAGAAGGGACTAATCTCTAAAATTATAGAAAATTTCCAACACCTCAACAACAAAATAACAAAAAATCCAATTGAAAAATGGGCAGTGGACATGAATACACACTTCACCAAAGACATTCAGGCAGCCAAAAAAAACATAAAGCAATGTTCACAATCATTAGCCATTGTTGTTATGTGCCATCGAGTTGGTTCTGACTCACAGCGACCCTGTATAAGGTTTCTGGGAAGTGGCTGGTAAGTTTAAATCACTGACCTTGTGATTCAAATGACCTTACGGTCCAGTGCCATCTCATCTGTGCATTAATAACAAGATTCATAAAAACAGAAAACAACAATGCTGGTGAAAATGTGGACCAAAACTCAAAATCAGAAAAAAAGAGAAGGCTTACTCATCAGACTGGTGGTACCTCCAAGACTATATATAGCCCTTAATCATGCTTTGGGCCTAGAACTGAACTCACCTTCATAGCTCAATTTTCAGCCAAACAATACACAGGTTATAAAGTGAATAAAAACACTAGGGAGGTACATTCTTCTTAGAGCTAGCTACCCTTCAATGTCAAAACGGCAACATTTGTCCAAGGACCAAGTTCCAAAGGCGGGAATGGTTAGGGCAGGAGGACTGGAAATAAGAACCATAGGGGAGAAGTGGGGTGAGTGATGTGACACTGTGGGGACTGCAATCAATGACATAAAACAAAATCTGTATGAATGGCTGCAAACTGACTTGCTCTGCAAACCTGAACCCAATTTACAATATAGAGTTATTTTGTTTTGTTTTAAATAATAATTGCACTTTGAGGATAAGTAGGATTTGAAAGATAGAAGGGAGTGGGGTGAAGAGAGCCCCTGGCACAGGCCAAAATCAAATGACTTGAAACTGCTCCAGATGTTGTTAAGTGCTGTTGAGTCAATTTTGACTCATAGCAACCCTATACAGGGTTTCTGAGGCTTTACATCTTTGCAGGAGCAGAAATATTTTCTAAGAGATGTCAAATATTTTGGTACATGAGGATATGAAATAAGAGAAATTACTGCAAAGTAGGTTAGACTCAGATCATAAAAAGCTTTGTATGCCATGCTTTTTGTGGTGGTGGTGGTCATGTGCCGTGGAGTTGGTTCCGACTCATAGCAACCCTGTACAGGGTTTCCAAAGCTGTAAATCTTTACGGGAGCAGAAAGCCTCATCTTTCTCCTGCAGAGGTTTCCAAAGCTGTAAATCTTTACGGGAGCAGAAAGCCTCATCTTTCTCCTGCAGAACAGCTGGCAGTTTTGAACTGCTGACCTTGAGGTTCGCAGCCCGATTAGTTACCACTACACTACCATAGCTCCTTATGTTGTTATGTTGTTATGTGCCGTTGAGTCGGTTCCGACCCATAGCGACCCTGTACAGGGTTTCCATGGAGGGATCAAAATTTATATGGCCCAAATCATTACTTTCTCTAACTGATCTCATCTTGCAATAAAATGTCCATTTTTGCCCAATGGGAGTATATACTTGATATTGTCAATTAAAAATCTGTCCCTTCTAAGCTTAAGTCTCTCTTTTGGTTAATGCCGTAGTCTTTTGTGTCATCTGACCTTTCTCAATGATTCTCGCGCTCCTAAAGATGGAATCTGGGCACTGGGGTAAACTCTGCCTCTGATCTACATGTTGTTCTTCCCTTGGTTCTCAATTATTTCTGAATGAAGCATAACAATATTATTTCCTGGACTCCCAGGTGTTGATCTCTAACCTTTTTATAGTCACCACTCAAGTGCGACCTATTTGCTTACCTCACTTAAGGACTAGCAGATTCCCGTACTAATTTGGTCTTATTTAGCATATGAAGCCCGCCTGCCAATTTTCATTTTATTCCAAACTTGTACTTTATATACTAGAGACCTCAGCCAGGGTCTTTGAGTTAATTCACCTTTTCCCACACTGACTCCTCAGTGAAGTTGCTGGTCAGTGCTCTAAGACAACCCAAAAGCATTTGGACCCACTACAAGTCAGATACAAGCCATAGGAAGTAGAACCACTTCTCAGGGCCATCTGAGAAACTGCTCGCTATTATGTCTTCTTTGTAATACTTTTTATCATGAATTGGGTGATGGTTTACAAACAAGATCATCAGCTTTCCATTCAACAAATCACATCCTTTGTTTCATCTCAGTGATTACAATCCCCTCCCTGCAACAAGTTACCCTGCTTCCTCCTTGTGTCTCCCCATTTACATCTTATATTTTACAAATGAACAAAGCAAAAGTATTAGATGTACACATAGAAAACAAAAAAATCTATATTCATTTAAATGTCCAAGGGGCAATTCTGCAAACCAGCCATCTGCCCACAGGCCCACAGCCCTGCTCAGTCCATGGGCCTAGAGCCTGAAGCTGCTCTCTCTCTCTCCCTCTCTCTCTCTCCACACTGCTGCCTCTGCCACCGTCTCTGCTCTCATGACTTTTCTAGGTACGGATCTCATGGTCCAGTCTTGCTTTTTCTTCTTGATAGTCCTGGATCTTTATTACTTCTAATCTATTGCTTCAATGAAGTTATTTCGCTCAAATGTTTATCAAATGCTTGATACATGCCAATTACAGCATAAGTGAGGAGCATAGCACATGCTCTGGTAAAGGCAGTATGGTGCTAACCCATACAACTTTTGACAGGCATGGATTCTTCTAGGTAACATCCAAGAAAACAGAGAGCCAGTCTTATACACAGGTTTTAGGAAAATTCAGTAATAGATTTTACCTATCTTCCATATCCCCAGTTTCTATCCCAGACAGCACTTTTTAAGCTGTACCCACACCCAAGAACCAAAACCTCATTATCAAGGACTTTCCCCTTTCCTTTACTCCCACCAAGCAGGACCTAACTTTATAGTCTATCTTCCCAGATTATCTTCTATGGTTAAATAAAAAGTAAAATATTACATTAACTTTTGGCTATTAATTGTAAATTGCAGCTCTAGAAAAACCAAGAAAATATTTTCTCTTAATAAAAACAGGTTCCTACAAAACCCCAAGGTGTCAGACTTCTTATTATCGACTTTGGGAACTCAATACTGAGTACTGACTGTGTTATTGCAGACTATATTTCTTTTTCCCCTAATGCGTCAATGAGAGAGCAGAGATAATTAGAGGTACCATGAATCACCATCACTCGCACGCCAATTCATCGTACTTGGTGACTTGTGTGTTGCTGTGATGCTGGAAGTTATTCCACCAGTATTTTAAATACCAGCAGGGTCACTGATGGTGGACAGATTTCAGTGGAGTATCCAGACTACAACAGACTAGGAACAAGGAGAGGCAAGCTACTTCCGAATGTTTAGCCACTGAAAACCTTATGCATAGTAGCAGAACATTGTTCAATATAGTACCAGAAGATGAAAACATTATGAATAGAAACAGAATATTGTCAGATAGAGTGCCAGAAGATGAGTACCTCAGTTTGAAAGGCACTCAAAATATGACTGGGGAAGAGCTGCCTTCTCAAAGTTGAGTTGATCATATCCGTTAATGGAATAAAGCTTTTGGGAACTTCATTTGCTAAAGGGACACAACTCAAAATGAGCAGAAACAACTGCAAACATCCATTAATCATCAGAACATGGAAAGTATGAAGTGTGAATTTAGGATATTAGAAGTTGTGAAAAAAAAAAAAAAAGGAACACATACAGATAGATATACTAGGCATTAGTAAGCTGAAATGGACTGGTATTGGCCAGTTTTGAATGTGACAATCATATGGTATGCTCTGCCAGGAATGATGAACTGAAGAGGAACAGCATCACATTCTTTGTCAAAAAGAATAAGTAAAGATGTATCTTGAAACACAATGCTATCTGTGATAGGATAATATCCATGTGCCTATGAAACAGACCAGTTAATACCACTATTTTTCAAATTTACACACCAACCACTAAAGTCAGTGATGATTAAGTTGGCGAATCCTACCAACTTTTTCAGCCTGAAATTGATCAAATATAAAATCAAGATGTATTATAATTACTGGTGATTGGCATGTGAAGGTTGGAAACAAAGAGGAAGGGTCAGTAGTTGGAATATAGCTTTGGTGACAGAACTGATGCTGGAGGATGCATGATAGAATTCAAGATCAATGACTTATTTATTACAAATACCTTTTTTAAGCATACACATGAACCTCACCAGATGGAATACACAGGAATCAAATGGACTACACATCAATGAGAAGAGACAGTGGGAAAGTTCAATATAAGATCATCAGCCAAAACAAAGTCAGGGGCTGACTGTGGAACAAACAGACCACCAATTGCTCATAGGCAAGTTCAGGCCGAAGCTGAAGAAAATTAAAACAGGAGTCAAAAACAAAATATGATCCTAAATTTACCCCACCTGAATTTAGAGACCATCTAAATAGATTTGATGTGTTAGACACTAAGGACCAAAGACCTGAAGAGTTCTGGGATGAAATCAGGAATATCACACAGGAAGAAAGCAAAAGGTTAAAAAGACAGGAAAGAAATAAAAGACCAAAATGGATGTCAAAAGAGGCTCTGAAATTTGCTCTTGAGTGTAAATAAGCTAAAGCAAAGGGAAGAAACGAAAAGGTGAAAGACTAACAGAAAGGGCAGCTCAAGAAGAGATTGCATCTCAATGTAAAGAAGAAATAAAAGTCTTTGTAACTGGACCAAAAAATGTTGTTGTTGTTGTTATGTGCCGTTGAGTCAGTTCTGACCCATAGCAACGCTGTACAGGGTTTCCGAGGGTGTAAATCTTTACGGGAGTAGAAAGCCTCATCTTTCTCCCACGGAGCGGCTGGTAGTTTCGAACCGCTGACCTTAAGGCTCACAGCCCGATTCGTAACCACTACGCTACCAGAGCCAAAAAATAGCATCGTGATAAATGGAGAAAAGACTGAAGTTGTCAAAGACTTCATTGTGCTTGGATCTATGGAAGCACTCATGGAAACAGCAGTCAAGAAATCAAAGGACATACTGCATTAGGTAAATATGCTACACAAGACCCTTTTTAAATGTTAAAAAGCAAAACTGTCAGTTTGAGAGACCGACTCTAATGACTCAGCAAAGGAACCAACAATAATATCATAGGGGTGGGCCTGAGGGCTGCGTCCTTCCATTTGTTTAGCTGGTGCTTCACCGAGGTATGGGGACAACTTAGGGCTGTGGGGGCTGGTGAACAACATGGGCATATCCACCTTTGGGGAGGTGGAGTTCACCAGCATGGAGAACTACAAGGCAGTGGTGGAAGTGAACCTCTGGGGGACAGTGTAGACAACAAAATCCTTTCTCCCGCTCATCCTAAGGGCCAAAGTCCGCATTGTCAACATCAGCAGCATGCTGGGCCGCATGGCCAACCCAGCCCGCTCACCGTATTGCATCACCAAGTTCGGGGTGGAGGCCTTCTCCAACTGCCTGTGCTATAAGATGCATCTACTGGGTGTAAAGGTCAGCATGGTGGAATCCAGCAACTTCAACACAGGCACCAACCTCCACACCCCTAAGAATATCCAAGACATGGCCAAGAAGATGTAGGTCGAGCTACCCGAGGTGGTGCGCAGGGACTATGGCAGGAAGCACTTTGAGGAGACAAATGCCAAGATGGAGTGCTACTGCAGCAGTGGCTATATGGACACAGCCCTGGTCATCAAAACCATCACACATGCCCTGACCACCACCACCCCCTACACCCGCCACCACCCCATGGACTACTACTACTGGTGGCTGCGGATGCAGATCCTGACCATTGCCCACAGCAGCAGTCTTGGACAAGATCTACATACACTGACAGAGTTCTTCTGTGGGAGGGAGATGCAGGGAGGCGGGAGGAGCTCTAACAGTCACCCCTGATGACCACTTGTGAATCACACACCCAAGTGCCCTAGGAGGACCCACTGCCAGTTTCAGCAGAGGGAGTAATCCAGCCTGACCTATTTGCATAGTGAATGGGTTGAGTCCTCACAAACTGGGAACTTAGTGACAGGCAGGGGCCCCTAAAAAAACAAACAAAAACCATCAGTTTGAGGACTAAGGTATGCCTGAACCAAGCCATGGTATTTTCAATAGCCTCATATGCAGGTGAGGAGTCCTGGCATGGCACTGTGAGTTTATGTGCTGTACTGCAAAATCATTTGAACCTCAAGCTTGGCAGTTCAAGCTCACCAGCCACTTCCTAGGAAACCCTATACAGGGTCACTATGGCTTGGAACTGACTCGCAGGCACTTAACAACAACAACATATGCAGGTGAAAGTTGGACAAGGCATAAGGAAGACTATAGAAGAATGGATACATTTGAATTATAGTGTTGAATAAGAATACTGAAAGTTCTATGAAGTTCCAGAAGACCAAACAAATCTGTCTTGGAAGAAGTACAACCAGAATGCTCCAGAGAAATCAGGAGGTGAGACTTTGTCTCTCATACTTTGGATATGTTCTCAGGAGGGAGCAGTCCCTGGAGAAGGACATCATGATTGATAAAGCAGGAAAACAGCAGCACCTCCAACTCCTTGCTTCCATCACAAGTATGGCTGCTCTAGTAAGTCAACTCATTAACCTTGACCTCTGAAATCCAACGTTAGTAATCTATATTCACCAAAATCCACATTAGCTTAGTCCATTTACTCAGTTGGATGGTGGATGAATTCTTCAACATTAAATAAACTATGCTCAAAGACTACCAGTTAAGTTACCTTCCATTGTAAAGAGTCACTGACTTTATTACCATTCTCCAATAGAGCTGGCCTGTACACTCACAATCCTCTCAAACACAGCTCCTGGTATAACGAACGCAAGTACAAAGACCATAATAACCTTGACTGCCTCATGAGTCAAGGCTGGGAGAAGAACACAGATGGGTAATGAATGTTCTTCCACTTATTTCTGTACATCCTGCTGATGCTCAGCAAGTTCCAGACTTATTTCCCATGGAGGGCTGAGAAAGCCATCAGAACCCTGCAGGGAACCAGCCAGATCAGACAACAAAATCTTCCTGAATATTCCTGAACCATTCTCATGTCATTCCAAATGCTGACCCTTGCTCTTTTTAATCCTGCTTTCTGTACTGCATTTCTGTTTCCATTGACAATCCAAACCTAGTACTTACTCCTGATTTCTTCTCACCGTTGCTGTTACAATGGCAGAGTATAAAAGTGGCTGACATCTCACTGAATCCTATCTTTTTCTTTTGTTTTTCTATAAGTAGGCACTTAACAACAACAACAACAATAAACCTGGAAGCAAACTACAGGATTAGATTGTACCTTGAGATTGAAAAGGCAAGCAGAGCTCAGAAGGACCTACCATCACCGAGAACAAAGACCTGAGAGTGGAGTGTGTCGTTTAGACCGGGGGTCCCTGCAACTGTGAAGCTCCTAGATCCAGAGGAAGATGAATGCCAAAGTACATAGAGAACTCCAAGGACTGCTGGGCCTACAGACAAGGACCTTTCTCTAGAGACAGCAAAGATAGAAAGCCTTGTTCTGAACAATCTGAATTCGGACTTCTAACCTTCTAAGCTATGAGAGACTAAATTTGTTCAAGGTATCCATCCACGTATGCAGCACTTCACCTAGATAACGAAGACAGCTAGTAGAAGCAATACTTTACAACTAAAGTGTCCTCAAAACTATCACTTGTAACTTACCTTTTATCTGATGGAATTGTTTAACCAGTTCTTTTATATCCATGGCAATGTTTCCTGAAGAAATAAATGCAGGAATCAAATATAGAAACGTTTCCAATTCAAAATTCTTTCTCAAAGCAACAAATATGTAATTTAAAGTGATAACAAACCTTCTCTAAACAAAATAAGTTCTTTAAAATACACTGCAGCAAACTGGGTGATATTTGGCGGATTGGTTTTGAGAATGGCTCTGCTAACTCCCTCGAGTAGAGTCTTGAGGCCATAGGGTACGACAAGTCTGGGCTTTGAAGAAATCATTTTGGCAGGGTATCTGTAATCACAACTCTAATAAAGAAAAACAAAGTCTTAAAATAAACAGCATAACACACAAACTTACTTCCTATAAAATTATTAGCTTTAGTTATTTATACTGGCAAAAGAAGTCTTGGTATGGCGATATAGAATAAGCACTCCACTGCAAAGTCCATTTGAACCGCAAGGTCAGTGGTTCAAACTCACCAACTGCTCCTCAGAAACCCTTTACAGGGTCATTATGAATTGGAACCAACTCTATAGTACTTAACAATAGTGGTAAAAAAGGTGCCTTGGTGGTGCAGTGGTTAAGAGCTCGAGGTCTAACCGAAAAGTCACATGTTTGAACTCACCAGCTGCTCTGCAGGAAAAGATACTTCCTTCAAGATACTTGTTGTTAGGTTCATAAAGTCAATTCTGACCCATAGCGACCCTGTTGTAGGGTTTCCAAGGAGCGGTTAGTGAGTTTAAATAATCAGTTTTGTGATTCAAACTGACCTTATGGTACAGTGTTTATCCTACAGTGCCATACCAGGACACCTTTAAGATTACAACCTTGGAAACCCCTTTATGGTCACCATGAGTCAGAACTGACTTGAAGGCAATGGTGTTGGTTTTTAGTATTCTGGTAAAATGAGCTAATTCTTGATTGTTATTAAAAATGAAACAAACCCACTGGCACTGTAGGATAAGCACTGGACTGCTAACTGCAAGTTTAGCATTTCAAACCCACCAATCACTCTGCAGAAACTCTATACAGGGTCAATATGAGTCGGAAACAACTGGACAGCACTTAACATGTGCAGAGGGGGCAATCTAGTACTATTAAAGAAAACTTGGGGAAAGCCCAGAATGATGATAAAAATCAAGAATAAATTATCAACTAAACAAAGCATATTTCTGAAAAAATGTAATGAATATTGTGTCTGGTATCCTTGCAAAAAAAAAAAAAAAATTAAGCTACCTTATCTATTTCTAAACAAAGTCCTTTGAAACCACATGGGTTTGGAAACAGTACAGTGTTTCTACATGAAAACATCTTTGCCCCTCCTTTTCTAAATAGACCCTTGGACACATTGTTCAACTTTAAGAATACTTATTTTCTTTAGGTTTAAATTTTTGTTTTCACCATTAACCAGATATAAATTATTTGTAGTGCTAGCTTACCACCCACCACCATATGCCCTCTTTCTTCTTTTCTCATATCCTCCCTTAACATCTGCCTTATGTTTCCCTTTCTCCACCTTCCATTGCCTTTCTGGCTTTTATGTCATAGCAAGGATAGTGTATAGCCCAGTCTGAAGTTCTGAAAATTGCAGAGGTCACCATCCTACACTCTGTGTCAATATATGTGTATCTCATTCTAAAGAACAATTTTTAAAAGCTTATACACATAAAAAACAAAATTAATTAACCAGTTCAAATTAAATAAAAAATCAGTTCATGGGTAAGGGAGTCATTATGCTAGGAAAAATGGTAAGGTTAGAAACCTAATACAATACTTCAATTAAAAGAGAAACCAAACCTCTACAACCATTGGTTGAGTCCATTCAAACTCACAGGGACCCTATAAGGAAGTATGGGACTTCTCCACATGGTTTCCAAGACAGCAAAACTGCCTCATTGTTGTCCTGTGACATGGCTGTTGGATTCGAACTGATGAACTTTCGGTTAACCGCCCAACACTTAAACCACTGCATAACTAGAGCTCCTACTTTAATATCGATGTCATATCAGTCCCTGAACTATCAAACAAAAATGACAAAATATGAAACAATTGAATCTGTTTCCTGAGATTTAAAAAAAAAGGTTGCTTGGAAGACTCACAGCTATTCTGGACACCGAGACCCAGGAGACATTGCCCCCATGGGGCCCATGGTGGTGATATAATGAACCATGTCCTCAACAACATCCCTACAGTAAATAGAATAATGAGTTTCATGGGGCTGGTGGTACAGTTTAGTTACAGCAATTATAAAAGGGTCCAACCTCTAATACAAGGCAATGAATGCCATAGAAAAAATGCTGAGTATTTAAAAACATATTTCATCTACCTAAATAAAGGTCAGGGGGGGAAAAAAAAAAAAAAGAGTTATGTGTTGACCAAAGCAAACCCTTAGAAAATAAATTATACTGAGTCCCTTAATGAAAAGTTACTATCAGAATACTCAGGAGGACCTTTACTGAGTTAAATCATCATTTAAAAACCAGTAATGCTGTGTTGCTAAATGTGGGCAGCAATTAGGTGTATATGTATATGTGTATAAATATATATGATATTTGATATATTATACAAGGGGCTTCAAAATGTTTGTGGGAGAAATCCATGACTTTTTCACTCCATTTTTCCATAATTTTTTTGGAAGCCCCCTTATATATAGAGGGCTGATAGCAATAGTGGGCTACAACTTAAGGCTACTGACTGTAAGGTCAGCAATTCGAATCTACCAGTCACTCCACGGAAACAAGATGAGACTTTCTGCTTCCTAAGGACGTACAGCCTTGGAAACCATATACAGGGTGGCTATGAGTTGGAACGGAGTGGGTGGTACACAGCCACCACCATATATACATGCTTTTAATCACATCCTTTCCACTCTAGTGTGTGAGTAGTCAGGTCACGCTTTTGATTTTTGAAAGTGGCTCCCCTGTTATTCTGATTATCTGAGGGCACTTGTTGTTTTAGGGCCAGTTAGTGTCCTAGGACCAGGGATGCTGATCATTCTCCTGTTCAGCTGCATATAACAAAATCTCATATTCAGGTTAAGAAATACGGGCATACCAACTATACTTAACCAAGTCAACGGGCAAAATATTTCATACACTAAGGGATATTTAGAAGTGGGGGACAGCTAAATAACTCTAAATCTTTCCTTTAAAATAACTTGTCAAAACTAACTGAAATTTTCCTACCCCCACCCCCAAGCTTTCATTTATCCACTACCACAGGGGTAATGCTTTAGGATAAAAAACGTTGCCTGTGGCTGTGGATGCCAGTCGGACTTCGTGGTTGTGGTTAAGTGCCATTGAGTCGGTTCCACTCAGGGGCCCTACAGGGTTTCCGAGGAGGGGGCTGTTGAGTTACAACCGCCAACCTTGCGGTTCAAACCGACTTTGCCGTCCAGTGAGTATCCTACAGCGCCACACCAGTAGAGCCACAAAAACGTAAATGGCACACATCACTGGCTCCCAAAGGCCTAAACGCTGGCGTTTGTGGGTACCGTTGTACGCCTGAGCCAGTTGGGCCGTTTGGTTTCATTTTTCGGAAAGCTGGCATGGCCGACTTCACGTCCACTTGATTAGGGGAGGTAGGTGCTGGATCCGCCGAGGCCTCACCAGCGAAGCTCCGCCACTCGGCGTGGGCCGACTGATTGCCATGCTCGCTAAAGTGGGGCGGGGCCCAGCCCACCTACTCTGGGCATCCTCCGTCTTTTCGGCCTCTCCCACCCGCGCGAGACGCCCCGAGTGAAAGACTAACTGCCTGCGCGGTTAAAGGCTGAGCCTTTGCTCCAGACTCGCCCCACCTTCTTGCTTTCCGGTTCTGCTCTAGTTAGCTTCCTCGACGCCCCCTTGCCGGCGGCTCCTAAAGGAGGCCACGCCTACGAGGCCTTTTATACTGCCTGGAGACGACAGCGCGTGCGTCACAAAGCACCGCCTTCTCGCGGAAAGCTCCGATGGCCGCGGAAGAAGGCGGGGTCTCCATGGCCTGAGCCAATGGGAAGTAGAAAGGAACAAAACTTGGATCTCTGGGTGGATTACAAACGGGCGTAGTTGAACTGGAGATCCCAAAAGGCTAGAGTCGGATAAGTCAAGGCGACTACCCTTCTACCTTTGGTCACTCTGTAAAACGAGCACTGGTTTGGAAAAAAATTAATTTATGGTAGTTTCATCATCACCGCCTCTTTTCCCCTACCCCCCAATCTTTTACTTGCTCGGGCCAACTTCACGAAGAGCAATTTCTGCCGCAGTGTGCATAATTAACTAAAGAGAAAAGACAATTTTATGTAACATGGTAGTTTTCCTCTTGAGGGACTGGCCCGTGGAATGAGAACTTGGCATTATTTCTGAACTCCCCGTTTCTCGTAATTAGTCTTCAATAAAATACCTCTCAAGACAAATCCCTGAGATTTGTTCTAGAGTCCTTCCCGCACCAAATCATACCAGTCAGCAACAGATTCGAATCCACAAGTACTGTGTCTGTCTTCCTCTGACTTCAAGGCAAGCTGCCTCATCTGAAAACACCCACTCACTGCTTTCTCCTCTTCATGGTCATGGGTCTTGTTTTTTCTGGAAATTAATGACATCATCATTATGGTCATTGGATTCAAGCAACCTTCATTGTAACCCATCTTCAAATGTTTGAAAAGCAGAGTTGTTAAATGCCATAGAGTTGGTTCTAATAGCCACCCTATATAGGGTTTCCAAGGAGCGAATGGTGAGTTTGAACTGCCGACCTTGCAATTCAAATGACCTTTAAGTCCAGTGCTTTATTCCATGCACCACAGCAAGGTTCCTGCTTACTACACATTAGTAAATAAATACAAGTAAGCCTATGCTTAGCTGTCTTCCGGTGTACCTGTGAAGGACTGTAAATCTGAAAAGAGGCTTTGATTCTGTAGGAAGGTGCTGCAGGGTTTGAAGAGAGACAAATATACCAACCATATCTAGAAGCAGAATCTTTGATGTGAAATTATTCACTACAGATTAGTAAGCAAGCAGAAGTAAGCCCATGCTTACCTTACTTATTGGGCAATCCATCCCTGGTTTCTCATGTGAACAGTTATTGTTAGGTGTCATCGAGTCAGTACCTAAACAATAGCAGTTTTGGTTTGTTTTTTGCCTCTGCAGCAACGTGTTTATTATGTGCCAAAAACTACAACACAGTTTACTCTGCACATCTGTAGGGGAGTGCAGTGTAGCTCACATACTGCAACGAGGTAGACTTCACACACAGCTACACAAACCCAAAGAGAAGCTGGGATATGCAATAATGCAGTATCCGTTCAGCAGGAGTAGGGCAGGGGGTGGGAGATATTACACTGGTTCTTTGGCTCGCAGCTTCCCAAAGTGGGCAAGTCGTTTTTTTAAAAAGAGAAGAGAGAAAAAAGAAAAAAATGTCGTTTTCAAATTCTAGTAGCATTTCAGTCATAGCGACCCCCGTGCACAACAGAACAGAAAACTGCTCATCCTCACAATTGTCATGTTGGAGTCCGTTAGTGCTGCCGCTGGGTCAAGCCCATTGAGGGTCTTTCTCTTTTTCACTGACCCTCCACTTTACCAAGCATGATGTCCTCCTCCAGGGGCTGGTCCCTCCTGACAGCATGTATAAACAAACACTTGTTAAGTGCTGTCAAGTCTTCACCCTGTATAGGGTTCCCGAGGAGCAGCTGGTGGGTTTGAACCACTGACCTAGTGATTCAAAGTCCAGTGCTTATCCTACAGTACCACACGAGGAATCTTAAAGACCCTATTTATAGAGACTTTTAGAATTAGTGACATTTGTGGGCCTAAAGACTAACTAACCTTAGTGAGTGATCTTGAACACTGTTAGGTACAATGTAGAATCTAACTCAGAAGGCAAGATTTTACTCTTTTCTCATTTCTTCAATGATCATTTTACCGGAGTCATTCTCAAATGCAAATTGTTAGTGAAACTATGTAACAGATTTCTCAAATCACTGCCCATTTACACAATGAACTCTTTGTGTTCATTTCCTATGGTCACTAGTGATCTAATTAAAATGCATATTTGCCTTGTTCATCATTGTTCTCCATCCTCCCCAATAGCCGCAAACCCTTCCCCTATAGAAGACCAAGGTTCTGCATGTGGTCACTGGGTACTTCTCCTTTCTCATCTGTCACCATTTGGTTCCCATTTAACTCTGCAGAGACTTGGCCCTGAACACACATGCTGTTCTTCACCTCTGTGCTTTTGCCCATCATGCCCAAGGTCTGGGACCCCCCCTCCAGCCAGCCTTTGCACCTAACTGCATCATTCTGTTGTTGTTGTTAAGTGCCGTCGAGTCGGTTCCGACCCATAGCGACCCTGTACAGGGTTTCCGAGGCTGTAAATCTTTACGGGAGCAGAACGCCTCATCTTTCTCCTGCGGAGCCGCTGGTAGTTTCGAACTGTTGGCCTTAAGGTTCGCAGCCCGATTCGTAACCACTACGCTACTTCTAATCCTGTAAAATTCAGTTCAGGAATCTTCGACTTTAGGGAGTCAATAGCTTACAAGTATTTTTTCAGTGCCTCTATAACACACAATGTGAGCTTAATCTTGCTCTATAATTCATGGTTGTGTATGACTCTTCTCTCAGATTTACTAGAAACTCACCAATTTATGATGCTATCCAGCAGTATTTCCCTAATGCAAGTGACCTAGGAGCTTGTTCGTAATGCCTTTCCAAGCCCTTTCTGGAAGCTACTGAATCAGAATCTCTGAGAACGGGGCTATTTCTGTACCATATGATGATGTGAGAATCACTGACGTGTGGAAGGAGAAATGAAGTGTAACTCAGAAGACACCTAGGCTATAATGTGTTGTTTCTATTTTATATCCAAGCCAACTAGGTGAAAACACTCAGGACCTTGCTGGATTTTACAAGAAAACCAGTTACACTGCACTTGGTGATCTTCGACACTTTACTCTTAGGGACCAACTTTCCATTCTCTTGCCCCTCTGCCCTGCTTTCTTTTTATATTCCCATTTCCTAGCTTCTAAATCTTACGAATCGGGCTGTGAACCTCAAGTTCAGCAGTTCAAAACTACCAGCTGTTCCGCAGGAGAAAGATGAGGCTTTCTGCTTCCTAAAGATTTACAGCCTCGGAAACTCTGTACAGGGTCACTATGAGTCGGAACCGACTCCACGGCACATAACAACAACAACAACTTGTATCTTATGGAGGCCTGGTGTGGCACCACTGGATAAGCACTCGGCCTCAAGGTCGGTTTGAACCACAAGGTCGGTAGTTCACACTCACTAGTTGCTCCTTGGAAACCCAACACAGGGTTCTTGAGTTGGAACTCACTTGACAACACTTAACAACAACAATGTATCTTCTTAGGAGCCCTGGTGATGCAGTGGATTAAGCATTGGGCTGCTAAAAAGGTTAGTTTGAGCCCACCAACTGCTCCATGGGAGAAAGATGAGGCAGTCAGCTTCCATAGATTTACAGCCTTGGAAACTGATGCGGTTCGACTGTCTTAGAGGGCGGACTCAATGGTGGTGGGCTTGGTTTGGTTGGGATGTATCTTCTTGGGAGAATCTACATTTACCAATTTTGTTTTATATACATGTGAATAAAAAATATACAACCAACATGATTCAAAACAATATAAGAAAAACTAATGGTTCATTGTGGCTGCATGAATATGTATCTTCTTAGATACAAAGTCGTAATTGAATACTTCTGACCACTGTTAAGAAAACAATCAACTAGAAAAGTTTACACGGCAAAGGGCAAATAAATGCACCCATGAGTGTGTATGCCTGTGTATGTGTGCACATGTATAGTTAAAAAAATCAGTTATGTATGGTTCTTTGATCTGAGTTGGCAGAAATATCAATATGCAATCCCTGTTAGTAATTGACTATACAAATATGTGACAATAAATATCTCATTTTCAGTAACATCTGAAAACCAGTCTTTACTCAGTAGAAGACAGCTTACATGAGCCAAAAAAAAAAAAAAAAGATACCTAACCCCGTAAAGGTAAAATATTAAATATATTAACCAGCAAGATGCAAATTACATTACTATTAAACCATGCCTCCAAGTGTGTCAAATGACAAAAATTTGCTTGTAATATATAAAATACATTAGTGATTTACCTCATTATAGGCACAATCCAATACAAAACTATATTTGGCGCTTAGCAAATTTGAAGATCCATTTGAGAGCCTCCAAAATAGGAAAGGGGAAGGAGTGAGAGATGGCAGTAGGAAATAAAAATCACACATACACACAAAGTTCCACTTAAATGTTATTTTCTTCATCAACACGGGCTAAACAGCCAGACCAAACTCCCAAGCAGATCACAGTCTGCTCATAGGTCTGATAAGTCACAGCAGACAGGCCAGAGAATTGTTATGAGTTATTCACCTCAAAAATGTATTCAGATGCCAGTCAACTGAATGGGCTGATGTAGTCATACTCACTCTGAAGCGAGAACTTTGTGATTCTTGGTTTTGTTGTTGCCGTCTTTAGAATCACCATCTACTCAGCCTTCCCCGTGTGCTACCACCATGCTAACAGTTGTACCACAGGAACACTATGCACCAAACCTAAGAGAAACTGTTTTCAAACAGACTTATGCTTTGACTCTTAAAGGAAATCTAAGGTACTCTGGTAGCGTAGTGGTTACAAATCGGGCTGCTAACCTCAAGGTCGGCAGTTCGAAACTACCAGTGGTTCTGTGGGAGAAAGATGAGGCATTCTACTCCTGTCAAGATTTACAGCCTTGGAAACCCTGTATAGGGTCACTATGAGTCGGAACCAACTCCACGGCACATAACCACCACCACCACTTAAAGGAAATCTAATGATTGGTATTGCTAATATGTCTATATAATTAAGTGAATTGAACATAAACATGCTTAAAATTATGAAATCTCTATGGAGAAAGAAAAGTAATTTTTGAGCAGATAGTGAAATAATTGTTGTCAATTGTAAAGAATAGAGTTTTATGTAGTCTTTGAATGATGAATAGCGTCCTTACACTACTTGAATAAAAGTTCTAGTCAGTCTGAACTCTGAAGCAGGAGCCTCATGATTCAGAATGTTTTACAGTCATAACTGAAAGACATGCCACCTATCCAGAAACACCTGAAAAAGTGGCAGAAACCTGTCAGAGAAGGGAGACTCAAATATTTTCCATTAATTGAGAGCAACAGAAAAATGGTAAGAATGAACCTTGTCAAAAGTGGAAAAGTTGCGAGACCTGGAAAAATAAGGTAGTCTTGTTGCGTTCTGGGTCTCCTAGGTTTCACTGTATCCAGATGAAAAGACAATCAAAATAATCAGACTTTAAAGATTCATAATGTCTTCCCTCCAACTGAGAAGATATCCAGAATTTTCAGACACTGATTTTTCTTTTCAGAAAGTACTTGTTTGGTTTCTGAATCTACCCACTCACTAAACATGGGACAATACTCCTTTCTTCTTGTTGTTGCTGTTAAGTACTGTGGAGTCGGTTCCGACTCATAGTGACCCTGCGCTGGGTTTCCGAGGCTGTAACTCTTTACAGGAGCAGAACGCCTCATCTCTCTCCTGTGGAACTGCTGGTAGTTTCAAACTGCTGTCTTTGAGGTTGGCAGCCCGACTCATAACCACTATGCTACCAGAGCTCCTTTCTTGTATCTAAGACCCATGCAGAATTCACATCTTGAAGAAGTGTGCATAAATACTCAGGAAACCGTCCACTAAAAAGTGCTCAGCAACAGAGATGAGGAATCACGAAGACAGTTTAGCCGAAGTCAATGAAGAGTAATAACTTCTTTCAAATAAATTATTATTATTCCTTCAAAACCATATTGATTCAGATTAAATTGGCCAAGATTCTGGATGCTTTTCCCATCTTTTATTTTGGAAAAAAAAAAAATTGAAATATTAACATCACACAAGATGAGATCATGCTTAGCCAAAAAGATATGTAGATAAATGACAATCTAAAACAATACCCTTTAGTGCAAAAGAAATTAAAACCAAAGAATCTGACCTTTAGACTGAGCCAAGTTAGTCACACCATTATGGCAAAAATTCTTCAAAGTGACTGAGGTATTTAGATTCTTCAAAACCACAGGTGTGGTAAATTAAATGACAATTAAAATTAGCATTAAGGGATTAGAAAAATAACTCTGAATTCCTTTTATAATATGTAATAACCTGAGCTCAGAGGGAAATGATTAAATCTTGACAACACAAAGCTCAGAAAATCATTCATCAGCAAATACTACGAAGCTAAAAGAAACAAAAAATTATATTCATTTAAGAATAATACTTTCACATAATTGGGTAAAAGATCTCTAAAAGTTAGCAATTAGATAAATTATTTAAAATAAATGAGAACTCTTAACAATGTAGGTATTAAATATTCAGTCTACAGACTCGGCTTTCTAATAGACTAGCAAAAAGTGTTGTACTTTGGGTTTCAGAATTATCTTCTATTTCCTTCAATTTGGTTGGTTTTCAATGCTAATCACTGTGAAACAGTTTGTAGACAATTTGAAGAAAACTATTCTTGATGATACAACTTCAATGGAAGAACATTTGGCTTTGAATAAGGAAATCATGGGACTCTGGGTTATTAACATGTTTTTTACAATATAAGACTATTCAGTTGGTGGTCAGGAAATCTGCATCCTATTCATTACCCTGCGGATGAGAGGAATAATTAACTGGACAGGTCAGCTCTTTTTGGGGGTCTGATTTGCATTATCTCTTAAATGGGGCTAAGAATTTCTGTGCTACAAAATTCACAGGATTATTCTGAAGATAAAGTAAAACACTAGAAACCACTTTTTTTCCCCAAAAACACAATATAAATGCTATGTCTTGATATTATTAATCATTTTACAGGTAATCTCTTTGTGTTACCCAGTCAAGATGTGTGCTTATGGTAAGTTTTCCTACAAGATCACAGGTTGAATATTTAGTTTGACTTTATTTTAAAAATAATAAATCACAAAAGTAAAATATGTGAACAAGGTCACTTAACCCTCTCACCAGGTTTTTATTATTGTTGTTAATATTATTACTGTTTAGCTATAGGTTCAAAAGAAGAGGTTTTTAACACGTCAGCTTAACCGGCAAATGTGTCTCTGGCACAGGTGGTTTTCAGAAGGAAAGCTGATCTTCACAAGAGTTGTGTCCTCTGCTTTGACTTTAAAGTGCAGAACCTGGGTGGGAAGGGACAGAGAAGGAACTTGGGGTTTGTCACTGAGGAACCAGCTCCCTCAGAGAGGCCAGAGCTGCGTGGATGCGCACATGCAATCTGTTTTCAAAGTCGTAGCCAGAGAAATCCTCCTGCAAGACCAAAGACAAGGATTTATGGAATGCTATGTCTTGGTATTATTCATCATTTTACACATAGTCTCTGTGTTACCCAGTCAAGATATGTTGCTAAGTGTTCCCAGGGCGCTAGAGTATAAACCACACTAAATATTATACTTCCCAAAGTATGAGTCCTCACATTCTCAGTATAGGCTTCACATCTACTTGATTTTTTAATTTCCCAAACCTCAAACTGTGTGTTCATTTTTAAAATATCTATATTGCTCTCCTTGAAAAAATGTCCTCATGTGATTTCTGAAGCAGCAGTCTTAATGCATGTGCAATATAAGTTAATATTAAAACAAAACAAAGCAAAGCAAAAAACAAAAACCCTCCTGCCATCAATTAAATCAGATTCACAGCAATCCTATATAGGACAGAGTAGAACAGTCCCTTATGGTCTCTGAGACATAAAGCTTTACAGGAGCAGGCGGGTTTGAACCACTGAACTTGTGGTTAGCATTCCAATCCACAGTGCCACCAGGGCTCCTAAGTTACCACTGGTGCTACTGTTGTTAAGCGCCTTCGAGTAGGTTCTGATTTATAGCAACCCTATGTAGGGTTTCTGAGGAGCAGCTGGTGGGTTTGAATCCCTGAGCTTGAGGTTAGCAGTCCACTGCTTATCTTACAGAACCACAATCATAAGGTATTTCCCTACTCAAACACTGAAGACTATAGAGTGCTTATAAAGTAGGATGAACTAGTGAGTAGGAATTTCTATGACTGTGATCATTTTACTTAAAATTAAAGTGCTTGGTGATTCAATTAGTTACCTCTTCTCCTTTCCAGAAGTACTTATCAGTTTGGACAACCATTTTACAGAATTTCTTACACTACAGAGAATAAAAAGTGACACTGGAAAGAGACAGATTCAGTATTTTTACCTTTGCTTGAAGAAGTAGAGTTCTGCCTCTTGCTACAGTCTATGAATATATGAAAACAAAATACATATTACCACTTAATACATGCATATATATGAATTTATGTATGTATAGACATACATAAATATGCAGAAAATACTCTACAGGAAGATATGTTCATTCAACTTCATTTATATTATAAGAAATAGAGATCTGTTATATGTATTTATGCTAAAGTTAAGAGTAAAAATTTCATTAAAATAAAGAATATAGTGACAGCGATTTCTACTCACATTCATAAAACTATGTCTTCTGTTTGGGTAAAATTAGACTCTCAACTTATAACTCTTTCTAACCAAAAGCCTGTCTTTTCGGCTAAGTGTTTAAGGATTTAGTGAGTGCTGTATTGCTGTTAAGTTAGCCTAATTTTTACAAAGTTCATATATTTGAAAGCTCAATTGAATTTAATGAAACCAACATTATATATGAGCTTCTGAAAGAAAGTACCAACTAAATTCAGGCACTACTGAAATCCTATTTAATAAACAAAACACCAAAAAACTACTTCATTATATTAGCTTAAATATCCATCTTAATAGCAACCATCAACTTAAATTTGTAGTAGTTGCTGCTGAGTGCCACTGAGTTGGTTGTCATGCACAGCGACCCTCAGTGACTGTGAGAAGTGGCTGGTGGGTTTGAACTGCGGTTAGAAGGTCAGTGCTTATCCTACAGTGCCACACTAGGACTCCTAAATTTGTATGGTAACCTAAAATTTCACAGCAATCATACCTTTATTTTCATATATTCTTATATTCATATTACCCTCATTTCTCTCACGATCATAAAAAACAAACTCAACCCATCTTAGTGCTGTTGACTGTAATTCATAGCGACCCTACAGGAAAGCGTAAAACTAACCCATTGGATTTCTAAAGTTATTATCTTTACAGAAGTAGACTGCCACATTATTCTCCTACAGAGCCACCAAGTTCTTAACCACTGCACCACCAGCATTCCTTCATCTCACTAGAATCCTTAACTTGACAAGGAAAGCACTGCCATTCCACCTTAGAGATGAGGGAAAAAGTACGAGGTTAAGTAACTTAGTATCATACACTAAATGAAATGGCCAGGTGAGATCATAATCTAACTCTGTGTTCCTCTAATCAAACCATACTACATCATATGTTTATTCCCTCCAATGAACTTTATCACGATCCCCTTAAAGACAGTAAGACAGGATTAGTAGCTTCTTGGACTCTTCTAAAGCAAAATCAAGGAAAACAAAACAAAGCACAACACAAGAGGGCTTCAAGAAGTTTTTGTGGAAAACATGGAATTAAAAGATAGTGGAAAATGTCCACAAAACTTCTTTAAAGTCCCCTCATATGTTCAATTGAGTTATTTTAAATAAAGGCTGCTTTGCCCATGTGAATTTGCATATCTCTAGTGGTAAAGATTATTTACAAAATATTTAAGAGCTCACCTCTGGTTTATCTAATAGAAGACAGCCAAGTTCATAGCAAGCATAGGGCTGAATGTACAAGTTATTCTGACGACACAATTCATCTTTAGCAGCTCTCTGAAAGAACTGAAAGCAAACAATATAAATGTTATTGCTAGGAACTCATTTTTTTTTTTTCCCCTTTTCTTAACTTAAGCCTCATCCTAATCTTCAATAGGCAGAAAAGAAAAAAAGAAGATTATCGCCTTTCTGTATTCTTTATCAGACTTTCTCATCTGGATTCCTTTCCATTGGTTCCCATCCATTTATCTGGTAACCCTTTCCCCTCCATTCGCAGAAGTTCTTTACATGCTTGCCCTCCAGAGCAGGTCTCCCACCAGCCACTAGCCTCTACTGACTTTACTGCTGAGCACTCTGTATCTCAGAGTCCCAACACCCTCATTTTCATATTTGAAGCACAGAACAAACAAGCCAAGAACCAACTCTTGATATGTGGCGTTATCTCGCTGATACTTAAATGTGTGATCTGAAATAAGTCATTTGGAACTGTGCAATTTAGTCTACTCTGAACAATACATTTAAAATTATAATACAAGTATACTTGTATTATAATCTAGGATTTAAAAATAAAAGTCTCCCATTAAGAACATGAACTCTCCCAAAGAGTAATCAAAACTGATGTTGTTGCTGTTGTTAAATGCCTTCGAGTCAGTTCCAACTCATGGCAACCTTGTATAGGGTTTCCAAGGAGTAGCTGGTGGGTTTGAACTGCTGACCTTGTGGTTTACAGTCTAGTGCTGATCCTACAGCGC
Organism: Chrysochloris asiatica; assembly: GCF_000296735.1. Lineage (NCBI taxonomy): Eukaryota > Metazoa > Chordata > Mammalia > Afrosoricida > Chrysochloridae > Chrysochloris > Chrysochloris asiatica. The sequence goes on along the minus strand of NW_006408533.1, from coordinate 1,368,914 downwards.
TACACCAGGCATCTACTAGAATATAATTCTTAAAAAGAAAAAAATCCAACCAAAGTTAGAAAAAGGTCTCCAATTATATTTGAGGATAATTAATGATTCTTATTCATATAATATGTCATACAATGTCTTACACCTACAATTTTCAGATGGTGGGTGATCCAATCTTGCTTGATGAAAGTGATGAGGACTTAAAGCATTAACTGATGAAGATCAAGGAGTACAGCCTTAAGTGCTGTCAAGTCGGTTCTGACCCACAGCAACCCTGTGTAGGGTTTGTGAGGAGCAGCTGGTGAGCTTAAACTGCCAACTTTGCATTTCAAACTGATTATAATAAAATAGATTATACCTCAACATAAAGAAAATAAAAATCTTCACAACTGGACTAATAAACAACATCATGATAAAAGGAGAACAGATTCGAGTATCATGGATTTCATTTTACTTGGGTCTTAATGTCCATCGAAACAGCAGTCAATAAATCAAACAACAGAGTGCACTGGGCAAACCTGCTGCAAAAGATCTCTTTCAAGTGTTGAAAAGCAAAGGTGTTACCTGACTCCAGCCATGGGAGTGTCAACCGCCTCATATTCACGGGAAAGGTGGGCAGTGAATAAGGACGACTGAAGAAGAATGGATGCTTTGACATATGGGCAAAGAATATGAAATATAGCCTGGACTGCCAGAGAAGGACTAAAACTTCCTTGGAGGAAGTACAGCCAGAATGATCTTTCGCAGGGAGGACGGTGAGACTTAGTCTCGCAGGCTTTGGGAATGTAACCAGGAGTCGGTCCTTGGAGAAGGACATCATACATGGTAAAGTGGAACCTCAGTGATAAAGAGGAAGACCCCAAACAAGATGGACTGACACAGTGACAGCAACAAGAGGCTAAAACATCAGAATCGTGAGGCCGGTGCAGGACGCCCCGAGCAGGGTTTGGTGTTGTTGTACATTGACTCTCTGTGAGTCAGAACCTCCTTGATGGCATCACACAACAATACAACTTTTAGCCTGCCTCCAGTCCTGCCTCTGTAATTTGTAGTTACAAACAGAGACGGAAAGCAAACACACACTCAAACACCAAATCATTTTGTTTATTTAACTATGAAGCTTTTGTGAATCCTTCAGAATTGCCTGTCTTCTTATTTCCTTCCTCTCCAATTGAGACTGTTATCTTTGATAAATAGCCAGTGCCCAAACAGAAGCCCTTACATAAAGAATTCCACTATAAGAATCTGAATTTACATTAAAAACCACTATTAGCCATCATCACACCTTCCATTACCTGAGAAATGACAATCAAATCAAGTGGAGAAAGTTCACATTGCAGTGGGCGGTATTGCTTTGTTTAATGCTGGTTCATTTTCCATATTTACAAGAGCATATGTGTTGTTGTGTTGGTGTTGTTAAGTGGTGTCAAGTCAGTTCTGACCCACAGCGACCCTGTATAGCGTTTCCAAGGAGCCACTGGTGAGCTTGAACAGCCGACCCTGCAGTTCAAACAGCTTTGCTGTCTGGTGCATTAATCCACAGCACCTGTTGTTGTTGTTATGTGCCGTGGAGTCAGTTCTGACTCATAGCGACCCTATACACATTTTCCGAGGCTGTAAATCTTTACGGGAGCAGAAAGCCTCATCTTTCTCCCGTGGAACCGCTGGTCGTTTTGAACTGCTGACCATGAGATTAGCAGCCCAATTCGTAACCACTACACTACCAGATACATATATTTTTTTCCAATAAAAGAAAAATAAACCTGAGCAGACGTTTCACCAAATATTCAAGTGGTCAACAAGCATACATCAGAGTTTCTGACTGATCAAATCGAAAAACAAAAGGAGAAACCACACTTCGCTCATATTGTGAGAAAAAGGGACCCTCATCCACTGACGCTGGGATTGGAAAACAGTCGCAGTTTCCTCAAAAACTTAAACATGTACAACAGGAGAGCATAATTTATTTCCTTTAGCCATGGCAACAATACCAACAGTTTACCTGAACAGCATCTTCTGAGTTTCCTAGACATTTGTGTATGGCACCAAGAAGCAAATACTTCAATCCAGCAACAGATGAATCATCCACTTCATGGCAAGCTTAAAGAGAAGAGGAATGAAAACAACAGGAAGGAATTACATTCACTTAATACCTTCAACATCAGCAGCAATTGAGTAAATATCTCATTGTTAAGATAACTTGTTCAGTTCGTGTTTTTGCCCTTGAAACTCAGGAGGCATCGCTTCCCCATTCGTGAGTGAATATCTTTAGTCAAAGAAAGGAATAGTCAAACGCTAATACTCAAACTAAGGAGCTCTGGTAACGCAGTGGTTACCAAAGGCTGCTAACCTCAAGGTCAGCAGTTCGAAACTACCAGCTGTTCCATGGGTCAAAGATGAGGCTTTCTGTTCCCGTAAAGATTTACAGCCTTGGAAACCCTATACCGGGTCGCTAAGAGTCAGAACCGACTCCACAGCACACCACCACCACCACCAATAGTCAAACCTAACAGACGCAAGGAGACTCAACATTGAATCACACTAACTTCAATGAAAAAGTAGCTGGCACCCTTACATAGGGTCTGAGGCACTTTGCTGGTCACAGAGAGGTATCAGACCCGCAGCCTCCACATGAAGAGAGATGCATCCACTATGCACTGTAACACACAAGTCAGCGGAAAAAGAGGGAGAGTGGATCCACAGTGGAGGGGACAGAGAAGGTAATCAGTCAGGAATTGAAATTTGATATGACTACATATATGTGTACGTACACATACAAATGCATATGTATATGCATATGTATTGTGTGTACAGACAACACATATACAAGCAGGCTTCATAAAGTTGGTGGAAAAATTATATTATCTTTCAGTTCCATTTTTCCATGAAATTTTGGACATTTGTCTTCCAAGTGACAAAATAAGTAACTGGAAGAACTGGGTTGGAACAGTGATGAGGAAGTTTAAGTGTGAAGATGATTCTATAGAAGCAGGTGTTTCCCCACAAGAGGAAGGTATTCGTTGATGCCGTCGAGTTGGTTCCAACTCACTGCGACCCTGTATACAGTTTTCAAGGAGCAGCTGGTGGGTTTGAATCACTGACCTTGTGGTTGACAAGTGGAGAAATCCAGTGCTTATCCTTGAGATCCAGTGCTTATCCTACAGGGCCAACCAAGACTCCGAAAGCAAGGCATAACCCCAGATAAAAAGAAGTCAAAACACTTTAGACAGCAATGCTAAGGCTGGGAATGCAGTTTAGTCACACATTCACTCGTTTGCTTGAGATTTATTGACCATTTACTATGTCCAGGAGCTCTGATAACATAATGGGTTATGAGTTGGCCTACCAACCACAAGATCAGCTGTTCGAATCTATCAGCCGCATCATGGGGAAAAGATGAGGCTTTCTGCTCCCATAAAGATTCTCACACAGCTTCTGAAACCCTACATACAAGATTGCTATGAGTCAGAACCAACTTCCTGGCACACAACACCCTCACTATGTCCAAGCCATGAACAACACAGCCATGAGCAACACTGAAAAACATCCCTACTCTTCAGAAGTTTACACTTTGTGGGAAAGAGAGATACTGAAAAGGATAAGTAGGTAAAATACATTTGTTCAACAAGTGTAACTGTGCTGAGGTAAAAAGCTGAACAGGCAAGGAAGAAGTATGCGTTGGAGATATGGTTTAGCTTCACAGAAAGGGTGACATCTGAGTAAGGATCTGGAGGAAAGAAGCCTGTGAATGTTTGGGTATCGAGCACTTCCAGGCAGAGAATGCAAGTCTGAAGGCAGTGAGGTCAGCACACGGTGACTCAAGAACAGTAATGGGTGGGTAGGTGGAGAGAAGGGTTAGGAAACTACCGACTCAAACACTGCCACTGAGTTGTTTCCAGCTCATAGGGACCCTAAGGGACAGAGTAGAACTGCTCCTTAGGGGTTCTGAGGCTGTAAATCTTTATGGAAACAGACATCCTTCTCCCGGAGAGGCTGCTGGGTTTGAGCCACTGATCTTACAGTTAGCTAACCAATGCTAAACCCACCACATCACTAGGGCTCTTTGAATGAAACCATAAGACAAGGATATAAAGCCTCTAACTGGTTCTGTTGATAAAGGGAGTTTCAGATGGGCACTCTGATTAGCTGAGTGCACAAAATTAGGTGGGCTTCTTGCAGAGAGTTCACTAAATGCATAAAATCCGTATCACCATGTCAACTTTTTCTGGAACTTATTTCTGCATAAAGATTTTACAGTTCTCTGTATGTGTGGGTCAAATTGGATAATTTATGCTCAACATTGGGGAGTGATATAACCTAATGAATAAATCTCAGATTGGATCAACATTTAACAAAGATACGAGACAATTATTTCCTATTCACTCCAAAGCCCACGTCCTTCTCCATGACATCATTCTTGTTAGTTTACCTTGAGACCTAAAAAGGAGTTCAGAGAATGCCCGTCAAATCCCACGTGAGCAAGAATCACTCTTGTGCCTATCAATTACTGCCTATCTTACATGAGGGGGCTTCAAACAGCACATACAAAATAAAATGAAAACATAATGGACTTCTTCCACAACCTTTGTGAAGCCCACTCACACTTATATTTCTATTTTAAACAGCTCTAAGAATAAGATCTTGCATGAGTGCCTTAAAATAACACTTAGAATCATTCATAGTCCCTCTGAGTTAGACATGGAGAGATATTCTACATTGTTTCAACAACCAGGGATGGGTTTTCAAATTATAAATCCAAGAAAAGTTTGTTTCCTTTCAAGTAGTCCTCTTGGGAGAGTTACACACTGGCTCCAATTACAGGGCCATGACACATAACACCCTGTGGAGTTGTATTACATTGGCCTCAGAAAGATCTACACTCGCAAACTCCCAACCTTTGAGAGTGGACCTCTTTTTGGGAAATGGACAAAAGGCATCAGAATAGGAGCTGATGATAAGGGTGGGTGACTCCATGGATAACGTTATATTTGGTGAAAAACAAATGTGCTCGTAGAGAACTCAGACAAATGTCACAGTAGCAATGAACTGGTTCAGGAATAAGGCCAAAATATTATACTCCACGTCTTTTGATAAAAGCAGCATATATGTGGCATGGTAGGATAAGCACTAGACCTCTAGATCGGTTTGGTTTGGTCAGTGCTTCCAACTCACCAGTCACTCCTCAGCAAACCTATACAGATTCGCTATGAGTTGGAAGTGACTTGACGGCACTTAGCAACAACAACATAGTGAATGGTGCTGTGGGTTACGTGTTGGCTTAAACCCATCAGTCACTCTGCAGGAGAAAGATGACCATCTGCTCCTATGAAGATTTACAGTCTTGGGAACTCTGTATAGGGTCGCTATGAGTCAGAATTGACTCTATGGTAGTGGGTTTGGGTTATATGTGATTAAGAATTTTCTTCCAAAGAGAATTCCATTCTATGTAGCTATTCCTTTTTTGCATCTTTACACTTTCATTAAAACCTAGCAGTCTCATCTTGTTACCATGCTCCTAGCTGCATCATTCAGAGATCTTCCTGGCAGTTTTGTGTACAAGGGCTGAAGGCCTTGCCACCTGATGTGCTGTCCTCAGCCCAGCAGCATCTACACTTGCTCCTACGGGATCTGGGCAAGTCTCTTAACTTTTCTGCATCTCAGTGTCTTCATTAGAAAATGGGTCTGACAAGACTGTACGCCTTTCCTCCTCCCTAATCTACTGAGTGGAGAACAGTAGGTTATCTGCCAGGCTATACAGTGTCATTTAAATACATGCCATTAAGACTTTCAAAGACAATGTTTTTTTATTTCTTTAATTACCAACAAAGTCCTAATATATTTAAAGATTTGATTGTTCTCCCTATGGATTTTTCCTAACACTATAAAAATGATTTTATCAAGATAATTTTATATTGCCCTAACCTATGTTGTTGTTGTTAAGTGCCATCGAGTCGGTTCCGACCCATAGCGACCCTGTACAGGGTTTCCGAGGGTGTAAATCTTTACGGGAATAGAAAGCCTCATCTTTCTCCTGCGGAGCGGCTGGTAGTTTTGAACCGCTGACCTTAAGGTTCGCAGCCCAATTTGTAACCAGTACGCTACCAGAGCTCCTTACCTATAGTCTCAGGTTATTTGAACTACATGAGTTAACAATGTAGGCTTTTAATTACACTCCTAGGTAGTCACTCAAGAGAAATGTTAGTGTATGTCAACACAGAAGACCTGTATATTTATGTTGTACATTTAGCTTGTCGAAGCTTTCCTCGTGAGAGCTAAAGACCAGAAACAAGCCAAATGTCCATTAACAGGACATTTTTGTTGGACATACAAATTGTGGTACAGCTATAGTCATCTGCTGATAACCTAGATGGCACAAAGGTTGGTTGTGGCACTGAAGGGTGGCAGTTTGAACCTACACAATAGCACCACAGAAGAAAAGTCTGCCAATCTGCTTCTGTAAAGATTACAGCCAAGAAAACTCTATGGACCAGTTCTAATGTGTAACACATAGGGGCACCGCATGAGTTGCAATGATTTGATAGCAATCGTTTGATGTCCTACTCCATAAGGAAACATAATAAACACTGATTCAGGTTGCAATATAGGTAAATCTTACAGACATTAAGCTGAGCAAATGAAGTCAGCAGCAAAGACACACACACATGCTGTATGATTCCATCTGTATGAAGTTCAAGGACTGGCAAAACTATCTACAGAGATTAAAATCAGAATCGTGGTTGACTTGGAATGGGGGTTGGCTAGGAAGTGACACAGAGGAAACTTTAGGGGTGGTAGAAATGTTCTACATCTTGACAATGGTAGAGAACACCATGCTGTGCATTATAGCTCTCAGTAGGAAAAACTTTCAGAAACCTTTAGGGATGCAGAGCTAATGACATTGATCATAAGTGTACATTACCATATACTCCTAATGACAGAACCAAGTGGCCACTTATCCTATCACCTAATCAACTGAATTTTCATTGCCACTATATCATTTACCCAAGAATGACAGATTTGTGGTGTAACTATAGCCTGAGTCAGATAATATGAAACTGAAGAAAGCAATGCTAAGAAACAAGCCAATGCATGCAGCTGATTTTTTTACCTTGACTCATCTTCTGTAGGTTGGGAAAGGAACAGTTTGGAAGAGCTTTCCACAAGTATAACACTTCAATAGATGCCAACACACAGAGCACTTTGGTTGGTGTTTGTTTCCGAAATCTCTCTGCCTGCAAGTAGTAAGACTGATTAGGTTAGAGTTTTCAAAAACAAATTCAAATAAAAATATGCTTCTGAAACATTTAAAAATTCCCAATTCATACTTGATGCAACTGTCCTCTTTTACCTACCACCTGGCTGTCAGTCTGTCATACTGTGGTGGCTTGCATGTTGCTGTGATGCTGGAAGCTATGCCACCCATATTTCAACTACTAGCAGGGCCACCCATGATGGACAGGAGTTTCCAGATTAAGATAGACAAGGAAGAAAGGACTGGTGATCTACTTTAACAAAATAGCTAATGGCATTCCTATGGATTACAGAATTCTATCTGATACTTTGTTGTTTTTGTTAGGTGCCACTGAGTCGTATTCTGACTCACAGAGACCTTATACACAACAGAACAAAACACTGCCTAGTTCTGTGCCATCCTCACAATTGTTACAATTGTTACACTGACTCCATTGCTTCTGCCATGGTGCCAACCCATCTCATTGGTGGTCTTCCTCTCTTTCACTGGCCTTCACTTTACCAAGCATGATGTCCTTCTCCAGGGACTGGTGTCTCTTGATAACACATCCAGAGTATGAGAGATGAATTCTGGCCATCCTGTCTTCTAAGGAGCATTCTGGCTGTGCTTCTTCCAATACAGACTTGTTTGTTTTTCTGGCAGTTCATGGTACTTTCAATATTCTTCTTCAACACCATAACTCCAATGCATCAATTCTTTTACTGTCTTCCTTGTTCAATGTACAACTTTCACATGCATATAAGACATTTGAGATACCACAGCTCTTGTCAGTCACACCTTAATTGTCAAACTGATTATCATTGCTCTTGAACACTTTAAAGAGGTCATGTGAAGCAGATTTGCTTAATGTAATACACCATTTGATTTCTTGACTGCTGCTTCCATGAGTATTGATTGTGAGCCCAAGCAAAATTGTGAATCCAGACAACTTCAATCTTTTTTCCATTTGTCACAATGTTATTGGTTGGTCCAGCGGTGAGGATTTTTGTTTTCTTTATTTTGAGGTACAACCCTTTCTGAAGGCTATGGTCTTTGATCTTCATCAGTAAGTGTTTTAAGTCCTCTTCACTTTCAGCAAGTAGTTCTATCATCTGCATATCACAGGTTGTCAATGAGTCTTCCTCCAATCTTGATGCCACGTTCTCCTTCATATAAACCAACTTCTCAGATTATTTGCTAAGCATACAGGTTGAGTAAGTACAGTGAAAGAATGCAACTCTGACATACACCTTTCCTGATTTTAAACCATAAAGTGTCCCCTTGTTCTGTTCAAACAATTGCCTCTTGGTCTATGTACAGGTTTCTTATGAACACAATTAAGTGTTACAGAATACTCAATCTCTGCAATGTTGTCCATAGCTTTTTCCATGCATTTTCTTTATATTGAGGGGCAATTTCCACTGTAGGCTGTAGTTCTTGGTCTTCATCAGTAAGTATTTTATGTCCTCTTGGCTTCCAGTAAGCAAGGTTATATCATCTGCATATTGCAGATTGTTAATAAGTCTTCCTCCAATCCTGATGCCATGCTCTTCTTCATATAAATGGATGAGTTCTCAGAAGGAACTAATTGATGGAGAGACATATTATGTTTGGTAAAGTGGAGGGCCAGTGAAGACAGGCATTCAGCTCCTGATACAATAGCTGTAACAAGGGACTGAAATCTATCAGAGCATGAAACTGATGCAGGACTGGCCAGCATTTCATTCTGTCATACATGGGGTCACTATGAGTTCGAGCTGACTCCACCACAACTAACAGCAGCAAATGATCTCCCACAAAGCTAAAAATGAGAATTTCTCTAAATACTTGTAATTTAAAATAGTGGTCTCCAGTTTTTAGCATATTGGTATATATGTCTTTCATGCATTACTCAGCACAATCTACTATCAAGATCCAGGTGAATCTAGATGCATCTTAGTCTAAATAAACCCAGGCAATTCATAAAAGTTGAGTGATGAATAGTAACTCAGTGGGTCAATTGGGAGGATGCATGACTTTTGACTTTTCTCAACTAGTTCCATTCCACATTATAATCTAGTTTAGACACAAAATCATTTATTACATGTCTATTCAATTAAAACTGAAAAACCTAAAATCAAGGTGGTGGCAGTGTGCCATGGAGTTGGCTCCGATTCATAGTGACCCTGAACAGGGTTTCTGAGGCTGTAAATCTTTACGGGAGAAGAAAGCCTCATCTTTCTCCTGCAGAGCGGCTGGTAGTGTCAAACTGCTGATCTTGAGGTTAGCAGCCCAATTCATAACCACTACTCTGGTAGCGTAGTGGTTACGAATCGGGCTGCGAACCTTAAGGTCAGCGGTTCGAAACTACCAGCCGCTCTGCAGGAGAAAGATGAGGCTTTCTACTCCCGTAAAGATTTACACCCTCGGAAACCCTGTACAGGGTCAATATGGGTCGGAACTGACTCGACGGCACTTAACAACAACAACACTACCAGATCTCCTTGTAATACAAGGTAGGTCAGCTAAATTTTATTCTTAAAATTATTGAATAAATCAGGAACGTTGTTTCTGCGGTGCTCTGTCGGGATAGTTGATGAAACTTTTGGTTTTTATTAAGTTAAAACATAGCATGCTCACTCTATTGGCATCAGACAGTCTGTATCTTTTACCGAAGCTCTGCTCATTTGTATTCTGGGTAGAGCTTAGGTGAAACTTCCTTCCCCAGATACACTCATTAGCTCCCCAGTCAGTAATGTCCCTCTACTCATAGAAAAAGACTGAGAAGAAACTGCTTTAATTATTTGCAGCAAAACTAGCACTTTCTATGCAGAGCATAGTCTGACCTGGAAGGAAATCCTCTTCCCAGCAATGCTTACAATACACAAAGCAAGTAGTCTTCAACCTTGAATATGATGTACTAAAAGGAGTGGTGCTGTGGGTTAATGTGCCAGACTGCAAAGCTGTTTCACTGCAAGGTTGGTGGTTCAAGCTCACCAGCTGCTCCTCGGAAACCCCATACAGGGTCGCTATGGGTCGGAACCAACTCGACAGCACTTCACAACAACAACGGAGCTCTGGTAGTGTAGTGGTTACAAGTTGGGCTGCTAACCTCAAGATCAGCAGTTCTATACTACCAGCCATTCCGGGGGATGAGGCTTTCTGCTCCCGTAAAGATTTACCGCCTTGGAAACCCTATACAGGATCGCTCAGAGTCGGAACCGACTCCACAGCACACTACCACCACCACTACCACCAAAGTCAGGTAGCGTTGGATATAAATGCCCATCAAAAATAATACACCAGATAAATAGTCTTCCACATACCTTTTTCACTGAGAACTGTTCGATCTGATTGTTTTTCCTTTTGAAGAGTTTCTGAACGTCTTTAAAGACAATCTGTGCTCCATCCACATCACCAGTGGCTCCTTGACACACTGTAGGAAGGCACAGTTAAGGTTTTCAAATGTTATGGGGGGAAATGCCACTAAGGATGGCACAGTTTACACTCAGCTGCTAATGGAAAGGTCAACACTTCAAATCCATCCATGGTGGTGTGAAAGAAAGACCTGGCGATCTAGTTCCAGAAAATGACGGTCATTGAAAACCCTATGGAGCGCAGTTCCACACTGACACACACAAGGTCACCATGAGCTGGAAGTGGCTTGACAGCACAAAAGTTTGTTTGTTTTTTAAAAGCGATGCCTACTTCGATGATACTTGGAAAATATTACGTAGGTATTTGCAGAGGGTACAAATCTTTTCAAAAGGCGGTAACACAAAGTACAGCTTCCTCTTCCTGGTGGTCAGCCCACGATTTCCACAACGATTCCCCCAGGTCCCTGTGCTTACAGGAGTCAGGGTCTTGACTTTTTATTGGGAAGACAACCTTGCACACAACAAAAGCCCCAGCGATGGCCACAAGCCATGAACACCGTAGTAGAGGCCCACTGGCTCAGACAGTGGAGTAAAAGGAATCTAGAAAGACCAGGGAGGCGATGAATGGGTCATGAAAGCTTCATGGTGCAAGGAGACTATCCCAGCCCCTGGAATGCCATGAATCAACTCCACACATGTCCATGACCACTCACCACTCACAAACATATACATATCTATTTGTCTCCAGAAAGATTGAAAAAGAAAACCCCAAACTTGCATTTGGAATACAAAATTCAGCTGAAGAGATGACACAACACACATATGCACACACAATCCCTAGCTACAGTGTATATATGAGGAGGTTTCAAAAACCTCCATGGAAAAATTCCATTATCTTTTAATCCCACTTTTCCACAGATTTTTTGAAATTCCCTCATAGTATTAACAGTCTTCAAGGGAAGAGAACCAAAATGCTTTTAGAAAGCATCCAGAGGAAAGGAGGGTTCATCTCTCTCTGGAGTGGTCCGGGGGGGCTGTGAGGAGCCAGAGTTGCAGGATGGACACAATTGTGAGAGTCTGCACACCAGCCTCATTTTACCCCAAACACAACACAAAGACTCAGCCACACTCCAACCGCTTTATCTGTGCTCTGCATTCCCCAAGCTTCACACGCGGCGTCTACTCCGCTCTTTCATGACACTGACTATTTGTCATCTGCATCTCCACTCCCATGGCACAATCCATTTCTATTCACTGTTTGTTACTTACAAGTCGCATGTTGTTTTTCCCTCCCTGGCTGTAACAGATGTTGATTTGCTCGTTCCTTTATTTGAGCAACACTCTACTTAGGCAGAGTCCTGATGTGGCACTGTAGGATAAGCACTGGACTTATCTTAGGCCGGCAGTTCAAAACCACCAGCCACTCCTTGGAAACCATATACAGGATCACTGTGAGTCTGAACTGACTCGATGGCACTTACAACAACAAACATCCACATAGGTAGGACCTGTAATCAGCATTTGTAGGCTTGGTCAAGCACGCTCCAGGGCCCAGCAGTCAGGGGAAGGCAGGAGAAATAAGTCTTACAGGACTCTGACGATGATGAGGAGAGGGGAAAGTCAAGTGAGTCCTCCTAGGAAGTAAGAGGGACTAGGTTGAATGTTTAAACGGGCAATTCCATTCATAGTTACAGGGGCAGTCCTGGTCCAGATGTGGGGTCTGCACTAGCCCAAATACAACATTTCAAAACCAGAAGGAAGCTCAGGGATTACTCTGCACAGCCCACATCATCATTTTATATGTCAGCAGCAGTAAAGGCCCAGGGAAGTTAAGCAACTTGCATAAGGTTGTATAATGAATCTAGGGGGATGGGATTTCTGATGCTCCTAGCTTGAGGTCTCGTAAGATAGCTGAGACATTTCTTATAGCCACATAGGGAAAAAAAGTGTTCTAAATAGTAAGGTTATCAATATCTGAATCACCCTTAAAAGGTCTATAACACTAATACCTCAGACCGTGAAGAACAAAAGCACCTATTCCTCTTGCAGTAAAGTCAGAGATGGCTTGAAAAGCCGCAGCTTCTTGGAAGGCCCTGAGTCCGAAAATCAAGGCTACACAGAACTCTGAACACTTGGCTCTTAAGCTTATACCACTTCCCAAGGGGCAGTTGTTCCAAGTTCCAAGAGGCAGTTGTTCAAACAGAGCACGGGAACGCTGAATGGTTTAAAATTAAGAAAGGTGTGGAACAAGGTTGTATTCTTTCACCATACTTATTCAACCTGTATGCTGTGCAAATTATCCAAGAAGCTGGGATCTTTGAAGAAAAACATGGCATCAGGATTGGAGGAAGACTCATTAACAACCTGTGATATGCAGATGACACAAGCTTGCTTGCTAAAAGTGAAGAGGGCTTAAAATATTTACTGATGAAGATCAAAGAGCACAGTCTTTGGTATGGATTGCATCTCAATGTAAATAAAACAAAAATCTTCACCATTGCACCAATACACAACATTCTTATCAATGGAGAAAAGATTGAAGTTGTCAAGGACTTCATTCTTCTTGGATCAACTATCAACACTCATGGAAGCAGCAGTCAAGAAATCAAACAACGTATTGCATTAGGCAAATCTACTGCACAAGATCTTTTTAAAGTGTTGAAGAGCAAAGATGTCAGCTTGAGGACTAAGGTGTGCCTGACCCAAAGCATGGTATTTTCAATAACCTCATATGCATGTGAAAGCTGGACAGTGAATAAGGAAGACCATAGAAGAATTGATACTTTTGAGTTATGGTGTTGGAGGAGAATATTAAAAGTTCCATAGGCTGTCAAAAGAACCAATAGATCTGTGTTGGAAGAAGTGCAGCCAGAGTGCTCCTTAGAGGCCAGGATGGCCAAACTTCATCTCTCATACTTCGGACATATTGTCAGAAGGGACCAGTTGCTGGAGAAGGGTATCATGTTTGGTAAGGTGGAGGGTCAGAGAAAAAGAGGAAGACCCCCAGCAAGATGGATTGGAAAAGTGGCAGCATCAATGGGCTCAAGCTTGGCAACAATTGTGAGGTTGGCCCAGGATCGGGCAGTGTTTTGTGCATATGGTCATTATTAGTTGGTAAGACCCGATGGATCTAACAACAACAACAACAACTTCCTAAGTGGTATTTTAATCTTCTCATTTTGACCTAATTAACAAGCCTATGAAAGACCAGCATGAACAGTAGAACCAGGTTCATCCTCTCCTGGCTCTGTCACCACATACCCGGTCCTTTACCACCAACTCAAGTGACAACTCCCACAAAATACCTTCTCTGATTGCTCGGGGGAACTAACCCTTCCCTTCCTCATGTGCTCTTCATAGTATAGTTTCTCACACATATCCCATCATCTCCACGAAATCTCCTTGCAGAGGCAGAGCTTATAGTATTTCATGATTATCATCTCCAAGTGTAGTGGTTACAAGTTGGGCTGCTTACCTAAAGGTCAGCAGGTCAAAATTGCCAGCTGTTTCGTGGGAGAAAGATGAAGCTTTCTGCTCCCATAAAGATTTACAGGCTTGGAAACTCTATACAGAGTCACTATGAGTCGGAACCGACTCCACAGCACACCACCACCACCACCACAACTAGTATAGCTGCCCTGGTGGTGCAGTAGCTAAGGCCCCATGTGCTAAACGAAAGGCCAGTGGTTCAACCCCACCAGCAACTCCGAGGAAGTAAAACATAGTCACGTGTTTCCATAAAGATGATAATCTAGGAAATTCTATGAGGCAGGTCTACTCTTTCTTGAAGGGTCTCTACAAGCTGGAATCCAACTGACAGCACATAACAAAACAACCACTAGTGTCGTCATGGGATTTCCAAACAGTTGGAGTCTGAATGTTCTTTTACACAGCCCAAACTGAACATTTATTTCTTCAGGTTCTATGCTCAACAAAGATCATGTGACCCCACAACACTCTGACTGCTGGGCTGTTAGGATTCTCTCTGGGCTACGCAATCCTGGCTCGCGGCCTTGGGTGTAGCGAGGCTGTACCATAATTAGCTGCTACTTTCCTCTAACATGTCTGAAAGTTCAATAAAAATAACATCCAAAGTGTGAGTAGTAGAAGACTAACCAGTGCATTGAAAATGAGCTTGTTCAAACATCAATGAATAAGAAAATGGATGCCCTACTACCACTGCCACCACCTTGCTGTACGTTTGTCATATTATGGTGGCTTGCCTGTTGCTATGATGCTGAAAGCTATGCCGTTAGCATTTCAAGGTCACTCATAGTGGACAGGCCTCAGTGGAGTTCCCATACTGAGACAAGGAAGAAAGGACTGGCAATCTACTTTTTGAAAGTTAGTCAGTGAAACTCCTATGGATCAGAACAGACTATTGTCCAGTTCAATGCTGGCAGATGAACTCCCCTAGGTTGGAAGGCCCTCAAGATACACAATGGCCACACCATGGACTCAAGCATCCCAGTGGCCATGAAGAAGGTACAGGTATTTAATAATTGGATTAGTCTTGAATTATGAGGAAAATAGCCTATTATATGGCTGCATTAGAAGAGTTCATTGTTAGTAGATAGATTCTCTTATACATCTGAAAAGATTTACATGAAACTTGCTGAAAAGGCAGGAAAATGTGCAACCGCTTGGGCTTCTCCAATAGGAACCCACCGCAGCACATTACATACCTCAGGGTGCAGAGAACCCTCTTGTCCACCAGGTGGCAGCACAGCTTTAACTATCTCATTGTGAAGTGCTATGGAGTCCTTTCTGACTCATGTTTTCAGTTGCTGGAGAAGGATATCATGTTTGGTAACGTGGAGCGTCAGAAAAAAAGAGGAAGACCCCCAACGAGGTGGACTGGCAAAGTGGCAGCATCGATGGATTCAAGCATGGCAACAGTAGTGAGGTTGGCCCAGGATTGGGCAGTGTTTCTTTCTGCTGTGCATAAGGTCGCTATGGGTCGGTACCAACTCGATGGCATCTAACAACAAAAAGTTGGTTCCAACTCATAGTCATCCTGTATAGGGTTTGCCAAACTTGTGGCTAACAGTCTAGTGCTTGTCCTACAGCACCACATCAGGACTCCTCAAACAAGAGCAAAAAATCAACCCATTTTACAAATTACTGCTATAATGATATGATGCTGTTAAGCGCCGACCTTGTGGTTCACAACCCAATGCTTATGCTACACTAGGAATTCTATAATGGCATGTTGTTGTTGTTGTTACGTGCCGTCGAGTCAGTTCCGACCCATAGTGACCCTGTACAGTGTTTCCAAGGGTGTAAATCTTTACGGGAGTAGAAAGCCTCATCTTTCTCCTGCGGAGCAGCTGGAAGTTTCAAACCGCTGACCTTAAGGTTCGTAACCACTACGCTACCAGAGCTCCTTCATAATGGCATATGCAGTGCTAAAATAGCTTATGAATTTAACAACACAGAAGAAGAAAGGCTTGGTGATCTACTTCCTAAGTATCACCTGCTAAAACCCAGCTCTACTCAGGCACACATGGGGTTGTACAAGGTGGAAGTGTACAACTCAAAACCTACACAAATTTGTAAACTCGGCTCTAATAATCCAAGTGAAAATATTAATACAGTTAAAAAGATATGTGGAATTCCTAAAATGTCTTTAAACTTCTAATCAAAAAATAAATCTTTATAGGACTTAAAGGAAGTGGGTAAGGGGAGGTAGAGGTTGTTTAGGACAAAAACCATCAGCATTCCTTATAATAAGCATTCCTTTCATAGTAGTAAACACATAACTAAACCGGGCCCAGAGGGGAAGATGGGCAAAGGAGATGGTGTATAGAATTAGGTTTCTTGGTGTTCAGTTGGATAAGTGAACATTGTATTCAACTACTAAGCACCTGGTAGCAGAAGACAGTCATATGCTGCTATGGAAAATTGTGTAAGACTGACACAACCTCTCCTATCCTCTGATCACTATTCTCCTGCCTACCAACGGCAAGTGAGCTAGCTCAGAGTGCAAAAATGCGGCTGTGCAGGCCACGGTGGACTCACCTGCAGTTAAATACGCGTAATAGCACTGGGACCACCGGGACTCGTTTTTCAGCCTCTCAAATGAATCGAATGCGTCCTTGAAGTTCAGCTCAATCATACTGCACCAACCTACGAAAGAAATACTTTTAGCACCTTCCCATCAAGTCTTGAGCTTCCTGTCCCACGTTTAAGTTAACATCTCTGATACTGCCATCTTTCTTTGTGTTTTATGGGAGCTGTCTGAACACGTAACAAATTATTTTTTTCACAAGAAACCAGAGTGTTGTCTTAGTTTCAGTATGAAGTTTTGAATAAGATACCCATTAACTCAATGCCACTGAGTCGATTCTGACTCACAGCGACCCTGAGGATATGGGCAGAGTAGACTGTTTCTTAGGGCTTGGGAGACTCTGAATCTTTCTCCTGAAGAGTGGCTGGTGGGTTTGAATTGCTGACTTTAGGGTTAGCAGTCACCCCTGTGCCACCAGAATTCCATCTGAATAAGACAATCACGTCTTATTTCACAACTGATAAAGCAGTATGCTGTTGATTACTGCCGCTGGGTTGGTTCTGAATCATAGCCACGCTGTATGGGGTTTCCAAGGCTATAAATCTTTACAGGAATAGAAAGCCTCATCTCTTTCCTGTGATTAAGTAGCGTATAGAAGATATTGATTTAAAGGTGTCTAGAAAAACCCTATTTGCCATGTACAATGAAGAGATTAGCCTAAACACATGTAGTGGTTCTGTGAGATTAGGCACCAGTAGTTAAGTGTTAGACTGCTAACGGAAAGGTTGGTAGTTCAAATCCAAAATGAGCTCTGAAGAAGAAAGATGAGGCAGCCTGCTTCCATAGAGATTTACATCCTCAAAAGCCCTGAGGAGGTGTTTTACTGTTCTGTAGGGTTACTGTGACTCCAAACTGACATTATGGTAGTGGATTCTGTTTTGTTTGTTTGGACACAGGCACAGAAAGTGAAGTGCCAGCAATGTCATTAGGTTATATACATAGTGACTAACTCAAAATGTCTTATTCATTATTCCTACTCATTTGCAAATCTTTATGAGATACAGAAAGCAAGCCAGTCGGAAATCAATATTTGCTCACGCTGCCCTCTGCAAATTGGGAGTGAGCAGAGAGAAGATCTCATCATCCCTGGGCCCAAACATGTGTTTTCACTGCTTAAAGAACAGTCGTAACTGACAGGCTAGGAATTTTAATCCTACTGCTAAACAACAGTGCACTAGTGGCTATCCAGTGGATTCTGACTCAAAGTGACCTTTCAGGGCCTCACAGGATCCTACAGGTAGAAATGTTCCAGAGGGTTGTTTTTTTTAAAGGCTGTCACCTGTTGCGGACCGTGTAAGACTGGTCAGAGGTTCGAGGCCCTATAGGGCCGAGTGTAAAAATTAGGCCACTGACAGTTAATGGCAAATTGCTTTCATCTTAATATTCAGTTATATATATTAAATTAATACATGGAGCCTTTGATAATCCACAGATAAATGTGATATTTTCCTAAAGCCTAAGACTA